>NC_080691.1:32119173-32427354 GCF_030445035.2 Dasypus novemcinctus | reverse complement strand
TCTCCCAGGGCCCACTGGATGGAATGGGGAGAGTGTGGGCCATGATGTGGACCATTGACCATGAGGTGCAGAGATACCCAGAGATGTACTTACCAAATGCAATGCATGTGTCATGATGATGGGAGTGAGTGTTGCTGGGGGAGGGGGGGTGCGGTGGGGGTGGTGGACCTCATATTTTTTAATGTAATATTTTTACAAAATCAATAAAAAAAAATAAAAAAAAAAACAGTGTGGGGGAGCACATGTGGGCCGGCCTCCCACATGGGAGGTTCTGGTTTGTTTCCCCATGCTCCTTAAGAAAATAAACAGCAAGCAGACAATAAGCAAAAACAAAACAAAAACAATGAGCAGACAATGAGCAAAAACAAAAAAATGAGCAAACAATGAGCCAAACAATGGGCAAACAACAAGCAAACAGATGAGGGAGCCAACTCAGAGGAGCCCATGTGCCTCAGTGTTGAGTGCCAGCCTCCTGCATATGAGGTCCCGGGTTCAATCCCTGGTGCCAGTACCGCCAAACAAACAACAACAGTAACAGTGTGGGGGAGCAGATGTGCGCCTGCCCCCCCACCCCCCAGAAAACAAAACAAAACAAAACAGTGTGGTATTGACACAAGGACAGACATATAGACCAATGGAATAAAATTGAGAATTCAGAAATAAGCCCTCACATTTATGGCCAATTGATTTTTTTTTCAACTGATTTTTGACAAGAGGGCCAAATCCATTCAGTGGGAAAAGAATAGTCTTTTCAACAAATGGGGGCTGGAAAAACGATATCCACATGGAAAAGAATGAAAGTGGACCCGTGCCTTATACCATATACAAAGATTAACTAAAAATTAACCTAAATATAAGAACTAAAACTATAAAGCTCTTAGAGAAAACCTAGGAGAATATCTTCAGAACCTTGAGTTAACAGTGGGTTCTTAGACTTTACACCCAAAGCATGAGCAACAAAAGAACAAATAGATAAACTGGATCTCATCAAAATTTGAAACTTTTGTGCATCAAAGAACATTATCAAGAAAGTGAAAAGACAACTGAGTGGGAAAAAATAGTTGCAAATCGTATATCTGATAAGAATATTCAGAATATAAAAATAACTTCTACAACTCAACAACAAAAAGACAACCCAATTAAAAAATAGGCCTTGAATACTCATTTCTCCAGAGAAGATACCAATAAGCACCAATAAGTGTATTGAACAGATGCTCAACATCCTTAGCCATTAGGGAAATGCAGATCAAAACTGCAATGAGACACAGAGAGCAGACAACGGGGGGAGGGGGAGAGGGGAGAGAAATAAATAAAAAATAAATCTTAAAAAAAAAACTGCAATGAGGGAAGCGGACTTGGCCCAATGGATAGGGCATCCGCCTACCACATGGGAGGTCCAAGGTTCTAACCCCGGGCCTCCTTGACCCGTGTGGAGCTGACCCATGCGCAGTGCTGATGCGCACAAGGAGTGCCGGGCCACGCAGGGGTGTCCCCTGCATAGGGAAGCCCCACACGCAAGGAGTGTGCCCCATAAGGAGAACCGCCCAGCGCGAAAGAAAGTGCAGCCTGCCCAAGAATGGCACCACACAAACACAGAGCTGACAAAACAAGATGATGCAACAAAAAGAAACACAGATTCCCAGTGCCGCTGATAAGGATAGAAGCGGTCACAGAAGAACAGACAGCGAATGGACAGAGAGAGCAGACAACTGGGGGAGAAGGGGAGAGAAATAAATAAAAAATAAACCTTAAAAAAAACAACTGCAATGAGACACCACTCAATGCCCACTAGAATGGCTATTTTTTAAAAAAGGAAAATAAATGTTGGTGAGGATGCAGAAAAATAGGAAGTCTTGTACATTGGTGGGGATGTAAAATGGTTCAGTGCTGTGGAAAACAGTTTAGTGGCTCCTCAGAAAGTTAAGTATAGAATCACCATAGACCCAATAATCCCACTTGTAGATATATATACCTCATAGAATTCAAAGCAGGGACTTGGGCAGGTACTTGTACACCAAAGTTCATAGCAGCATTATCTGCAATAGCTGAAAGGTGGAAGCAATCCAAGTGTACATCAGTGGATGAACGGAGAAACAAAATATGGCATATGCATACAATGGAATATTATTCAGCCCCAAAAAGAATGAGGTTCTAATACATGCTCCAAAACGGATGAACCTTGAAGGCATCATGCTGAGTGAAATAAAAGGCTGAGTATTGTATGGTCTCACTCATATGAAATAACTAGAATAATTATATTCATAGAGGTAGAAATTAGATTACAACGTACCAGGGAAAAGGGTGGGGGTCAGGATAAGGAGTTAATGCTTAATGGGTACAAAGTTTCTTTTTGGGGTGATGGAAAACTTTTGGTAAGGTAGGACAATGTTGTGAACGCAGTTAACACCACTGAGTTGTACACTTGTTAATTGTTGTATAAATGTTACTACAGTAAAAATAATTTTAAAAAGATTAGATGATTACATATATTTTTCAGAAAAAAAAATTGTCCTGCTATAAATTAAGCTCTGTGAAGTCAGGGATTTTTTTTTCTTAAATTTTTATTTAAAAATTTTTTTAAATTTATTTTTTATTGTCCATTGTCTGCTCTCTGTGTCCATTCACTGTGTGTTCTTCTATGTCTGCTGTATTCTCATTAGGTGGCTCTGGGAACCCATCCTGGGACCTTCTGGAGTGGGAGAGAGGTGATCATTCTCTTGCGCCACCTCAGCTCCCTGGTCTGCTATGTCTCTTATCGTCTCTCCTCTTTTTGTTGCGTCATCTTGCTGTGCCAGGTCCCCGCATGGGCCAGCAGTCCTGTGTGGGGCAGCACTCCTGTGTGGGGAAGTACTCTGCGCAGGTCAGCAGCACTCCACGCAAATCCTGCATGGGCCAGCTCACCACACAGGCCAGCTCGCCTTCACCAGGAGGCCCTGGGTATCGAACCCTGGACCTCCTATATGGTAGATGAGAGCCCAATTGCTTGAACCACATCTGCTTCCCTTAAATTTTTATTTAAAAACTTCCAAAATTTTCAAACACTCTATAACATAAAGCAACAACCTCCCCTTTTTACTTCCCCTATCCTCTGATAACCTCTAATCTACTTTCTGTCTCAATGAATTTGCTATTTCTAGATATTTCATATAAAAGAAATCATAAATTATTTGTCCTTATGTGATTGCTAATTTCATTCAGCACGTTTTCAAGATTCATCTATGCTGCAGTGTCCCAGAACTTTATTCATTCTTAAAGTGGAATAATATTTCATTGTATGTATATACCAGATTTTGCTGATCCATTCATCTCTTGATGGGCACTAGCATTGTTTCCACCTTTTTGTCTATTGTGACTACTACTACTATGAACATTTGTACAAGGATCTGTTTGAGTCCTGTTTTCAGTTTCTTTGGGTATGTACTTGGGAGTTGAATTGCTGGGTCATATGATAATTCTATATTTAACTTTTTGAGGAAGGGCAGGGATTTTTGTGTGTTTTGTGTTCTGCTCTATTCCCAGCACCTAGAACAAGGCACAATCTCATGCTCGATAAATGTGTGTTTAATGAATAAATGAATGAATGAATGGATGAGCGACCTTAAATCATCCTCTTTAGGAACCACTGAGCTAATGCACAGAAAGTGGTGTGCTCGGCTCCTTCCAGGCCCATGATAAGCGTTTGATAAACGTTTGTTACTATGGTTATTAGCTCGGGCGGTCAGAGGAACCTGGGCTTCTTGGGCTAGAGCTACCCACCCTCCTTGCTAGCAGCCCCGCGCCTCTGGTTCCAGGAGGGACGACCACAATCCAGTGAGCCTGAGGTATCTTTTGGTGCTTTCTGAGCTCTCAGTCCAGATGGCTGGACTGAGGTGAACCCTGGCGATTGGAGAGAAGCTCGGGGGAGGTGTTGACAGCACATGGAGGATCGGGGCACACGGCGGCCAGACCAGTCCTTAGCCATTATTTATTACCACTGCAGGCACTTTCGTGAAGGAGATATCAGGCGTTTGGGTACAGAGCTGCATCCAGATGTCCGCCGTAAATGCTCGGCACTTGCTGAGTTCCCAAGAACATAAAACCCGCTGTCAATGGACTTGCCCAGAGCCCGTATTCGTTGCATTTTTATTCTTGTTTAGTTATTACATTAAGTCTCCTGTGATTACAGAGCCGACAGCTGGTAAGGATTTGCATATGGCATGAAATTAAGTTAGTTCATTTTAATGTCTAAACTGAGCAGGGCATGAATTTGTTTGGTGAAAACTCTCTCTCCCTTATCTTTGTTTGCACATCTGTTTTTGGCACTAGCTTTAATGTCTTAAAGTTTGATTTCTCCCAGCTATATCCAGGGAGGAGAGAGAATTGGCTACCCCTTCTAGAATTCCAGAAAGGACTTTGTACTTGGGGCTTAGAATTCTTGCTTGTAGGTTTTAAGAGGAATGAAAACTCAAGGGCTGTGTGGAAATCAGGGTTCTAGTCTCAGATTTCTGTCTTTCTTGCTGTGTTGCCTTGGGCAAATCACTTTCCCTCTCTGGGCCTCAATTTTCTCATCTGTCAAATGAGAGATTGGAAGTTGATAAATGTTCACCTGTGGGGATGCTTTTGGCATTTGGAATGGGACAGTTTTCATTGTGTGGGACTGGGTGGGGTATTGTACAATGTTTAGCTTCCCTGGTCCTTGGGCAGCAAATGGCAACAACAACCCCCATCACTGACAACCGAAAAACACCCAAACACATTTACAAACGTCCCTGTAGCAAACTCCATCAGTGCCCTACTTATCATCCCTGACTCCCTTTACTTTTTTTTAGATTAATTTATTTCTTCCGCCCTCCAATTATTTGTGCTCACTGTCTGCTCTCTGTGTCTGTTTGTTGTGTGCTCCCTGTACCTGCTCATCATCTCCTTAGGAGGCACTGGGAACTGAACCTGGGACCTCCCATATGGGACAGAGGTGCCTAATTGCTTCAGTTACATCTGCTCCCTGCTTGTTGTGTCTCTCATTGTGTTTCCTTGTTGTGTCTACTTGTTTGCAATCATCACCTTGTGTCAGCTTGTCCTCTTGCTTGTCTTCTTTAGGAGGCACTGAGAACCGAACCTCGACCTCCAATGTGGTAGGTGGGTGCCCAACTGCTTGAGCCACATCCACTTCCTGGTTCCTTTTCATTTTTATGCACACCATCTCCCAGCATACTCCCTCCCAACATCCAGCACCTTCATTTCTTTGTTGGAGGACTGCCCTCAGACTGCTGGAACCCACTTTGCAGGGAGTTTATGTTCCCCAATCCTTTGAGAAGGATTTAACCAATAATTAGGTGGTGTGGTGGGTTTAGATGCTCCAGCTCCCTTCCCTCTGACCAGGTGAATACTGAGGTGTGACCTGCTTTGTTCCTAGATCTCTCCTGGGAGATTGAGTCAAGGTTACCCACTGTGGTACTTTGCCTAGTGGTTTGCCACAGGAACACTTCCTAATAAATCACTTTTACACAAATTCTTACCTTAAGGCCTGCTTCTCAGGAGCCCAACTCATGGCAACCTCTGGTGGACGTGTGTATAGGTCCCAGTTGATGACCACTGAGCTATATGAACTCACTGACTTATTTATTACTTCAACAAATATTTGAGAGTCTAATGGGTTCCAGCTTTAGGGCTGTGAGCACAATCTGGATCTGCCCCGTGGAACTTACAACCTAGCAAGGAAGACAATAATAAGTGAACTCGGATGATAAATCCTATGATGGAAGTACACCAGGGTGCTATGAAAAAATAAAATGTGATGATGGGCTTTATGTTGGATGATTGGTACAGGGTTGGGTGTGCTTCTACGAAGAGGGGATGCTTATGTTGGTCCTTGAAAAGGAAAAGGAGCAAGCCATGTAGAGAGTAAGCAAAAGAGCCTGCCTAGCTGAGGAAACAAAGGAAATGCATTGTGCACAAGCCCTGAGGAAGAGAAAGAGTTTGGCATGATGAAGAACTGAATGAAGGCTGGAGGAGATGAAATGCATGCAGAGTGAGGCGATGTGGAGAGCTAGGTGGGGAACAGTCTAGTAGGACCTTACGGTTGGTGGTGAGGAATTTGGATTTTATTTTAAGTATGATGGGAAGCCATTGGAGAGTTTGATGTAGGAATGACTAGTCTCCATTTACATTATAAAGAGCTCTTGGGTTGAAAATGTACTGGAGAGGGTAGTGTATCAGTCAGAGCCTAGTCTAGATGTATCCAACAGTGGGTATACAATGCAGGGAATTGGTTACATAAGTGTTAAGTAAGCTGAGAAGCCACATAGGGGACAGTGAAGCAAAAAGGGTCAACAGCAAGAGTCTCTTTGTATTTCCAGGCTGGAATGACAAATGGAGGAGGTGGTATTTTCAGAGCCCAGGAGCCGGAGTCATCTGGCAGGAACAAAAACCATGTTTGGGCTGCCCTGCTGGAGCTGGCACTATGGAGGTAGAACCCAAAGGAGATGCAAAGGCTGCCCAGGGATGCCACCAAAGCAGGTAGAGGGGCAGAAATAACCTGGTTTCTCCCTGCACCCCTCCCTCTAGTCTTCCACTAGTGCCTCCCATTAGTTGAGTTCATCCTGAAGCCAATCCAAAGAAGGTTGGGAAATATAATTCCCTACAAGGTGCAGAAGGCAAAGAAGGGTAGGCAATGAATCTGAGAGCAAACAGGCAAAGGACCAGTACAGGAGCCAGAGTGGAAGCTGCTGCAGGAGGTGACAGATGGTAGCTCAAGCAAGTCATGGCCAGGGATGGAGGAATGTATTTAGAAATAGGTCCACTTTGGAGCTAGAACCAACAGTGCTTGGGTGTAGTGATGAAGGAGAGGGAGGAATTATGGATCATTCTGAGATTTTTGTCTTGAGTGGGTAGATGGAATGGTTTTCAGGTCAAATCAACATGTAGGTCTTGAGTGTCAGCCCCGCAGGGTTCTCTCAGAAGCTGGCCCTGCTCATTAACACAGTCAGCAAAATATTTGAAGGTCCAGAACCTTTTCTTTGATGAGATTCTCACTACTGGGGCCAAATTCTTGTTGACATGGTTACCTCTTTTAACATCTTCTTGGGTCATGACCAGGCCCTCCTGGGTGCCCAGAAATTTTCGTATTTATAATGATCAGAACAAATTTCTGGGATTCAGAATATTAGTTCTGAGTTAAAAAGTATAATCCAAGTTATTTCTCTGATTTCCTAATAGGGAATTGAGAGGAGCAGATGCTCCAGAGTTAGAAAAACCCAGATTTAAAATCTTATACCAGCTGTGGAGCCTCAGAAAATTTATATAACTTCTGTGAGCCTCGGTTTCCTTTTTTTCCCTTTTTTAAAAATTAAAGTTAATAGATCACAAGGAATATTACATTAAAAAACATAAAAAACAAGGAACATAAGAGGTTCCCATATAACCCGCTCCCCACCCCCCACCACATCATTTTCATAAATTGTATTTTTTTGAAAATATATACATCACAAAAAAAAAGTTACACTAAAAAATATAAGAGGTTCCTGTATACCCCCCCACCCCCACCACCCCACTCCTCCCACACCAACAACCTCCCTCATCATTGCGGCACACTCATCGCACTTGGTGAACACATTTTGGGGCACTGCTGCACTACACAGATAATAGTTTACCCTGTAGTTCATGCTCTCCCTCAGTATATTCAGTGGGTTATGGCAGGATATATAAGGTCCAGCATCTGACCCTGCAATATCATTAAGGACAACTCAAAATCCCAAAAATGCCCCCACATCACATCTCTTCTATCCTCTCCCTGCCCTCAGCAACTACTGTGGCCACTTTCTCCACCTCGATGCTAAAATTTCTTCTATTACTTTTCACAATTTAGAGTAGAATATCAGTATGTCCATTCTAGTCCATATTTTATTCCTCCATTCTGTGGACCCTGGGATGGCAATGTCCTCTTCTCCTCTAGATCAAGAGGGGACTTAGATTCCACATGGATGATGGATGCAATTCCTCTGCTTACAGTTGTAGGCACTCTTGTGGTGGTTGACCATCTTCACTCCCTGTTAGCTTACCTGGGTAAGACCAACGAACCAGAGAGTAGGAGTTGCCACTCTGCTGAGGCTCAGGGCCCAGCTGGCACATGGGCAGTCCAGAGATTCAAGTCTCCTGAGTATGGACCATCCCTAGCGCCAACCACAGGTGCAGTAAAAGTGACAGAAGAAGCATGTGTGGAAAAGTCACATCTGAGTCCAGCTCCATTACACTCAGGAGCACAAATTCCAAAGTAGGGCCCTCTAACATGGCACAGAGCTCCAAATCCATCTGCCATGACTATATATCCTGTGGATCTCCATAGCCTTCAGGAGAACCAGTACCTAGGGTTGTGTCTACTTTGGCTTTTTCTGGGGTCCTGCTAAGGTGTGCATAAGCGTGATCCCTCTGATGACCTCTCAACTCTTTTTGGAAGACTCTTAGCCTATATCAACTCATTTGTCTTTGCCATTTCTCCCTTTTATTTAAGGTCAAAGAGCAGTTTTTAACACTTGATCCAACATGTAGGCTTAGATATTCTGTTGGTCTGAGTTGACCCTTTTATTCGAGGTCTCTTTCTAGTTGCTTCTCCAGTTAGTGATTGTTAGTAATCCTTTGGCGCTAGGGAGGCTCATCCCCAGGAGTCATGTCCCACGTTGAGGGGAGGGTAATGCATTTACATACTGAGTTTGACTTAGAGAGTGGCTACATTTGAGCAACATGGAGGCTCTCAGGAGGTAACTCTTAGGCACCCTATAGCTCTAGACCTAGTTCATATTTCAGGCACACAGGGACCTAAGAATAGTCATCAGTATCAAGGGCTCATTATTGTACCATCCTCCCTTGTTGATCTTTGCTGTTGCACTTGGGGGATTATTGTTGTTCCATTGGGGAATGTGACAGAGCTCCCCTGGGTGGGAACTCAGCACTCCCTCAGTTGACATTTGTAACTGTAACTACTAAAAAAATACCCAACATATATCCTAACATATTTATGTTCCCTATATATATACCCTGGAGAACTTCCCCCACCCATGTGCCCCCCATCAATAACACCCCACATCAGAGTTCCTCCCCTGCCATAGTTGAACCTCTCTGTGATCCAAAACTTCTTTAACAATGAATCCTAATATATTGCCAAATCCAATTAATAGGAAATTGAAATACAGTGATGGGTTTAAAGTTTAGAAATAGAATACATAGTAATTTAGAAATACTAAAATAAAAATAAATTGGTATATTAATAAAATGAAAAATATTATAAAGCTTTGTTTCTAACGTTTTACCTTTCATCCCTGGAATAGGTGTTGCCCTGTATGTACAGTGGCAAGGCAGTTTCATTTCTTCCTCAGTGTCTACATCCTTTCTTTTTCTTTTTTTTTCTAATTTTAAATTTTGTCTCCAAAAAAGTTTTAGATCACAGTAATTCACATACACAATATAGGGGACTCCCAGATATCAAACCCTTTTCCCCTTTCCCCAGCAATGATCTCTTTACATGTTCATGTTATATTTGCTGCAGATGATGTACAAATTTTGAAACATAACTATCAAACATGGTTCCATTTTGGTTTACATTATTGTTTATATTTTAGACTGTACAAATTTCTAAATTTTTAGTTTCCTTATGTTTTACATTATAGTTTACATTTTAGTTTATAGAGTTTTATATACTTTAGATGTAAGTTGACATGTCCATCATTGCATGATCTCATGGAGCACTTCCATTGCCCCCCGGTTCCCTCCTTCCATCCATGCTATACCTCTCTTCCCCTCCCCTCAGGGCACACTGTGACACTCAATCTTCACTACTTGAATAACCAGATTTACAGATAATGCAACAATACTGAGGGCTTGACATACTAGACTGCCCTAACCTAATTGGGAGCCAGTGATTCTCTAGAGAGACACAATTCCCTCTCTTTGGGAACATCAGGTCTCCCCAGAATGTGGGTACACCTTCACATTCATTGTATGGGTTTCCCCCCAATGATATAACACAGTACGATAAAATGAGCACTCACATACTCCCTAGAAGCTTGCCCTTGTACCAGATGCCCCCCCTTAAGCACCTTAAACACGTGATCCTTCCTTATTATATTTTGTAAAGAGTTTTCTCAACACTATAGTTTCAAACATATACCTGACATTCTCCCATATTCAACGGTTCCCCCCAGCCCTCTCCCCAATTCCTTGGGTCATCTGACCAATCCTCCCAACCCTAGCCCACCTCAAGCCCACAAAGCCCCATCCAAAGGTACCCCAGTGCCCCCATCTTATCCCTTCCCTATGCAAATACTTAGCCTCCAGCTTGTCATAGACTTCAGCCATGTAGGCGTCAGCTTGCAAACTTCCTTACCCCCCAGATTCCTTTAAGCCTATCTTCCAGTCTTTAGCTCTCTGAGACAGCTCAGTTTGTTTGTTTCATATCAGAGAGGTCATGTAGTATTTGTCCTTCAATGCCTGGCTTGCTTCACTCAACTTAAGGTCCTCAAGATTCATCCATGTTATCACATGTGTTTGTACTGTTTTCCTTCTTATAGTGGAGTAGTATTCCATTGTATGTATATACCACATTTGATTTATCCATTCATCCACTGATGGGCATTTGGGTTGATTCCAACTTTTGGCAATAGTGTATAATGCTGCTATGAACATTGGTGTACATATATTGGTTTGGGTCCTTATTTTCAGATCTTCTGGGTATATACCCAGCAGTTTAATTGCTGGGTCATATGGCAAATCTATAGCTAACTTTTTGAGAAACTGCCAAACTGTCCTCCAGAATGGCCGGATCCTTCTGCATTCCCACCAGCAGTGGATGAGAGTTCCCATTCCTCTGCATACTCTCCAGTACTTGTAGTCTTCTGTTTTTTGATAGCTGCCAGTCTTATGGGAGTAAGATGGTATCTCAATGTAATTTTGATTTGCATTTCCCTAATAGCTAGTGATTTTGAGCATTTTTTCATGTGCTTTTTAGCCATCTGTATTTCTTCTTTGGAGAAGCATCTCTTCAAATCTTTTTCCCATTTTTTAAAAGGGTTGTTTGTCTTCTTATTTTCAAGATATAGGAGTTCTTTATATATCTAGGATATAAGTCTCCTATCAGATATATGGTTACCAAATGTTTTCTACCATTGTGTAGGCTCTCTTTCATTTTCATGACAAACTCCTTTGAGGTGCAAAAGGCTTTAATTTTGAGGAAGTCCCATTTGTCTATTTGTTTTTTTGCTGCTTGTGCTTTGGGTGTGAAGTTCATGAAGCCATTTCCTATTGCAAGGTCCTGCAGATACTTCCCTACACTGTTTTCCAAGGTCTTTATGGTCTTGGCTCTTATATTTAGGTCTTTGATCCATCTTGAGTTGATTTTTGTATAAGGTGTGAGATGGTAATCCTCTTTCCTTCTTTTGCTTATTGATATCCAATTCTCTAGACACCATTTGTTGAAGAGGCCATTCTGTTGAAGTTGAGTGGGCTTGGTGGCCTTGTTGAATATCAGATGACTGTATATATGAAGATCTATATCAGAACTCTCAATTCAGTTCCATTGGTCAGTGTGTCTATCCTTGTGCCAATACCATGCTGTTTTCACTACTGTAGTTTTGTAGTATATTTTGAGGTCTGGTAGTGTGATTCCTCCAGTTTCATTTTTCTTTTTCAATGTCTTTGTCTATTCAGGGCCTCTTTCCTTTCCAAATAAATTTCATAGTTAGTTTTTCTAGTTCATTTAAAAATGCTGTGTTGATTTTTATTGGGATTGCATTGAATGTGTAGATCAGTTTTGGTAGGATAGAAATCGTAATAATATTTAGTATTCCTATCCATGAACAGGGAATATTCTTCCACTTGTTTAGGTCTTCTTTGATTTCCTTGAACAGTTTTGTGTAGTTTTCTGTGTATAAGTCTTTTACATCTTTGTTTAAATTTATTCCTACGTATTTGATTTTTTAACTTACTATTGTAAATGGTATTTGTTTCTTGATTTCCTCCTCAGATTGCTCATCATCGGTGTACAGAAATGCTACTGATTTTTGTGCATTGATCTTATACCCTGTGACTTTACTGAACTCATTTATAAGTTCTAGAAGCTGTGTTGTAGACTTCTCAGGGCTTTCTATGTATACGATCATGTCATCTGCAAATAGTAAATTTTTAACTTCTTCCTTTCCTATTTGAATTCCTTTTATATCTGGGTCTTGCCTCAGTGCTCGAGCTAGTACTTCTAAAACAATGTTAAATAGAAGGGGTGATAGTGGGCATCCTTGTCTTGTTCCTGATCTTAGAGGGAAAGATTTTAGGATTTCACCATTGTAAATGGTATCAGCTGTGGGTTTTTCATATATACCCTTTATTATGTTCAGAAAGTTTCCTTCTATTCCTATCTTTTGCAGTGTTTTTATCAAGAAGGAATGCTGTACTTTGTCAAATGCTTTTTCTGCAACTATAGATATGATCATGTGATTTTTTTCCCTTCAATCTGTTTATGTGGTGTATTACATTAATTGATATTCTTATGTTGATCCATCCTTGCATACCAGGAATAAAGCCCACTTGGTCGTGGTGCATAATTTGTTTAATGTGTTGTTGAATATGATTAGCAAGTATTTTGTTGAGGATTTTCACATCTAGCTTCATTAGAGATTGGTCTGTAATTTTCCTTTCTTGTGGTGTCTTTGTTTGGCTTTGGTATTAGGATAATGTTGGAATCATAAAATGAATTAGGCAATGTTCCTTCTATTTCAATTTTTTGGAAGAGTTTAAGCAAAATTGGTTTTATTTCTTTCCGGAATGTTTGGTAGAATTCACCTGAGAAGCCATCTGACCCAGGGCTCTTTTTAGTTGGGAGGTTTTTAATGACTGATTCTATCTCTTTACTTGTGATTGGTTTGTTGAGATTATCGATTTCTTCTTTGTTAATGTAAGTTGCTTATGTGTTTCTAGGAATTTGTCCATTTCCTCTAAATTGTCTTTCTTGTTGGAATACAGTTTTTCAAAGTATCCTCTTATGATAGTCTTTATTTCAGTGGGGTCAGTGGTGATATCACCCTTCTCATTTCTTATTTTGTGTATTTGCATCTTCTCTCTTTTTTTCTTTGTTAGTCTAGCTAAGGGTTTGTCAATTTTATTGATCTTCTCAAAGAACCAGCTCTGTGTTTTGTTTATTTTTTTGAGTGCTTTCCTGTTTTCTATTTCATTTAGTTCTGCTCTGATCTTTGTTATTTCATTCTTTCTTCTTTCTTTGGAGCTAGTTTGTTGTTTTTTTACTAATTCCTCCAATTGTTCAGTTAGTTCTTCAGTTTTAGCTCTTTCTTCTTTTTTAATGTATAAATTTATGGCTATGACTTTCCCTCTCAGTACAGCTTTTGCTGCATCCCATAAGTTTTGATATGTTATGTTATAATTTTCATTCGTTTCAAGGTAGTTATTGATTTCTGTTGAGATTTCCTCCTTGATCCACTGTTTTTCTAAGACTGTGTTGTTCAACTTCCATATCTTGGTGCCAAATCTGGGCCTCTGGCCCTTGCAGATTTCCAGCTTCACTCTACTGTGGTCAGATAAATTATTTTGTATGATTTTGATCTTTCTGAATTCATTGAAACTTTCTTTGTGGCTTAGTATGTGTTCTATCTTGGTGAATGGTCCATGTGCTCTTGAGAAAAATGTATATCCTGCTGCATTTGGGTGTAATGTTCTGTATATGTCTATTAGGTCCAGCTCCTGTAATATACTGTTCAAAGTCTTTGTTTCTTTATTGATTCTCTTTTCAGATGTTCTGTCCAATGGTGATAGTGGTGTGTTAAAGTCCCCCACTATAATCGTAGCAGCATCTATTCCTTCACTTAGTTTCTCCAGTGTATTTGGAGACACCCTTGTTGGGGGCATAAATGTTTATGATTGTTCATTCTTCTTGAAAGATTATTCCTTTCACTAATATGTAGTGTCCATCTTTATCTCTCACAACAGTTTTGCATTTAAAGCCTATTTTGTCTGATATTAATATAGCTACACCTGCCCTTTTTTGGTTATTGTTTGCCTGTAAGATTGTTTTCCAGCCATTCACTTTCAATCTCCTTGAATCCCTGGGTCTAAGATGAGTTTCTTGTAGACAACATATAGATGGGTCATATTTCCTTATCCAATCTTCCACTCTGTGTCTCTTAACAGGTGAATTTAATCCATTGACATTTAGTGTTATTACTTTCAAGGAATTACTTATACTAGCCATATTTTATTTGGATTTGTGTTTGTCTTGTGTTGTTTGATTTTTTTTCTCTTTTTGTTGTTTTAGTTGTTCTTACACTCTCCTCCAACTCTGTCTTTCCTGTTTTTTTTTCTTTCTTTCTGCAGAACTCCCTTTAGTGTTTCTCGAAGGGAAGTTTCTCTTAGTTCCTGTTTATCTGTGAGTATTTTGAACTCTCTATCATTTTTGAATGCTAGCTTTGCTGGATAGAGTATTCTTGGTTGGAAATTCTTTTCTTTTATTACCTTGACTATGTCATACCACTGCCTTCTTGCCTCCATGGTTTCAGATGAGAGATCAGCCCTTAATCTTATGGAGCCTCCCTTGTATGTAATGGTTCTCTTTTCTCTTGCTGCTTTTAGTATTTTCTCTTTGTCTTGAGCATTGGATAATTTGACAAGTATACATCTTGGGATAGACCTGTTTGGATTTATGCTGTTCGGGGTGCATTGTGCTTCCTGGACATGTACATTCATCTCCCTCAATAGGTTTGGGAAGTTTTCAGCCATTATTTCCTCCAACACTCCTTCTGTCCCCTTTCCCTTCTCTTCTCCTTCTGGGATGTCTATAATGCTTTTGTTTGTGTGTTTTGTGTTGTCATTCAGGTCCCTAAGTCCCTGCTGGATTTTTTCTATCTTTTTATGAATTAATTCTATCTATCTATTTGATTTCAGATGTACTGTCTTCCACATCACTAATTCTTTCCTCTGCCTCTTCAACTCTGCTATTATGTGCTGAGAGTGTATTTTAGATTTCTTGGATTGTGCTCATCTCCATGATCTTTTTGTGCAGGATCACAATTTCTTCTATATGTTCTCCAAGTGTTTTCTTAATATGCTTAATCTCTTCCTTCACTTCATTGAATTGGTCCATGATACATCTTTTGAGAGCTTTAATTACTTGTTCGATGTTCCACTTCTCTTACTGGTTTTTAGTTTGTTCATTGTATTGGACCATGTTTTCCTGATTATTGGTATGGTCTGTAGTTTTTTGTTGCTGCCTGGTCATCATTTTATCTTGTTGGGTTTATCCTTTTGATTATCTTTTTATTCTAGTCTTGGGGTTTAATAAGTTGTTGTTTTTGTGTGCATGTTAAGTCTTCTTTTTGTCACTTTTTTCTTCTTATTCTATTTCCTTGTTGTTGGCTAAGTTCCCTTGAAGGAAGATATTAGGTCCAGAGAAAGCAAAAGGGGTAAGAAAAGAAAAATATAATAGTAGTATTGATAGTGAATGTTAGCAGAAGAACCATGTGAGATCTAAGAGAATGGGTATAGAACTCATGGAAGCTGTGTATAGTTAAAACTGTAAAAAAGTGGAGTACCTACAATGATATATTAAACTGAATATGGGGAGGAATATACTATGAATTAAAAGGCCAGTGTGGTCAGGAGAGAGGGAAAAAGAAAAGAGAGGACAATAATATATAGAATGAATAAATGATAGAAAACAGATTAGAGGTATTAGAGATAAAAAGTCAGAAATATTGGCTAAACAGAGAGAGGTGCAATGTAAGTGAAACCATAAATGATGGAGGAGAGAATGATGTAAAGGAAAGGGGATAGCATTGGTAGCCAAAATCAGTGCACACAGAAAAGGGAAAATTGAGGATGAGGAATCACAGCAAATAAATGCTGCCTGCAGCGCTAATATAAAAAAAGAAAAAAGAAAAAAAAAAGGAGAAAGAAAGAGAGAAAAAAACAGAGCAAGAAAAAGAGAAGGGAGAAAAAAGAAAAGAAAAGAAAAAAAAAGGGTGGTGGTGGTGGGGGATAAAGAGGAAGAAAAAAACAAGAAAACAAACCAACAAAAAAGACCAGACAAGGCCTCAGGCAAAGAATCCTCTTTGCAATTGAATAAACTGCTTAGGAGTCTGACCTTCCCCCTTTCTCCCTTCCTCACTTCCCTCTCTCCCAAGGCAGTAAGAAGTCTGCGTGGAGGGCTCCTGTAGGAAATTCAAATGTGTCCTGGGTGAACCAACTCACCTGAGAAAATAATGACTCTTAATTTCTTGAGAGAGCACCCACCCCTTGCCATATGCTATTGGAAGCCTGTAAAGCACGTCCTACTGTCCCTCTCCCTTAGGTGTGCTACAAGGGGTGTGGTTAATTTTCTGACTCCACCTTTTCCCAGACCAAGTTTCCTATCCCAGGGTGTTTAGGTAAATTGGGCTCTCTCACCAGATTTGCCTCTTCTTTCTTCCTAAGCTCTCTCCAAGTCAGCTAATATGCTCCTCCAAACTCAATAAAAGGGGGGACCAGAAAACTGAACCTGCACTCCTTGGCCCCTCTGCACCTCCCTCCGGAACTCTCCCACTCCCAGAGTTAGTCCGTGACCAGAGGGGTAGGGCAATGATGGATTTCTGGGAGTGCTGGGCTTGGGAATCAGAGGCTCGGGAGAATGTGGACTAATGTGTGTAGGTCTGTGAAATGTGGGCTGTGGGGGTTCAGAAGACACAGGCTTGGGGTTCACACATTTGGGAAACATGGGGCTTGGAAACTCCGCCCCACAACCGGCAGTTCTCAGTGAACACCGCAGCTCTTAGCCCTAGGGGGAAGGGATTTACTTTCCCACGGCTTCCAAGTTCAGTGTTAGAAACTTGCAGTTCTACCTTGAGCAAACACCAATTCTGCTGCAGTATCGCCAGATCAATGTCCAGACACCTCCTGCCCTACAGGTACCTGAAAACAGCCTGCTCCAGTAGGACTCTGTCACCACACAGCCAGTTTTTTTGTAAGAGAAATGACGACGGTGTACTTACTCAGATGCCATCTTGCCCCATCTCCTCAGTTTCCTCTTTTGGAAGATGGGAATTGTATTTGTTAAGACTTTTTAATTGTGGCAGAAACCCAACTTTATTTAGGGTCAATGAAAGCATTAGCAAAGGTATTTTTTTAGAAATCTCATGATTCTAGAGAAGAGTTGAAAAGTCAAGCTAGAGGAAGGCCAGAGACACAGCCAAATCCCACTAACTGGAGCCTGGACTGGAGTCCCATAGGGCTTCTCTCTCCACTGCTCATCACTGAATGTCTCTGTGTACAGATTTTATTCTCTTCTTTCTCTGCAGTCTAATCTTCCTCTGCTCCCTAATCCACATAGAGGGAAACATGGGTATCATGGCTTCAGGAATTTACACAAAAGTCATTCCAGCCATCCAGAAAGAATCTGACTGGACTTGGTGCCACATTCAAAATTCTCAGGGAAGGAACTCATTGGCCCATTTTGGATCAGGCAATTATCCACGAACCAATCAGCTGTGGCCTGGGGCAGGGCAGCTCACATTGTAACATGGTTGCTCCTGCTTTAGCCATGTGGATTGGAGGAGGGGTAATTCCCAGAAGAATGGGATACTGGGAAGACAATCCCATAGAATGCTACTGCTGGGATAATAATGGCACTTTCTCCAAATGTTGCTATGACAAGTAAATGTGATAATACATGTAAAACACTTAGTTCCTGATATGTAGTAAGTGTTCAGTAAATGTTATCTGCTATTTTCATTATCTGACCCAAGCTACCCAAGCTACCCTTGAAGGTGGTAAATACTCATAAAATCAACAGATAAGCTGTCAGGGAAAACCCTAAGATGGAAGACCAGGAGTTTCATTTGAGAAGTTATTCATTTCATTTGAGTTGTCAGTGCCTCCATCATTGTATTCATGCATGTCTCTCCCTCCTACATGAGAGTACAAATAAGTGGGAGTGGTGGTCTAAGAGCAGTGAGGCCATGAAATCTCACTTTCACAGATAAAATAGGAAGGGGGCCTCTTCTCAAGGCTTAAACAAAGGGCTGTGCTGAATGAGGGGCAGGGTTTCAGACCCATTTCCATTTATATGTCTGTAAAGATCAGAGAGAGATTGGCTAGGTCTTTGAAGAGCTCCTGAAATCTTGTTCACCTTCTTTTCATTGCCCTCAGAGAGAGGTAAGGCCAACTGTGAATTGCACAGCCACCCCAGCCTCAAAGTACATCAGCGTGTAGGGCCAGGTTGCTCTGGTCATGACTGGGTAATTGTTCTTATTCTAGTCCATTCTCTGCAGGCTTTGACCAACTCTGTGCAGGTGCCCATGGAGCTTCTCTGATGTTGCAGTGGAGGTTCTCTCAGGAACCTGCTCATAACCTCTGTGTGTGCTACTTGCTACATGTGGGGGAGTCCATGCCCTGGATGTTCCTTGACCACAGGGAGACAGGAGCTAATGGGTCATTGCACCCACCCTTCTCTCCCCAGATGGGTGGTGCTGAGATACATTTCCTTGGGCTCCCCCAAAAGATCCCATGGGATTGAGGAACCCATCACCAGTGGCAGTGGCCAACTTGGTAACACATCCTTGTGTTGGCTCTTCTTACCACCCATATCCACTGCTCTACCCCTGTCCCTCTCTCCTGCTCACTGAGATCGTGCTCCTAAATCTACTGCCTGCATGCTAACCTTTGTTCCAGGCACTGCTTTTGGTGAAATAGTTTCCAATTTTCACTCTTGTGAACAGTGCTGCAGTGAACATTCTTGTGCCTAAAACTAGGTTGTGCAGGTAATTCTGGGGACTAAATGCTCTGAAGTGTAATTGCTGGGTTGAAAGGTTTGCCCACTTTTTTTTTTTTTAAAAGCTATTGCTAAATTGCCCTTCCAAGCTGTTGCAGCAATTTGTATCACATATTACTGTGTTTTGAATTGGACTGAATAAGTGGTGGTGGAGCCACACGCTGAAACATCACATCATCAAAATACTGAGTAAATGCTATTCACAAACACAGGACGCATTCCCCGTGTATTGAGAAGCGCAGGGAGAATGGGGCACGAAGGCCTGGGAAACAGCTTGTGTTGGAGCTGTGGCAAGTAGGGAGCTTGCTCTCCTTGCAAGGGGTCACCACGATACAGCTCTAGCTGACTTTTGACTGTGCAGGCAAGATGTTGCCTGATCATCCTACTTTTCAAGAAGCCAAAAAATCTGCCTTTTAATGTGAAGATTCTGGAATTCGAAATGTTGGCAACCGAATAAATTAGAAAACATTGGACTAAACAAAACACATCTGCAGGCTGGATCTTGCCAGAAGCTGCTGGTTTATGACTTCTGGTTAGGTTAAAAGAAACAAAACAAAACCAGATAGGTCACAACGATGATGATGATGATGATAGCTGTGGTAGATTGAATTATGTACCCCAGTTTTGACATGTCCTTAATCCGCATTCTGTGGGTGTGATCCCATCATAAATAGGATCTCTTGAAGATGTTCTTTTTAGATAAGGTGTGGCCCAACTGAATGAGGTTGGGTCTTAACCCAGATTACTGGAGCCCTTTATAAGCAGAGGAAACTCAGATATAGTGAGAGAAAGCCATGGGGAGGACCTGGAAGCGGGATGTCAATGGAACCCTGAAGAGAAAGGAGAGGACATCTCCATGTGATGTGAGGCAGGGCTACAAGCCCAAGGCAGCCCCAGAATCACTGCAGCCAGCACTAGAACGTTATATACTTTGGGGAGAAAGCATCACCTTGCTGACACCTTGATTTTAGACTTCTCGTAGCCTTAAAACCATGAGCCAGTAATTATCTTTATTTAAGCCAGACCATTGTGTGGTATATGTCATAGCAGCACGATAGACTAAGACAATAGCAAATATTATTGCAGGACTTACTATGTGCCTTATATGCATTAACTCATCTTATATGCATTAACTCATCTAATGTCTTATATGCATTAACTCATCTAATCCTCATGATGATTCTCTAAAAGAGATACTATTATCATCACCACTTTGCAAATGAGGAAACTTAGGCACAGAGACGTGATTTTATTGCCTCAGGTGCTAGTAAGTGTGAGGTCAAGTTCACATCGTGCAGTCTGGCTCTAGTGGGGTACAGTCCTAACTCCTCTTTGTACCCCACTCTACATATGGGATGGCTCTATTTTTGCTTAAACACATGCATGCAGTCTGGCTGGAAATATACCAATATGTTGACTTTTTTTTTTATCTTTGGGTGATCTTTTAAAAATTCTTTATTGAAACAATTTTGTACATTGCATGTGTATGAATTTTGTAACAATAAAATAATAAAGGTCAAAGAATGCCAAAGCTCCCCCCTCTCTTTTCCTCTCCCCTGTCTCCCCTGTCTCCCCTGTTGGGGCCTCCATTCCCACTTCTACCTCCAGCTTTCCCAGCAGCATCCTCTTCTCCTGGGGCCTGCTTGGAGCTGTGATCCTCAGGTCAGGCTTTGCTCTGCCAGGCTCCTTCTGGACCAGGACCCTTGGCAGAAAATCATCTTTGCCCTAGGGCCTGAGTCTTCAGGGGGACGTTGACCTAGGTTGGTTCCACAGAAGAAGACACTGAGACAAGGATTTATGTGCCCCAGGGGAGATGGGTAAGGCAGTGGGGGAATCAGGAAGCCAAGGAAGAGTGCAATTTCAGGGAAGTCCTGGGGAGGGCAGCTCTGCCTGATCTTGCAGGGGTGCTCTGGAGTGTTACACCTGAGCAGTGGCCTAGGAAAGGGAGCTGGGCTTTCACACACAGGCACCAGGCAGCCGTTAGTTAAGGGCTACCTGGGAGAAATGCTCAGGCACTCCTGACCCTGTGCAAGTGCCAGCAAAGACTTTCCAGTCGCTCACAGGCGCCAGAGCCACAGGTGCTGGCTCTTAGAGGGGAAAGCACATAGAAGGTCGGAGGACTCCAGGGCAATCTGGCTCAATCACCAGCATTGTCTGCTTCAGATCTTGCTACCTGGGTCTGTGCTTTCAATGTTTGGGGTTAGCTTGGCATTGTATGCTCACTGTGTGACCTTGGGCAAATCACTCAGCTTCTCTGAGCCCCAGTCTTCTTAATGGTAAAATGGGGGCAATGATTTTCATTCCCCTGTTCCAGGGTAAGTAATGCACAATGTGAGGCCTGTGGCTTTTTCTAGGTTGGGGCTTGTTTATCTCAAATCTCTGCTCTGTATTCTGAGTTAAATGGGACTGTGTATGTAAAATGCTTGCATAGTACATATTAGTGCCCTGAATTGTTAATTTCTCTTTTCCTCCTTCTCTCTTCCTCCTTCTTTCCCTTCCTTCCTTCCTTTTGACTGATATTCATGTGCCTATTGTATACCACACAGTGTTGTGGGCAGGGAACACAGTGGTAAACAAGACAGACACAGTAACTGCCTCCATTTCCTCTAGAACCAGCTGACCTCTCTCCTGGGATGAAATAAAATCAATAAGCTCGAGACCAGGCCCAAGATCCCCTGACGCAGCGTTGAAAATCAGAGCTCGTAAGCCCAAGCCTCGTGATCCTGCTCTGCCTCTTGGATGTACTTTTGGGGGCCTGGACTGTACTTTAAATTATTTTAAGTTACAGGCTAAATTTATTATATGGGAAAATTTCACTTAGAAAATGTATATCCCTAGCTTTTCTTGAAATAATTGGATGAGCCGGCAGCCTTGGGCCTGCGTTCTTGTGAGACGTGGGCTGGCCTGAGCTGCAGAGCTGCTACCCCTGGGGAGGCAGGGGACGCGTTTTCTGGTTCACGCCATTCCCTGCCTGGCCTGATTCAGTAATTTGTTACCTGCCTGTTCCCTGTAGGGCATTCAAGTTTTCAACTGCAGGTTTAAATGAATATGACTCTAATTAAGCAGCCTGACCTTTGGGGACTCACTTTCCCACAAGGAGAATGGGGTCGGTGGAATCTTGTCTTTTATTCTTTCTCCACGGGCTTTAGATCACTGAATATGGAGTGGGGTTTGGAGTTCGGTGGCTGGTGGGAATTGGGAGTAATTACTGTGGTAGACTGGTTGCATTAATGACCCCCAGTTAATGGTCTCCCTGTATCCATGTTCTTAGTCCTGTACCTCTTAGTCCCCTCCAATTCTGAATGTGAACTGCTTTGGCCAAAAGAATTTTAGCAAACATGATGCAAGCAGAGGTTGGGAAAAGTACTTGCACATTTCCCCTTGCTCTCTTGGATCCCTGCAAGCACCATGAGAACATGGCCGGACTAACCAGGGAACGTGCCCAGCCCAGCCTGCTGGAGGAGTAAGACAGGCCGGTGTCAGGGGGGAGAGCCCAGCTGTCCCAGCGGAGGCCATCCTAGATCAACCTTCTGAAGCTGACCGGTCAGCCGGACTTCTGGATGAGGCTGGCTGAGGCCAGAAGAACTGCCAGCAGACATGTACTCACCGCAATAATGAAACTAGTCATTACATTGTGGGGTGGTTTGTTACACAACATCATTGTGGCAGTAGATAACTGATACATTCTGTGCAGACTCTCTCTCTTCCTTTCTCCCTTATTTTCCCTCCCTCCTTTCTTCTCTCCCTTTTTTCCCTATCTCTTTCCCCCCTCCCTCCTTGCTTTCTTCCCTTCCTTCCTTTCTCCCTCTCTTCTTCCCTCTTTATTCTGTATTTATTGAACTTCTACTGTGTGCCAGGGATACAGTAGTGAGCAAAGCTAGATAAGGTTCTTGTCTTTAGATTGCTTACAATATTGTCCTGATTTCTATCACCTGTCTTGAAAAACTGAGAGTCAACAAATAGGCAACTTATTCGTGGTTAGAACAACATGTGCTACTCTAGGCTCATCAGGGTGGGTTTCTTTTCCAGAGGGTGCTTTGTTATAACTTCTCTTTCCCGTTTTAATTGTTCCCTCAGCCACAGCAAAGATTGCCACTGGTAGAAACAGTCCTTCCCACTTATGGAAATCATTTCAAAATGATGTGTAAAACCGGGATTCTTAAGTAATTTATTTAAAGAGCAAGCAATTCCTTGTATGTTTTTATAAAGTAGGGAGAGAGTTTTATGTACTGTAAAGTTTGATATATTATTGTAAATTATGCTTTGGTCTCAGTCCTGTGCAAAAAAATGCATGGTGTTTCTTTGAGTTATGGGAAATATACTGTAAATAAAGTTCATGGTTTATTTCTTGACTGGATGTTTCTCTAATAACGTAAAGAGATGTCAACACCCATTTCTTCGGGGCAAAATATGAGATTCTTGTCCCTTCTCACCACTGGGAGAGTGAACAGAGCTCACTGCTTCTCCAGACTCTTGAGGGAAGCTGGGCCTGGTACAGACCTGTGGTCCTGACGCCCCCAGCCAGCAGTGTGTGCCGAATCAGGGAACTCAGCCACATTTGACCCTGGGGTCTTCCCACCTCCCGTTCTCTTTGGGTATCATTTCCAAAGGCACGCCAGCTTTGCTCTCAGCCTTCCATAGGCAGAATTCTGTGAACATGGAAAGGCCATCATGTTCCCTTTTCTAGCCTCAGTTTTGCCATCTGTAAAGTTATCCAATGATAATTCATGTCCTGTCTAGCTATAGAACTTTACAAGTAAACTTAAACTGTAATTCCTTCCCTGGGTTTATGCATTTGCTTAGACACATCTCTAAGACAGAAGACAACAAAGAATGGTCTCTAATGGGGCCATTTCAGGTGATGGGAACAGGGAGTGGGGATCATTTTTGTTTGGTGTATGTTTAGGAGTGCTGCTTGATGACCCCGAAGTAATGTGTAGCTGCCTGCCTTTCTTGCCTGTGTTTAAAGGGAACTTTTCTGATCAGGGTTATAGATCCTGGTTTGGCCCCTGCATTGTGTGACTTTGGGAAAGTCAAGTCTGCTTCCTAGGGGTTTCAGTTTCTTCCTTTTATAATAAAGTAACTCAGCTCTGACACTCTGGGATTTATTGCAGCCAAAATATCCTAGCCTATGTCTCTTGAGTTTGAGAGGGAATGTTCTTCCAATTCACTGTCCTTATCTTGAGGGTAGAATCCAGACTATGTGTGGATCAGAATTCTTTTGATTGAAAGTTCAGAAACCCAGCTCAAATTGGCTGAAGCAAAATAAATTGCTGGCTCACGGCTAAAAAATCAAGGGCACTGGTTTCAGGCCTGGCTGGATCCAGGTCTCAGTTGGAGTCGCTCTTGATATCTCTTGTCTCTTCTTTCCTCTAAGTTGACCTGTGCTCTCAGGCACCCTCTCCCCAAACGGGGTTGGAGATGACCACAAGCAGTGCCAGGCCTTTATCCTACCAGCTTAGCAATCCTGGCAGAAAGGGGGAGCCCTTATCTTGGATGTTCTAGCAAAAGTTCTGAGGCTGAATTTCACTGGCTTCACTTGGGCCACTGACTGGCCAGGCTTGGATCATGCGCTCACCTTGGAGCTGAGGGCGAGGTCAGCCCCATCCTACCACCACCACCCAAGAGTGGTGGAGGGTCCCCAGAGGAAAGCCAGGCCCTAAAGCCTGAGGCACAGGGGATGGGTGCTGAGCAGACATGAACATCAGATGTCTAGTCCCAGGGCCAGGCTGGGTTACAGATGGAAACTCAGTGGCTGTTCTGCAATTTTCATTCTAGAATCCTGGATTGTCAGAGCTAGAAAAAGCTCAGGATCTATGCTCTTCAACCCTCTTTACCCCCCAACCCTGCATATTTTTTTTGAGCACTTTTTATTTTTTTTTAACCGAATCAATTTTATTGATACATATCAGTAAAGCTTAAATCCATCCAAAGTGTACAATCAGTGGTATTCGGTGTGATCATGTATTTGTGCATTCATCACTTCACAATCATTCTTAGAGCACTTTCATTATTCCAATAATAATAATAAACAAACGAAACTCATCACCTCTCAATCTCTCTCTGCCTCCCCTGCCCTACATAGCTGCTGTTCTTTTTCCTTCTCTCTATTATATTTGTATTAATATTTGTAAAAACCATCTTATATAGCTGCATTTTATAGATGAGAAATCCGAGGCTTGAGGAGAGCGGGTCATTTGCTAAAAGTCCCAGAGTATGAAACAGATTCTCCACAATCTCAGGGGGTGGTGGCCACTGTTCCTCACCCATCTCTGTATCAACCACTCTTCTCTGGGTGGCTCAAACGCAAAGCCCAATGGAAAGGACCCTTACCCAACGATGACCTTACCAAGCCCGTGCATCCTAGTATGGACCGTCTGTCAGTTATCACTCAATGTGGTCCAGAGGCCAGCAGCATCTGCATCACCTGGGAGCTGGGTAGAATTGCAGAATCTCGGCTCACTCTGGACCTACTGAACTGGAATCTGCATGTTAACAAAGTGCCTGGGTGATTTGTATGCACATTAAAGTTTGAGAAGAGCTGGTCTACACCAGAAACAGTGGGTTTCCAGGTGGCTGTGGGATGCTCCACTCTTGCATTTGGCCAGGATTACAGTTAAGCCATCCCACCAAAAAGCTGTCTTTTCTTCAAACCTTGATGAAGAGGACTTTGCAACCTACATCCTCTCCAAGGAGGATGTTTATGATCAGAAAGTTCTGCCTAAAACTTGAGCTACTTCCTTCCTACTGCTATTTTCGCCATCGTATCAACTTTCCCACTACTACCACCAATGGTGTGGAGAGAGGTTTGGAGATCCTGAGACCTGGGTTCAAGTCCTGGGCCCTTAATAAGCTGCATGGCCTGGGAAAGCTCCTTTTCTCTGCTTCAATTTCCTCTTCCATTAAGTGGGGTTAATAATTCTTGCTTTGCTCTTCTCACGGACCCAATGCAAGGATCAAGGGAGATCAAGGATATGGACGTGGGATGAGAAGCCTAAAGTGTTATACTAATTCACTGTAACATTACTTTATCCCGTAATGTTTTTGAAGGCTATTTTTGAGATTCTTTATCTTTTCCTCACTGGACTGGACTCATCAGCAGACTTGCTGGGTAGATGTCTTTGTTACAGTTACAGGCACTGAGAGCTCAGGCCATTATGAAGGGCTCTACCAAACATTAATTAAAACACTCAAGCAACATCTAGGGGGAGCTGAATTTTGCTTTTTCCTTGGACCCAGCAACCATTTCTGGGAAACATGAAGCTATGCGGTGCTTAATCAAAGGTTTATGGCTACTGGTTTAAGAGGATGCATTTACAAGGCCTTGCAGGATGAGCACTGGGAAATTAAATTTCTTGCATTTTGACTCAGTCCTAATCGTGCCACTGGCCATGGGATTTATGAGGCTGTAACTCTTGAGAACATCACCTGCTAGAGGCCTTACTTATGGCTGCCCGCCTGTGTCCTTGACAATGGCATCCTCCAGAAGCTCGGGGCTCACCATCCATTTGTTCAACACACCAGGCGCCTACTGTGTGCTGGGGGCTGGGGTTCAGTGGTGAGTAGCACAAACTCTCTTGGTGCTTGCTGTCACCCCCTGGCCGACAGCTATGTTGTGCCGAATCAGGGAAGTTGGCCACATTTGCTGTCAAATCTTTTCACAAATAATCCCAAAATGCAAATTGTGATAAGGGGAATAATGGAAAGTTTCAAGGTGCTACGAGAAGGTGTAATAAGGAAATCAAGGAAGACTTCCCTGAGGAAATGACTTTTGAGCTGACAAATGTAGGAAAAATAGGAGTTAAATTGGCAAATGTGGTGGGTAGGTATAGGGAGGGGAGGAGCATTGAATAAAGGCACCCCTCTCTCCAGGAGACCCCCCTGCAATGTTGCCAAGATATACAGGGAGTCACCGCTGCCCACAGACACCTCCCTACCACACTAGAGGACTGCAGCCTGGACGCTGCCCTTTGCTGCTCCAGCTCCTGGGACACAGGTCAGCGTTTAGACATCGGGCTTGAAGGCTCTCATTTGCCAGAAAGCCACCATGTGTGGCTGCAGGCGTCTCCACATATCAGCCAGGGATTTCCACAGTGACGCGTCATGACCAGCCACCGCAAAGGGCAGGGGCTTGCAACTGTGAACGTTTGAGTTTCACTCATCCAGGTCATCTGGGTTTCAGCTCATTGAAGCTGGGCTCAGCTGGACTGCTGTTGAGGACTCCTCCATGCCCCTCTTATCCTTCTTGGACCAGCAGGCTACTCAGGACATTCTGTTCTCATGTCAATGGCCAAACACGCCAATGGCCAAACATGCTGACATTTGTTCTTTACCCAAAAGAATTGAAAGCAGGAACTTGAACGGATACTTGCATACCCATTTCAAAGCAGCATTATTCATGATAGCCAAAAGATGGATGCCACCCAAGTGTTCATCAACAGATGAATGAATAAACAAAATATGGTATATCCATATGATGGAATATTATTCAGTCATAAAAAGGATAGAAGTTCTGATCCATGCTATCATATGGTTGGACCTTGAAAACATTATGCTGTGTGAAATAAGCCAGATACTATGAGATACATATAATAGGATTTCATTTATATGAAATATCTAGAATAAGAAAATTCATAGAGACAGAAAGTACATTAGAGGTTACCTGGAGCTGGGGGGAAGCAGAGTTTCTGTTTGAAGTCATGAAAAAGTCTTGGTAATGGAAGGTAGTGATGGTAGCACCATATTGTGAATGTAATTAATACCACTGAAGTGTCCAATTAAAAAAATGGTTAAAATGGAAAATGTCGTGGTTCATATATGTTATCACAAAAAAAGCAGCAGCAGCAGCAGCAGCAGCAGCTAGTCAACTGCACAAGTTGCTTTAGGCATTTACTGTGTTATGTCTACGAACATCCCTTTGGCCCAAATCCAAGACATGACCAAGCTCAACATCAGTGGGGCCAGCAAATAAGCTGCCCCTAATGGGAGGAACATGGCAAAGGGTGTGGCTCCAGGGAGGGAGGAAGGATTGAGGTCAATCTGCATCTTCCCCACTTGGCGAGAACATGGCAGCCACTGCGGGGGCTTCTTGGCCTTTCTGCCTACAGCTGGGGGCTGGGGGGCCTGGCTTTGGTCAGCCAAGCCTGCCTTTGGGGAGGGGTGGGCGGGCATGAGGAAAGGAGCCCTGGGTCTCGCTCTGTCTCTTGCCTGTGGCCCTATGGACCATGATTGTTCTGTGAGTGACAACTTCCAGGACTAAAGTGGACAATGGTGTCATTTGCAAGACGAGAGTTCCTAAGAGCTTGTTGCTGATGGGGAGGCAGGAAGAGGAAGTCATCTTAACCACCCGATACTTTTCTTTTTTCTCTCTTTTAAGGGAGCACATTTCAGTTTATTTAGGAATAAAATCCTCTGACGTTGTAAAGGAAGGAAAATGTTCACCAAAGTGTATGGAAATCAACATCCTAATTACCATTAGATGGCCTCGAATAGCTGGTGTAACTTGAAAAATCCCCCTCTCTCTATAAATAGCTTCCTATCTTCCTGTCTGTCTATCTACTCTATTTTTATTGAGCTATAATTCACATACCATAAATTTCACCCTTTCAATGGTTTTTTAGCATTTCCATGAGGTTCTGCAGCCATCACCACTTTCTAATTCCAGATATTTTCATCACCCTAAATAGAAACCCTGTACCTGTTAGTAGTCATTCACCATGACTCCCTTCCCTCAGCTTCTGGCAACCACTAATCTGTTTCTGTCTCCATTGATTTCTCTGTTTTTGGACATTTCATCTAAGTGGAATCATACAATATATGACCTTTTGTGTCTGTCTTCTTTCACTTAGCATAGTGTCTTCAAGGTTCATCCATGTTGTAGCATGTGTCAGTATCTGATTCTTTCTTAATTGCTTCCATTTTGCTAGGGAATGTCTGTATTGGCATCTCCTTATCTGCCAATCCTCCTCTTGCCAAGATCTTTATGGACTGGAGCTCAATTTATAACCCCCATTCCATACATAAAATGGAGGTATCAAGAGCCTCATTC
Source organism: Dasypus novemcinctus (assembly GCF_030445035.2). Taxonomy (NCBI): domain Eukaryota; kingdom Metazoa; phylum Chordata; class Mammalia; order Cingulata; family Dasypodidae; genus Dasypus; species Dasypus novemcinctus. The sequence continues at coordinate 32,398,537 of NC_080691.1, read as the reverse complement.
ATTTATTCATTCAGTATTGATTGAGTACCTACTGCTGTGCCAGGTATGGATCCAGGTCCTGAGGGCAGAGCAAGGAATGAGACAGGCAAGGCCCTGTCCTCAGAGAGGTTATAACCAATACCAGAAAACAAATGGTGTTCACCAATTCTAAGCCAATGTCCCAAATATTAATATTTTGCCACTTGTCTATACCACTACCCCTGCGCTGCCTTCCCCTAGTTCCCCAGCCCTGAGCTGCCCTGTTCCTGCACTTTTAGAGCCTGGAGGTTCAGCTTTTATTCATTCAAAAAGTACTTATTGAGTACCTACTATGTTCCCTGCCAATAAATTCCTTTTCTGCTTAAATTTGCCAGAGCTGGTTTTCATTGCTGGAAACCAAAGTATGCAGTGACTTCCTCCTGCTCCTGTTTAGTCTCAGAGGTGACAGTGTATTGCCCAAACTTCTGAAATGAGTATGAATTTGCCCCATGACACTAGGATGCACAAAATGTTTCATTTCTTCATTTTTCTAAATCAAGGGAAACCTGGTTAGGCCCCAACCCTGCCTTGCTTGGGACATGTTTTTAGGGACCATTTCTTTCTAGGTTATTAAGAGACTGGAGAGCTCATGGTTCAATAAGCCCTTGGGACCTTTCCAAATAAGCCTGCTCTGTCATCTCCTTTTGCCTTAACCTGTATATCTTTTGGAGAATGCCATCTTCCTTTGCATTGACCTGAGTATCTTCAGGCAGAAATGATGACTTTATTATGATAAACAGGCTTGTCTGAGAACCATTTGGAGAAGGAAGTTGGTTCAGGGAGGAAGTCTGGATGTGTATATCCAGAATTTATCACGTGGGGGTGTAATTGCCTATTGACTTCTCAGTCTCTCTAGCTTGGTGAGACCAGGGACTGAGCCTGCTGTGCTTAATTCTGTTTTCTCGGCAGTTCCTGGCACATAGTAGGTTCTTTGTAAATATTTAATGGATAAATGAATGAATTTGTGAATTTGGAGCCGGATGCTCTATGTTCTGCTTTACTCTACTCTACAACCTTGAGTTAACTGCCTCGCCCTTCTGGGCCTCAGTTTCTTACCTGTGGAATGAGCAGGTTGATCTGGATGATCTCTGATAACCCTTCCAGGGCTAACATTCTTGCTGTGTTCAGAGCATGCAATAGGGCTTCACTTCCTGCCCTCTTGTCATTAGGCAGGGTCATTTTCACTAGTTCTGGCCAGTGAGTTACAAGTGGAAATGATAGCCATTCCTTCTTGGTGGGAGCGTTTAATTGCTGGTACAAGATGCTTCAGAACTCTTTCCTTCTGCACGGCAAGTGTCAATGTGTGAGGTGGTGACCAAGTCTTGCAAGTGGGGACATGGGCAGATGTCCTAGCTGAATGTAGCGTGAACAAGAAATAAACCCTGCTTGTGATAAGCCACTAACTTTGGGGGGCTGACTGTTACTGCAGCATAACATGGCCTGTCCTACCTGATAGGATTATTCTGTGTGCTGTGCAAACGTGGAAATAAGGATAACTTGAGGCTATTTTCATAATTCTATATGAGAGACGGTGGTGGTTTGGGACAGGGTGGTAATGGTAGAGGTGGTGAGAAAAGAATGAAATTGGGGAAACGGACTTTGGCCCAGTGGTTAGGGCGTCCGTCTACCATATGGGAGGTCCGCGGTTCAAACCCCGGGCCTCCTTGACCCGTGTGGAGCTGGCCATGCGCAGCGCTGATGCACGCCAGGAGTGCCGTGCCACGCAAGGGTGTCCCCCGCGTGGGGGAGCCCCACGCGCAAGGAGTGCGCCCGTGAGGAGAGCCGCCCAGCGTGAAAAGAAAGAGCAGCCTGCCCAGGAATGGCGCCGCCCACACTTCCCGTGCCGCTGACGACAACAGAAGCGGACAAAGAAGCAAGACGCAGCAAATAGACACCAAGAACAGACAACCAGGGGAGGGGGGGAAATTAAATAAATAAATCTTTAAAAAAAAAAAAAAAAAAAAAAAGAATGAAATTGGATTACAGTTTGGAAGTAGAGGGGCCACCACTTGCTAATGGAGATGAGAGAAAGAAAAATTATGCTAACCTTACCTGCGACTCACCACTTGAAGAACTTTCAGACCAAGAGTTGGGCTGCAGGTTCCTCACACAGACTGGTATCAGGGAACAAATTCTGTTGATCCTCTCTCAAGAAATGGGTCTCTGTTTTCACTTTCAGGGCCAGAGAACGTTCATGCAAGAGAAGCAAGGGGCCAAGGCCTGCCTTCCACATTGCCAAGCTGCTTTCTGCTGGTGGCACCAGCAGTTATAACCTAAGACAGCAAATGCCTGTCAGCTGGCCTCATGGTAGGCGTTAGGGAAATAGTCTTTGGCTTGATTATATTACCTGGCTCTTTCCAAAGTGGTGAGAAAAATAGACCTAATCCCTCAGGCTTTGTGCCTTAGGCTTTCCCCTGCCTTGCATAAGTCACTGCTCAATCAGAAGATGACTTTTTAAAACAGCTGCCAGGAAAATGTGTTAGCTGGGGAAAATCTTATTAAAGGGAGAATTTTGTCAGGAGACGAGAAAAGGAGAAATACAATTTAGCTCTGTATCTTCTCATTAAATTGATGTGCATCTTTGAAAAGGAACAGCACTGTTGAGAGAGAACAAAGGAGAGATAAGCCCTGTGAATGATCCTAGGGACAAGAGGGCAAGGGTCATGTGGCAAAGGTCAGGTCAGCTCTGGATGTTTGCTGTTCCCACAAGCTGCCTTTCTCTGGAGAGCTTAGAAGCTGGGCCAAGGTGCTTATGCCACTGGGATGTGCTCTAGCGTTTTGTCCCCAGTGTGTAGAGACCTATACTGTCCAGCGTGGTAGCCACTAGTCACATGCAACTAGTTGTATTCAAATGAATTAATATTAAATAAAATTTAAAATCCAGGCCCTCAATTGGACTCACCACATTTTACGTGCTCAGTAGCCACATATGACTATCTCATTGGATAGTGCAGGTATAGGACATTTCCTTCATCACAGAAAGTTCTGTTGAACAACACTGGTGTAGACTCTCAGGGAGATTTAAAATGGAGAATATTCAAGCAAAGAAAAAGCGGAGGGATCTTCACTGGTTCTAACCTAAGGACCTGCATCCCTCTCACTTCTGTCCCACAATAAGTGGCAGAACTTGGGTTAGAACCCAGATGTTATTGAATTGCAGAGCTTCTCCCCCGTTTAAATTCCAGCCAGCATGGATTCCCCAAGCCTACTATGAAATGGTATTTCGCTCAATATTTTTTGAGCAAGAGAGCGGTTGTGTTTATCCACTAACTCTTAAAAGTCATTAATTAATGAGTGGTATTCCTGGCATTTCTAACCTACCTTGGAAGGCTGGCAGCTAGAAGTCAGGCTAGAACAGGTAGAATATTTTCTAAAAACAAGGACGTTCTCCTAGATAACCACAATAAAAATTATCAGGATCCGAGAATTAAGACTGATACATTACTACAATTTAATGCTCAGACCTCATTCAAGTGTCTCCGTTTGTCCCAGTAGCACCCTTTGTGCACAAGGATCCAGTTCAGGGTCACACGGTGCATTTACTTGTCCTGTCTCTTGAGCCTCCTTCAGTCTGGAATAGTTCCTCAGTCTTCTCTTGACCCTTTGGAAGAAGATAGGCCTGTCATTTTGTAGAATGTTCCTCCAGTTGGGTTTCTCTGTTGTTTCCAGCCAGGAGATTGAGGTTGTGCATTTTTGGCAGGAATAGCCCAGGGGCTATTTCACTGTGCCCTTTTCACTGAGTCCTGACAGGCGGCCCTGGATTTCCACGCATCCTATTACTGGTGATGCTCCCTTGGATCCCTTGAGTTAGGGGGTTTCTACCAGGTTCTCCCCTGGAAGTTACTTTTTTTATTTTGGGGGAGCAGATGTGGCTCAAGCTGTTGAGTGCCTGCTTCCCACATGGGAGCTGTTGAGTGTCTGCTTCCCACATGGGAGGTCCCAGGTTGGGTTCCCAGAGTCTCTTAAGAAAAAACAAACAACAAGCGAACAAACGAGAAAACCAACTCAGGGGAACTGATGTGGCTCAGTGGTTGAGTGTTGACTTCCAACCTACAAGGTCCCGGGTTCAATCTTCTGCCCCAGTACCTCAAAAAAAAAAAGAAAAAAAGGAATTTTTTTGGTGGGGGTGTGTGTGCAGAGGATCTTTGAAACTTTGTGAATGTCCCATCATTAAACATTTTACTTTCTTCATTTACTTTTTTTATATAGTCTGAACTCATTCCCTGCTCTTTTATTTAGTGGGTTATGATCCATTGCTATTATCATTTATTGGGATACTCACTTTGTCCCCAGTTGGTCAGTGGGAGCCCAGTCAAGCTGGCTTCTGTTTCCCTTTGACATGACTTTGATTATACAAGCATTTCCTCGCTTTCTGGCACTGGCTGTTCCATGTTTACTTTGCTCTTTCCCAGAGGCAGCCCTGGACTAGCCATTTCTTGAAGGAGCTCTGATTCATTTTAGTGGAGAATGGTGCCTAGAAAAAAAGCTCTCATTTTTAGGTGTGCTCATTGCTGTGGGGTGTCACTGTTCCCAGGGCCTCTCACTAGGTGGAACTAGGAAGTATGTGTATATGTGTGTGTATACACACATACAAACACATTTACATTGATATTTCTATGTTTTCTATTGATATGTTTCCATATATTTATTTATTTTTCTCTCCCTGAGATAGCTCTCATCTGTCTTCTTGTTGTCTATTCATTGTGTCTGCTTGCTCTGTCTGCTTATTATCTGCTCATTGTCTCTGCTTGTCTGCTTGTTGTATCTTCTCATTGTCTGCTCATCTTCTTTAGGAGGCACTGGGAACTGAATCCAGGATGTCACATGTGGGAGGCAGGTGCCCAACTGCTTTTAGCTGCATCTGCTCCCTGCTTGTTGCATCAGCTTGTCATGTCAGCTTGTTTCATCAACTTGTTGCATCAGCTCATGGCATCTGCTGGTCTTCTTTGGAGGCACAGGGAACTGAACCCATGACCTCCCATGTGGGAGGCGTGTGCCCAGCTGCTTGAACCACATCTGTTCCCCTATGTATTTAAAACCATACAGTCTCAGTGGTATCTCTGATTCCAAGGCTACACTGTAGAATTCACTTTGGTTTCCTCCCTTTCCATATTTGTAAATCCCTTCCCTGGCAGTGAGAAATCTGGCTGCCAGTATCCTCAATACATTGACGTGTTTGATCAGTTCCATCTGTGTAACCATTTTTGTTATCATCTTCCTCCTTGGTGGGTTAATGGGGTGGTGGAGTGAACGGGGTGCTTCTCTCATTTACGTAGTCTCCTCTTATCTAGATAGAGAGGCAACAATCTAGAGGCTCATGGGTGTGTGTGCATTTTATATTCATCGGATGCCTCTCCTAAGCTCCTTCTAAGAGGTCAAAGCAATTAAAAATCCTTAATAATTACCCAGCGTTGAGAAATTGATGGCTGATTCCAAGTGCCATGCCTTTTATTCTCTTCCACCTCCCCCGCAGAAATCTAAGGGAGGAAAAGTAAGTAGCAGCTGAAATGATCCCCCACTCACTTTCTATAAAGAGGAAAATTAGCTGCTCTAATAATCATGAATATTAATGTATAGCCAATTTCACTCAATTAAAATGACGATCTATAATTTCGCCTCAGAGCGTTACGGAGGCCATTTCAATGACTGCTGCGTGAAGTTGGGTGCTTTTTGAAGTTCATGGGTTTGGGTTAACTCTCTCACCCCCACCCCTGGCTTCCACTTTGGATGGATTCCAAGTCCTTCCCTGACCAAATTTCTCACTCCTTAGAGGAGGCGCTTTGCTGTTTTCAGAGGTCAGGCCTTTGTCACATTGAGTTGATGAGAACCTGTGCAGGTCACATTGATTCCCTTCTCCCTGAGGACTGGCTCCCCTCTCCTGATCCACAGGGCCCCTGGGATGTGTACCCAGGGGAAGTCGCCCTCTCTCTCGCCACAACTGACTGGCTGAAGGGGGAGCACCTAACCCCAGAGCCTCCTTCCTGGGAATTTGGGATTGGAACCAAGAAGGTCCAGGGTCAGATGGATGTCTTTGGATAGAAATGTAAAACACAGGAACTATGGGCAGGCACCTGTACTTCCACCATGCAAACCCGGAAGCAGAGAAAGCCATTGTGCAGAGAACAAGGTGGACCGAGAGGAGCAGATGAGAGAGGAAGCAAGTGTTCTGGGGGCCCCTGCCCACTGGTTCAGGTCCCCCCAAACCCTGGCATGCAGCTGCTGTGTGTTCCTTGAAACACTTCTGTATCCTTATAGTAAAATTTCCAGCGTTAGTTTAAGAAAATTTTCATTCCTGCATCCAGAGAGTCCCAGCTAACACAGCTGTCAGTGGACAGGCCTCTGTTTCTATATCTGAGAGACCTGAGGGCAGAGTTCTGCCAATCTCCCCGTTCTCAGCAGTGTTACCTTCCCAGGAGAGAGGCCCAGGCTAGGCCAGGGAGCTGAGCACTGTCATCATCTCTAGCCACCAGGTTCTTTTTCTACCTGCCCACGGACAGTTCTGTTAAAAGACAAAAAACAAAACAAGTTAAGATTATTCCAGTGGAGGAAATCCCTCAGAAGTTTTGTGGTTTTGATGCCAAGCAGTGGGTTGCTTGAGATATTCTTTTTCAGCTGGTTGTTTGGGGTTCCTACAGACACAGATGCTATGTGTCAGTGAACTCCCTTTCTGTTTTCTAACCTGTCCCAAGCATTCTCCATTCCCTTATTCTGCTATCTTCACATCACTACCTAGTATTATAATACATGTTTGTTGGTTTATCGTTTATTATTTGTATCCCTCAACTACAGCAGAGACCTTTTCTGTCTGGTTCACTACTGTACACCATTATCTAGAACAGGGCCTGGCACATACTAGGTGGCTAACAAATATTTGTAGATGGAAAGAATGAATGAATGAATTTAACCTCTCTTTGGTAAGCCCCAAGCAAACACTCCTGGCTAGTGTCCATTTTTTAAATCTCTCTCCCAACGCATGGAGACTATCTATGTGGACAAGAGCCTCTTCCTGGGTGAGTACAGAAAATGTGATTTAGAACTCAGCCTATGGATTCAGTGCACCTGGATTTGAATCCCAGCGCTGCCACACTAGTTGTGAGTCCCTTAGGTAAATTACTAAACCTCTCCGAGCTGAACACCTTCATTTTTGAATTGGGGATGATAATAGTTTCTATCTCATAGTGTTGTTGTACAAAGTCGATGAGTCAATGAATGTCGATTTGTTAGTCCTGGACTGGCATATGGTACTTTCCCTGAAAGTGTGAGTTTTCATTATAGCTTCATTAAGAGACATCACCTTCTCTTGTTGAGGAGCACTGGTTCATTCATTAGTTCATGGATTCATTAGTTAATTCAACTGTATTAGTCAGCCAAAGGCGTGCTGAGGCAAAATACCAGCACTCTGTTGAGTTGTATAAAGGGTATTTATTTGGGGTAGAAGCTTACAGTTACTGGGCCACAAAGTGCAAGTTACTTCCCTCACCACAGTCTGTTGTCATGGGTTGGAGCGAGATGGCTGCTGACGTCTGCCAAGAGTTCAGGCTTCCTGGGTCCCTCTCTTCCCGGGGCTCCGTTTCTCTCTGGGCTCATCTGCTGTGCTCTCTCCACAAGGCCAGCTGTATAGACTGTCAGGAGAACGACCCTGTCTCTCTCCCTGGGGTTTCTGCTGTGCCTAGGGAGCCATCTCTATTCCTCTGTGTGTTCACTTCCCAGGCTTCAGCTCAAAACTCCTAACTCCGTCTTTTGCCAAGTCTTTTCTCAACATCCTACTGACGTGGCCCAATCATAACTTAATCAATTAAAAGTGATACCTCTGACAGACCAGTTTACAAACATAATCCAATAACTATTTTTGGAATTCATAAACAATGCCAAACTGCTACATCAACCAAAATGAATCGAGTATTTCTGTGTGTTAGATTCAGGGATATGAAATGGTCATAAGAAAATTTGTCTTTCCCAGAGGGAGTTTGCCTCATAGAAGATTATCTCATGGGGTCTCCAGGGCCGTCAGCATAGAGCCTTAGAACAGGGTTTTGAGGTAGGACACAGGGCAATTCTGGGTAGTTTAGAGAAATCTTGGAGTTATGAGGCTTGAGTTCTGGTTCCAGATTGCTGTTTGAACTTGGGAAATGAGCTTCACCTCTATTAGCCTATTTTTCCACCTGAAAAATGTGGGTGTGGCACCAGATCAAGCTGGCTTTTAGCCTTCATGTGCATCAGGATCATTTGGGGGGAGGTGTTAAAATGCGTGATTCTGGGACCCGCCCTGCAGAGAGGGATTCAGTTGGTCTGGGAAGGATGATGCTGCGGGTGCCCACAGGACACACTTGGAAGCACTGTAAATGGAACGATAATTAAAACGTCTTCCCTGTGGTGGTGGCGCTCCTAAACACAGCATAACGCCCACCTCTGATGTTCTGTCTTCTTCAAAAGCAAGGATTTGGTGTCGCCACGCAGCTGATTGTTCCTCCTCCTGCTTGCTCAACCTTTGACTCTTTAGGGAGCTTTCCGTGGTCTTGAAGCCAGTTCCAGGCCTCTTGTGTTGGGATCTTCTGGGATGTTCCTCTATAAAGGGAGCTCAAATTGACTGTAAAGTCCCCCTATATTTTCCTTTCCTGGCGAGAGAAAAAAAACTGTGTTATTTCCATGCCAAGTTGCCAGCATGCTGGTTTCCATGACAGCAGAGAGGTTGAATGAGAGCCAGGCTCTTACCCACAGAGGAATTAAAAGCTACCCTCCTTGAGAACAAACAGTTATTCCAGGAGGGTCCTGGAAATTGGAGTGTTGGTTTTCGATTCATCCCGCCACATGGCTTGAAGCTCCAGGAAGGAGGGGTGGGGGCGGAGGGGCTGCTGTAAGGACTTTTAACGGGAGGACAGGGTCATAATAATGATCACGGCGATGGCAGCGATGCTGTCTCACCACACTTTAAACTTTGCGGTAGCCACTTCAGACTCTCAGCGTACCCTGTAGATTTTTCACAGGAAGAAACTGGAAGCTCAAGTGGAGAAGTGATTTATACACTATTTTCATGGTATACCTTTGGTGTCTAGGGCTTCTCACCACTTCTCCAGCAGTGCCAATGCACTGACTCCCCTTCTCCTCCTCAAAATACACTAGTCTCCTGTCCAGTTCCCTTCCATTCCTGAGAACAGTGGGACAAACTGAGAAACCAGTTTTATATAGAGGGTGGTAGTTAATCGAGGACTATCCTCTCAGGTGAAACTTATTTCTGGAGGCAGCACTCTAATCCACACTGATGACACCAATGGTAAAAAGAAAACAAAACTTTCCAGATAAGGGAAAAAAAGAACTTTCTGACATAGGTGCTTTCCCCAGTGCTGCTTCATGAAGAGACACCTGTATCCACATAACCCTGTATCCCTGTTGTCTTGGCATGTACGTGTCTTAGGTAGCCAGAGCTGGAAGACATCCTAGAGGTGAGCTCATCATTCTTCTTGGTCTGAGGTCTGTGATCCTGGTCTAGACGAAGGGATCATGCTTCTCCTGAAATTAGAGACAGTAGGTAGTACACATGTGAGTTTTTCTGGGGCTGGGATATTTATTGGTCAATGTCATTTTGGTCATAGGTGACAGAAAACCCAACTTAAATCAGCTTAAATAAATTATTGGACCTTTGAGATATATACTGCTTTTAGTTGTAGCTGGACTCAGGGGATCCAATGATGCCATTAAGATTGAATTTCATCTCTCTTCTGCATTCTTTGTGGTGACTCTGATCCCAGACAGCTTCTCTTCTCATGGTGACAAGATGGCTGCCAATGCTCTGGGCTTTCATGCTATCTGCTCAGTAGTCCGATATTAAGAGACCTCCTCTTTTTTCATCATTTCATCACAATTTCTGAAACCAGTTCTCACTAGAATTGAGACTGGGCTTAGACCATGTGCCTATCCCTGAACCAATCATTGTGGCCAGTGAGGTACAATACACTCTTTGGCCAGGCTTGGGTCAATGGTCCTCTCTGGCATGGGGGTATGGTGGGGTTGGTTACAACTGGCCTGCACAGGCAGAGAGGGTGCAAAATGGGGAGATCTCCAAAGGAGAATGAGGTGCTGAGACCAGAAGGAGGATTTAATGGATGCTGGGGAGGTAAACTGCACATCCAGGGTCAGTAGCACAGTTGTGGGACCAGAGGAGGCCTGAGAGTTGGCACTGCAAGATGAGAGAGCCCAGGAAGTGCAGATGGTAGAGATGGAGGAGGAAGCACTCCTATGGCAACTCCTGCCCCCCGGGCTGCTCTAGCCCCAGCAAGGCATTCATCTGCTCTTTTTTGGTGCCACATGTTGAATCTTAAGGAAGTCTCTGACAGGCTAGCTGTGGTCACATAACCCCTGCCAACAGTAGATCGGGGCTGGATCTTCGTGAGCTCGTGCTCTGGCACCAGACTTCTTGGTTTCAAACCTTAACTCAGCTCCTTAAATGCCTGGGTGGCCTTGGAAAAGTAGCCTAAGCGCTCTAAACCTCTATTGTCTTCTCTGTAAAATCAGGGAAACCATAGTGCCTATCTCATATGGTTATTTTGAGGTTTAAATGAGCTAATGCATTTAAAAGAGCCTAGATTATCTGAGCTTTTTTCATGGTTAGAGTGACAGAGCCTTTTTGCAGTTTTCTACACCCCCAGCTAAGCAGGCAATTAATTCTTTCTATTTGCCCCAGCAAATAGTCAGGAGGTGACTGATGGCTGCAGGTGGGCAAGCATAAAACTCTGTTTGCTTCTGTAGGCCTTTCTCTCCTGGAAGGAAAAAGCCTTAAGTCACTGGTAGAGGAAGAGCAAACTTTCTCCTCCTAGGGAAGGCAAGGATCTCGTGCTTATGGAAGAAGAGTAGTGGAAAACCTGACTGCTTGTGGGTGAGGAGTAGGAAATCCTCTTTTTTTTCCAGGACACAAAGAATCCTTGTTGCTGGGGGAGGCACAGAAGCCAAAGCACTCTACTTCTGTGGAAGGGAAAGGAAATCATCTAGGGCCAGGACCCTACACGCATACCAATTAGAGACCTGCCAGCCTTGCGAAGCGAGGCGGGGCAGGAATGCTGAGGAAGCGCCATCCTCGGGGCCCAGGTACACAAGGCCTGCCTAAGACAGAGGCTGGGCCAGGGCCACAGAGAAGCCCCTTCCCCCACCACGAGCCTGGAACCAAGCAACAAGCTGGCAGAGGGGCAAAACCACAGACAGAGACACCTCTGTGCTGTAGGCCTGCAGGGATATCTTAAAGAGGAGTGGGGAGCAATGACATGGAGAAAATCCCTCTCGCATCCCATTCCCCATTCTCAGCACAAAGTTCCAGCAGCCTTCTGCCAAGGGAAATCGTGGCACACTGTCTTAGCTTGCCAGGGCTGCTGTAACAAAGTACCATAGATTGGTTGGCTTAAACAACAAATTTATTGTCTCACAAATTTGGAGGCTAGAAGTCCAAAATCAAGGTGTTGGCAGGATCGCAGTTTCTCAGAAATCGGTAGCATTCTAGTGGGAAAAAAAAGCTTAGACTGGTGCTCTGCATTTAGTAAGTGCTCAATAAACGTTAGCTCTAATTACTTAGAGGGAAGCTCCCTAGAGAGGACAAGGCTTAACTTCTGAATTCCTCTGATGTATGTTGAATGTCAGAATTTCCTAATTTGGTGCCTGATCCTGTCCCTGGAAGAGAGATTAAATTAGTAACTGCAGATATTTATATAGCACTTCTTGTATGTCAGAAAAGGTTCTGACCAATTTATATGTGTGTATTCGTATATTCATTTATTTATTCCTCAGGACAACCCTATGAGGTAGGTACTATTATTATTCCTATTTTATGGATGAGGAATCTTAGGTCCCAACAGGCTAAGTAACTTGCCTGAGTTCATACCACTAGGAAATGTCAGGGCTGGGATTTGAACCCAAGTCATCTGACTCCAGCTGACAAGAGAACTAGGGTAACTCCCAGCCTGCCCATCCCCAAAGGCACTAAATTTGCTAGAAGCCAAAGGACAGACTGGATCTCTTCTATGGTGATCTACAAAGAATTTTCCTCAATCAGGAGGATTTTGAATCACAGAAAGAGGTGGTTGGGTTGGGTTCATTTTGCAACAGTTTCTTAGTGTAGGTGAAATACCCCCTGACTTGAGTCCTGAGGTGGGCTAAATATAGAAAGAAGTCTTACTGTCAACAGCAAAAAAACCTTAGTTTCAGGCTTTGCTGTTCTGGGAAGTCTTGACAGCATCTTCAGACTTATCTCCTCACAGTCAAAAAGGTTGTGTGGCAATGTCAGGATGAGATTTTTATCTTTACAGAGACTCTAGAGGCATGATCTGGGGAAAGAATTAGGGTCACTCAAGCATAAGAGGTTAGGCTTATCAAGTCTCAGAACTGAATAGGCCCTTGGAAGTAGTCCAATGTTTTCCAAAGAGTTACTGTATACATAATCAGGGATATGCAAGATGATTTTAGGATTTGTATTAGTCAGGATAAGCTCACCAATGCTGCAGAAACAAGCAAGCCCAGAAATCTTTATGATTTCAGACAGTAAAGCTTTTTTTCTCCTACATGAATTCTGATGAGGCCCAGCTGACCCTCTAGGCTGGTGGTCCTCCATACAATGATTCCAGGGCTAATTATGCTTTGATTTTTGTAATGCATGCTATACATGTTGCAAACAAAGAAACAAAAATGGCCACAGACATAGAATGATTTTCAGGAAGGAAGGAGGAAGGTGCTCACCAGCTAGGGGCTTGGGACCATCCACCTCAATTTCTTAGCACTTCATATTACAGAATTTCACTGATCCCTGACTATAACTCAAGACCACCGCCAAGATCTGCTTTGTGGTCAGCAGGGGAGAAGTTACCCCTGACACTTAGGAAGGGAAGATAAGGCGTCATGACATTCACTATGGAAGGAGAAAGCAGACATTGTAGCAAAATCCTAAAGGCTATTTGAAAGCAGTATTGATAACATACATTTGAAGGATGTAGCCAAAGACACAAACACATGAGTACACAAAGACACACAAAAACACACTGAGGCAGACATGACATACTCACATACATGTCAAGCACACACACAAAAACACACCAACACAGGCCTCCTCTCTCTATGTGTTTAATCTCTCCCTGGGCTTGGAGGGAAGGCTGAGAGGTCCCCCGGTTTCCATGGGGACGAAGAACGATGCCTGAGGTATATAAATCTGGGGCTGGCAACAAAATGGGCCCAACCAACCCATTTCTCTCCTGCTGGCACCCCATAAATATCTCCCAGCCCCTGCCCCACCTCCCAGCAAGTAATCCTCGCTGCCATCTTTCCTAGGTTTATTAGATTTAGGTTCTGGAGTGGTTTGTTTTCTCCCTAGCCCAGCAGAGCCTGCATGACAGAGGCGAATTTACCATCTGGGGAGGGAGCAAAATCAATATTGCTTTCTTTTTGAGTGAGAAAGACAGTAGGTTTTTGGGAATCACCTGGAACCCTGCTCCTGATAGAGAAGGGCCAGGGGGTTTCTGGGGGCAAGACAGGACTGAACCACCACCCCCCTAGTTTAGTAGGGACTACAAGTCTGTGCTGTGGCCCTACCCTAGGGCCCAGTGCCTCAGGGTCAAGAAAATTAATGCAGAATTGGCTGGCAGAATTCTTGGAGACTTCAGTGCCAGGAGGCCTCCTGTGCAGTGGTGAAGAGCAGGGACTCGTCACTTATCCTGCCTTGGTCTAACTCTCAGCTCAGCCACTGAGTGGCTGTGTGACCTTGGGCTAGTTACAGAACCTCTCTGAGCTTTGGTTTTCCTGTCTGTAAAATAGGGGTGATGATGGTTCTTCTCTCACAGTATTGTTGTGAGGGGTAGGTGACACATAAAGCATTTTGGTCAGACCCTAGGAGACAAGAGTTTCATAAATTTTCTCAGACTTAAAACACCATGAGAATTAGGTGAGAACCATAAATCTGACTCAAAGAGAAGTGTTCCTAAAGATGTTAAAAGCTTCAAACGGAAGATGACTGCAGAGTCCCCCCCCCCCCGCCTCATTAGCCAGAGGCCCTGCCTGTTCTAATAAGCTCTGACCAGACTCAGAGGGGGCCATGACCAGCTGAAAACGCCACCAGGGATGGGCTGTTTATGGAGGAGGAGTGGGACCAACTCTGTGCCTGTTGCTGCTTGGCTAACAAACCCTTCCTTGGGCATCTGGGGGGTGACACGGATGTTGCCTTGAAGAGCTCATGTGGGGAAGCCTCCCTGCTCCTCTCTCCCGCCTCTCCCTTCCTTTCTTCTCAAATATTTATTGAGCACCTATTGTGTTCTGCTTGCTTGTACTGCTCGCAGGCCTAGCAGTGTTTGTATCTGGGAAGACAGTTAACACATAAGCTGACGGCTGGGCCAGATCATATTCAGGAGCTGATAAGGACTTTGAAAAAGTAGCAAAGGCTGATGAGCTACAGAGGACTAGGGGTGAGGGTGGGTTAGAAGGGCTCAAGGAAACTCTCCCCAGAGGAAGCAGGAGGGGTCTGCAGCACAGACACATGGGAGCTGAGAGTTCCAGGCAGAGATGAGAGCAAGGCGGCGGGTAGGGTGAGTTGGGAGTTTTCCAGGAACAGAAAGGAGGACAAAGTGAGGGGAGCAGGCAGGAGATAGGTCAGAAGTGCAGACAGAGCGCGCCCTGCTTTGGGGACCAGGGTGAGAAACGGAGGCTTTATTTTAAGTGCGGCCAGGAGTCATTTGCGCGAGGCGCCAAGCCAGACAGAGATACACGATCTAATTGATATTTTTAAAAGAGGACTCTGGTCGCTGCTTGGAGATGGATCTGTGGAGGAGTAAGAGTGGACGTTGCAGGGCAGGGAGGAGAACGCTGCAGTCCCTGAGGTACAAAATCCCAGATGCCTTGGACCAGGTGGGTCACAGCAGAAAGGAAAAGGCCGACCCCCAGTCCACTCTCCTATGGGACTTGGGACACACTGGGTGGAGTGGGGCAAGGGCGCAGGGCTGAAGTCTGTCTGGATTTCATTTCAATTCTATCTTAACATTAACTCTCCTACGATAATTAATACTCTTGCTCTGCAGATTCCTGGGAGGGCAGATGGAATGTGCTTTAAAGGAGACCCTCGCATCCCTGATTCAGCGTGATGCCCGTCAGAGCTCTGGGTTCAGTGACCTTGGTCCAGTCACCCCCCAGTCTGGCCCCATCGTCTCTGCCTGTGGGATGTGTATGAGGTTTGAGGGATAACTCGAGGTAAGAAACAATAAACGCTTGGAGTGTAGAAAGCACTAAAATACAAGTGCGCGTGGCAGAGTTGTATCAGTGTTCATCTCTTTGCCTCTTTGCCCGCTGGACCCTTTGCTTCCCTCTGCTCTCCCTCTGCCTTCTCAGGGCCCGTATGTAAACAGATGGAAATGTTCGGATGCATTCTGCCCACCCCCCACCCCAGTCTCAGATTTGATGATAGTGGGGCTGGGGGAAGGGGAGGACGATCCTGAGCAGTGTCTTGAGCAGGAAAGGACAGTATGGAGACTGTTGGGAGAGGGGAGGGGTACTTCCAGTAGGAGCACCAGGGACTGAGTAGTGACTCCTAGAGGAGACCCTCCTTCCAACCATCGTTTGTGAGCAGTCAGCCACCCAACAACCTTGGCGATGCTCCAGCCTCCTGAAGGGCGTGGCAGGAGCTTGAAAACAGTGCATGGGGAGAGAGCGACAACTCCCTCAACTAGGGGGAAACTGACCTGAACCACCAGGAAATGTCCCATGAACTGGGACAGCAGGGGCCCTCTGTCACTGTTAGATGTATACACGTTGCCTAGTGGTCCCACATCAGGAGTATCTTCTTACGACATGGAGGCACAACTGTGTCCAAGCATGTGCCCCACATCTGGAAACAACTACTCACCAGTCTGGGGCTTGTCAAACAAATTATAGCACATCCGTACTGTGGAATATTATGCAGCTATGGAAAAGGACAAGCTCAATCTGTGTGTCATCCTGACAGAATCCTTAATACCTAATGAAACGAAAAAAGGCAAGTTGCAGAATCACATGTACATACAGTACAGTCCCCTTTTGTGCCACAATTTTCTTTGGCAGAAAGTTGCTGGAACTTTGTGCTTCTCCAATGCATGTTTTTTTTTTTAATCCGCCCCACTTGTGACTTTTTGTGTGTTGTCTGCTCTCTGTGCTCATTCATTGTATGTTCTTCTGTGTCTGTATTTATTTCCCCTCCCCCCCTTTGCAGCTTGCATGCTGTCTGCTCTCTGTGTCCATTCGCGGCAGGCTCATCTGTGTTCTCGCTTGTCTCCCTTCTTTTTTGTTGCGTCACCTTGCTGAGTTGGCTCCCTGTGGTGTCTGTGGGCTGAACGGTGCTCTGCAGCGTTCGGGCAAGCCTGCCTTCACAAGGAGGCCCCAGGATGTGAACCCAGGGCCTTCCATATGGTAGACGGGAACTCATCTGATTGAGCCACAGCTGCTTCCCCCCAATACATGTTTTTAAAAGTTCAAAGTGTTCTCAGAATAGGTTAAAGTTCAAAAGAATTTTATATCTTAACCCTAGTCCCTGGTAACTCCTTGAAAAATGGTGAATGAATGATAGAGAAAGAGCTAAATTTTTAGCTCAATATCTTATTTCTTGGAAGTTTGTAAAACTTTAATAAAAACAGGAGCTTGAAACTATAAATCATTAACAAATAACTCATTCTCTGAGGACTGGGTTGAATATAAAGTCATCCCAGCACCCAGCCTTGCCCCATGTCAGACTTGTTCCATGCTCTAGCTGGTCTAGGTCAAGATTCAGAGTTTAGCGGGCAGCTTGGAGATGAGTTATCACCGCATTTACTCTTGTAACCACCCTCTGTCTGCATGGGTGATGATTCCACTGGTACAGTGAGAGAGGTGGGTGAGAAAGTGCTTTGACTGCTGCTGTGACAGGGGAGAATAATTATACCCCAAAAGGAGCACCTAAAGACTCAAAGAACAGTTCACTAGTCATAAAACCTCTTAAACATATGTTTCCTTTTGGTAAACAGGGTTGTTTGGTGATCTTGAACAATTCTGACCTGGCCTTCAGAACAACTCTGGGGTGTTGGGTTGTGTGGGTAGGTGCAGGGGTGCCAGTGGGATCTCCTCTCCCTCCTCATCCTTCAGTCGCCTCCTTCCCTCCTGTGCCACTGGGATTCCTTGCTGTTCCACACCTCCCCCCTCACCCTCCCTCTCTGAGTCTCACTGATCCTGCTCGCCAAAGGGACTGTATTAGTCAGGGTTCTCTAGAGAAATAGACTCAACAAGGATATCTGTCGATAGTGAGAGATTTATCAGAGTCTCTCATGCGGCCGTGGGATGCACAAGTCCAGGTTCTGCAGGCAGGCTGCAACCAGAAGCTCCAATGAAAGTCCAGTGAAGATTCTGGACACGTTCTGTGAGATGCTGGCTGTCCAAAGACGAGCTGGGAAATTCTCTCAATGCTGGTATCACTTCCCCTTTTAAGGCATTCAGTTGATTGGGTTAGACATCACTCACTGCTGATGGCAGTCTCCCTGATTGATGTAACTATAACCAGCTATCTATGATTTACCACTGCAGTAAAGTCAACGGTGACTAAAGTCCATAAATGCCCTTGTATTACAGTTAGCCCAGTGCTTGCTTGGCCAAACAGCTGGGCACAATTACCTGGCCAAGTTGACACAATAGCCTAACCATCACAGGACAGTCCATTTTTGGATTCCCTTGCTCACGTGTCCATGTTCACAGGGCACTGGAGCCCAGGGCATTGCTCCCCTAAAGTACTGTAGAAGGAGTTTCCGGGAACCAGTGAGATTAACCCAAACGAGTGACTCTTAGTGGTGTGCTGATAGACCAGGGTGAGAGTATTTTAGGGTTCGATGGTAGTTCCTGTTTATAAAATTAGTACAGTCTTAATCCATAAAACTTGGAAAACATAGACAAGCACAAAGAAAATTTGTCCATAATTCCCCCGCTCAAAAATTACCACTAGCAACGCGTATACACACATGGTACGTGCATGGAGGCACACGCACACACATATTATGAACATATTTTTAATAAAATATAGCATATTTTGCACATACTCCTGTAGCTAGTTCTCTATATTTAGCAATATATTGTGAAAATACTCTCATAATTATAAATATTCTTCTATACCATGATTAATTTCCAAATAAGAAAACTTCAAATAACACACAAATAACACAAAACATAAAGAAAATTAAGATTCCTCATTATCACAACCCTCAGAGGTAACCATTATAACTTTTAAAAATAGTTTTAAAAGATTTTTTTCTATGCATCTGCACCCTAGAATGTAATCTGTACGAGGGCAGAGACTTGACCTTTGTCTACCCTTGTGCTCTTAGCACCTAGAAGAATGTCTGGCATGTAGTAGATGTTCAATAAATATTTGTTGAATGAATGAATAAATATAAATACATATTTAATAGGGTTCCCTGAGTAGTCTCAACTTCCAAAATTTTTTTTAAAGCTGGTAAAACTAGTTCAATAAGCTACAAGCATTTTCTACCTCTCTGGAAGGAGAATGGAGTTTGCCTTTGAGGAAGAACATCCTTTGATTCTGGGTGTGGTCACTTGGCGAGCTCTTTTAATATGCAGAAAAAAAATCCACTATTCTCTGAGAGGCCCTGAGAGCCCAAATGCTGAGGATGCAGATGGAGCTGTTAATATTCTAAAGAGAACCTACAGCAAACTGCATGTGTTAGCAGAATGTGCCCCTGCAGGGCTGGAAGAAAACCTGTTTCCAAATTTAGAGGTAGGCTGCCCGAGGCCTGCATGTGCTTGTTTGCTCTTGGGAGATGGGGTGTATATTCTCGTCCAAGCATTTGCTGGCTGCACTTGGAGAATTGAGGTCCAGATGGGGACAGGAGGGCTGTGCAGGTGTGATCTTCTGCTCAGTTGAGGCTGGAAAAGAAGGGGCGAGTTTGGCAAGGAGTGCCTTGGTCTCCAATGTTTGTTTCCCACCCAGGGGTGAGGTACCAGATCCCACAAGCAGACTTGGGAATGTGCTTGCTAGGCTGTTCGATTGTCTGATTTGGGCCAGGGACTCACCGTGGGCAATGGTGGGATTTCCCATTGTCCATGAGGAGATGTGATTACTGGACAGGCGGTCTTACTCCCTGTCTCTCTTGGTCCAGAAGGAGCTGGGTAAGAACTTGGAAGAGTGGGGACACCCCTTCCCCAGGGCACCCTCATTGCTGAGTGAGCCACCCCCTACTCCAGGGGGGACTGTGGGAGGTTCTTAGGCAGGAACATCCAAGTAAGAGCTTAGATGTTGGGCCTGGCCTTTAGAACCAAGGGGAACCTTTCGTAGCAACAGTTGTACATTAATCTCCATCGAACAGATGTCTCCTCTTATCTCACTGTCCAAAGCATCCCACAACCTGAGGAGCTGTCAGCAGTTTAAATCCATATATCCTTTGGCCCAGGGAGCATACGTCTAGGAATTTAATCTAAAGAAATACTAGCATGATGGACAAAGAGGCATATGCTGATGTCTGTTGCAGTGTTTTTTATGAGGGTATAACTGGAAATAAGCTAATACCTACCAAGTGTGGACTGGTAAACCATAGAAATATTGCTGGGGAGTAGTTAATAGAGAATGATCTCATTTACGCAAGTGAAAAACCCAGCATAAAGTGATATGTTTGTATATGGATGTACTAGCAGATTTTGTCTAGGTTCTTAACTAAGCTGCAAGAAATGAATTTCAAGAGCAAGCCATATAGATTACGCCAGTAATTTATTAAAGTAGGGAGGGAAGAGAAATGGGAGAAAATAACAGATCATGGGTCCCAGGTAGAGAGGAAGGGGTTCAAGAGTGATAAAGAGGGCTGATTTATAGAATACAATTCCCCATTATAGATTATAAATGCCCAGATTTTACTTACGTGTTGTTCATCATGGCGGGGGAAAAGGCGAGAGCGGGCAGGAGCAGGCACACAGACAGGCACTGGGGTAGGACTGGTTCTCCTTGCCGCTTGCCTTTTAATCCATTAATTATTCCTCCCCTTTGCTAATGACACGGGAGGAGTCCCAGCTGTTTTCAGTTTTGATTGATTATCCCCTCCATCAACCCCCCAGGTGGGCCCAATGATAAGGAGACTATCCGGCCTTCCTGGCTTCCAGAGGAAATCTTGTTCCAAATGGCATTGCTTGTGAGGGTCTTCCAGCAGCCATCTGGGGGGTACCAAAGGACTCGTGTCAATGGCAGCGGTTTTTCTGCCAGGTTCCAGATCCATCTATTAATTCTCTATCTAACCTGCTTCAGATGTAAAAGCATGGAAAAATTCTGGAAGTATATTCACTTACATGATTCAGACTAGGGTTACTTCTAAAGAGGACAGTGGAATTATGTGTGTGGAGTCTGTGTGAAGAATAATGATGATAATTAAAACAATAGGCTGGGTTAGACCTGGCCAATCAAAGCACTCATTTCATCTGCTGACCCCCATGATTGGGTCAAAGAAGGCACGTGACTCAGCTGGTCCAATCAGGAGTAAATTTCAGGAGTTTTGAGAGACTATGAGGCTTTTTTTTTAAAAAACAGAGTTGATGAGATGAAAGCCAGGAATTCCTGGCAATCATTTTGTTATCCCTGGAAAAGCACCTACCTGGGAGTGCAGCCAACATAGAGACCAAAAAAAAAAAAAAAAAAAAGAGAATAACCAAGTCTTGATGCTGTCTTTTGAGCAAGTGGATCAAACCACACCTGAACTTTCAAATTAAATTCCCTTTAGGCTTAAGTCACTTTGAGTTTGGTGTCTGACACTTGCATAGTTCTGCATAATGTAACAAGAACGGTGAAATCAGTTTGAAAAGAAAAAAACCTCAATAGATGAAAATTATCGTGTTAAATTTTCATGCATTTGATACATTTTATGAGGATGATGCAAGGTTATATTTTCCTGGGTCAGGCTCTTATCCCCTTGGGAGAAGGAATTATTTTATTTGTTTTGGGAAGCCAGACATCTGGTCACTCTCAGTGAACTAACATGAACTCTGTTTCTCAAAATATGGATGTGTGTTTGACTAAATTAGAATGGTATATCTGTTTTGCTGTGCTGAACATGTATTGAGCATTTACTGTATACTAGACACTCCCCTCTACAGAAATTAACTAATTTCCAATTCATAAAAATAAACAAACTCTGAAGGAACAGGATTTATAGTTTTGACTTTTTCTTCCATCTTTTCCTCAGACTGTTGGGTCTTGCTACTGGCTTTTATTAGAATTTCTAAGAGATTTTATTTGATTTAGCATGAAATTTTATGTGACAGGATAATTCATCAAGGTATTATTTTGTGTTTTGTTTTGCTACAGTAAAAGAATCAGAATGGGAATTATTGGCAAATTCTTCTCTGCATTGAATACCATTTAGGAGAGGGGAAAGAAAATGATGCAATGCCCACTAAAATAGGTACCCAATAAATATTTGTTTCCTTCTCTCTTTCCTCTCCCGTCTTGTTAGACATCATGACAAACCAGAAAAGCCATCATCTACAGGTAGAAGAACTTTCCCACAGTCCATTAAAACCTACTCTATAGCCAGTGACCTAAATATGAAGCCTGTGAATTCACATCAGGCAGAGGATTGGTGCGGTGAGAGCTTTCAGGGCTGCTGGAGAGTGGAAGAGCCTGAGTCTATTACCTATCACAGAGCTTCACTATTCAACGAGCAAAAGCAGCCTCGATGAGGGCGGCAGCCCAGGCACTGCTAAGCCCCACTCCAAGAAGGCACCTGTTATCTCAGGGAACTTGGTTCAGGGACCCTTCAGTTTGCAGCCTCTGGCTGGTATCTCCAAGTGAGAGATAGGAAGATGAGTGTCTTTGACGAGTGGGGAGAAGGTAGAAGCAGTGAGAGGAGGAAAACGGGTGGGAGCTCTGCAGGCGCCTCAGTCCACACCCTCACAAGATCCTGGGAGATGGCTGGGTATTGGTGGGCAGGGATGGGGAGGAGCAGAATGCCTGGGAGATGCTGAGGGGGGCTGGATGATGGATACTGGGGTTTCTACCTCCACAAGGATTCCTGTGGCCAGGCTTAAGGGATTCTGTGGGGTTGACAATGAGCCCACAGTGAGATCCTGGGGCACTGAAGACCAGAGGCCTGACCTTTGTTTCCTTAGCCTGGGCTAAACCTCCCAGATTCTAATGTGCCCTTCGAGAGGCAGAAGGACCATCCTGAAATACTGAGGTTGAATTTCTCACCAGTGCTATAGACTGGGGCTCAGAGTTGGTTAGCAAATGAGTAAGGCATTTATTGCATTTTTGAGTTTGACTGGTTCTCTTAAAAATAGCTCTCGTTTATTGAATGTCTACCAGTGCCAGGCACTGTGCTGACTACTTCAACTTACAATATCACATTGATGTGAAAGCAACCCCATGAGGTAGATCTTATCACTATCCACATTTTCTAGATGAGGAAATGGACAGAGGTTAAGTTGCTTGCTGTAGCCTGTGTTGTTAAAGCCTTCCCCTCTCCCCATCAGTCCTTTGGGGTTTGCCTTCTCAGAGTCCAACCCCAGCATCTGCCCCTCTTTTCCTTAGGGCTCTCTCTGGCCACCAGTGCCCACGTGCGCAGCAAGCCAGAAGTGCCAGGGAGTCAATGCCCCCCGTGGCAGCCCTCAACTGCTGGCTTGTAGGAGTTGGTGTATAAATACGTTTGCTCCCTTGCTCTTTGGGCGCATTCCTGCTGAGACAGTGTTCAACACTGTCTTCCAATGGAATTCAGCTCCTATTGCCCACAGAGGTAGCTTCTTTGATACACACCTTTTATTGCTCCCTCTTTTCCCCACTTCCTTACTGGTGCTTCTTGAGGTCACTTTCCAAATCAACTATTCACACTCAAATCCTCATCTCAGAGCAAGTTTCTTGAGGAGCTGGGATTTGAACTCTATTCTGCCTATTTCTAATGCCACTACCCTAGAGTTTTATTTTAAGCTTTCCAAGTGTCTGTATTCAACGAGCTCAAAAGCAGTGATCTCACTGAACATGGGCATGTGAGGTGAGAGTGGATCACACAGATCTCTAGTCTTCTTTTACGATGGAAGTGACAGGGAGAGCAGTTTCTATAGGCCAATCCCAGGGTGGAATTCTTTCTTAGGTGGGAAGGAAGAGTGAAGAGCATGTTGCTCTAAGGTAGGGCCTGTGTCTGATGGTAGGTCTACTTAGCATGCTGTCTGAGTACATCTCCTCCAACCTGGCCATCTCTCAGCTGGGAGATAAAGTAATTTAACTGGTGCTGTCTTCCAGGCTAGAGCTCCTGGATCACTCCCCATTTATCACCGAGGAAAAATCGGGCCCTGCAGGCCCTGGAATGCCAACATCATCTAGACTGCACATCATTGATCTTTGAATGGCGAAGTCCTGTGACGGGTAATGGAGCTGGAGCCCCTTACGCTCCAGCAGCTGTGAAAGCCCTTTTCAACCCAGTTCTCTGAATTCACAGGCTTTGTGTTTAGTCATCGGCAATGGAGTAGGAGTTGATGGACCCTGGGAGGATTTTTCTGCCTACAGATGACTGCTCTGTTGGTTTGGTCATGATATCTCTCAACAGAGGAGGAATAGAGGAATGGAAGAAATGTTTTTTGAGTGCTATTTGCAATGGAAATTGTATATTTGCCTACATACAGGGGTCTGTAAACATTTTCTGTAAAAGGCCCAACAGATAGTAAATATTTTAGGATTTGTGGACCGTAAGGTCTCTGTTGCAACTCCTCAGACCCAGCACTGCAGCATGACAGCAGCCATAGAGAATATGTAGAAAAATGAGTAGAGCTGTGCTCCAATAAAACATCATGTATAAAACAGGTGGTGGGCTAGAGCGGGCAGGCCAGCTGATCTGGCCAACAGCAGCCATCCATTCTTTCTCTCTGTACCTGATTTTCATTCCACCCCTCCCATGTGTCCCTTGTGCTGCTGAGAGACTAACTCCACCTCCAACCCCAGCCATCAGGGGTTGATTTGATTGGCTTAGGCCATTAGCACTTTCCATTTCCCTGACACAGTGATTGGTTCAGGGGTGGGCATGCGACCTGAGTCAGTCAAATCAGAGTGAATGTGAGGACTCTGGCTTGTAATGCTGGGAGGAAGACAGTCCTTCCTGTGGATTGTGTGGGTTTCAAATGTGAGATCTGGAACTGCAACAGCTATTTTGTTTTCATGAAGAAAGCCTGCTTGAGTATGAAGTAAAAACAATAAGGAAGTCAGGATGAAGAGAATTTGAAATGAAGAGTGAGCCCTGAGACTTTCCATTTCTACAAGCTTAAAAATTGCTTTTCTAAAAAAATGCCAGTTTGAAACACATTTTATGTACTTATAGCAGTAAGGATCCTACTAGACTACCAAATGACTAACAGACATTATCTCATTTAATAATCATAACACATCTATACAGAAGACCTCCTAATCCCTACTTTATAGATGTGGAAACTAAGATACAAAAGGGTCAAGTGGCTTGCCCGAAGTCACACAGTACAGAAACTATCATAAATTATCATCTGGGACCCCTTCTCCACTTGCTATTCTAAGCAAGCGTGCCTTCCCCCTGACCGCAGTGATGGATAGTTTTGGGCAAAGCTATATGATGCAAGCTGAGCCAATCAGAATCCTGCCCTGGGATTTTTTTCTCTGGAGCTGGAGGGAAAGACTCTCTCTTCTCTGCTTGTACAGTTGTTAGGATAAGTATTTGAAGGTGCAGAATAAAGCTATCATGCAGAGAGAGAAGTGAGGAAAGAGATAAAGAGACCTGATGGTATCAGCCCTCCTGTTTCTAGTCGTGTGAAAGCCAGCTCATACTCAGAAAGGTTGCTTCATGGGCAGGCGACTGAAGGCACAGCTGGATATGGCTCTTCAAACAATGTATACTGATCAAGTGAATTATCTGCAGTCATAGAAAATACTAAGGCTGTACTTGTAGTGGACACTAGGTGGAGTGTTTGCCCAGCTCCCCTCTCTATACATTTCTTCTTTAACTCTGTCCACAGGACTGTAGAGGGCACAGCCAAGTTATAATGTGACCCTGCTCTGGTCACAGTTGACTGGTTTAAAGCGTGAAAATTGACCTAAAGAAGACTGATCAATCAGTTCTGGGTGGTTTAAAAAAATATATCCACAAATTCTTTGGTACTTCTTCCTTCTAAAAGTAAAACCTGGGAAGCGGACTTGGCCCAGTGGTTAGGGCGTCCGTCGACCCCACGGGAGGTCCGCGGTTCAAACCCCGGGCCTCCTTGACCCGTGTGGAGCTGGCCCATGCACAGTGCTGATGCGCGCAAGGAGTGCCGTGCCACGCAGGGGTGTCCCCCACATAGGGGAGCCCCATGTGCAAGGAGTGCGCCCTATAAGGAGAGCCGCCCAGTGTGAAGGAAAGTGAATGGTGCCGCACACACAGAGACCTGACGCAGCAAGATGATGCAGCAAAAAGAAACACAGATTCCTGTGCCGCTGACAACAACAGAAGCGGACAAAAAAAAAAAGAACACGCAGCAAATGGACACAGAGAACAGACCACTGGGGGGGGGGGGGGGGGAGAAGGGAGAGAAATAAATAAAATAAATCTTCAAAAAAAAAAAAAGTAAAGCCTAATTTCCACTGTGTCAGAGAATTTGGGCTAGCCTTAGTGACTTGCTTTCAATGAATAGAATGATAGTATGTGACTTCTGAGGCTAGGTCATAAAAGGAATAATTTCTGCCTGATTGTCTCTTACTTTGGGGAAAGCCAGCTGCCATGTTGTGAGACCAATTAAGGAGTCTGTGAAGAGAACCACATGGTAAGGAACTGAGGCCTTTCTGCAATAATCAGGACCAACTCGTAAGCCGTTTGAATGAACTATTAACTATTTTAGAAATGGATACTCCAGCCCCAGTCAAGCCTTCAGATGACTGCTGGCATATAAAAGACCCTGAGTCATAACCACCCAAATAAGCTGTGTCTGGATTCCTCACCCATAGAAATGATGTGAGATGATAAATGGTTTCTGTTTTTTTTTAAACCTTTAAGTTTTGGGACAATTTGTTGTGCAGCAATAGAAAACTGATACAAATCCCTTTGCTGAGACTTTTGGGCTTGGAATTGAGAGTCAGGCCAGGTGGATCTTGGAATCTGTTGACAGCCATATTTCACACCTTAAAGACTAGAATCCCTAAAGAAGCCAGTTTTCAGAGCAAGAGAGAGTACTGCTCACCAGGAGAGAGAATGTGGCAAGGGAAATAAAATTTAAATTAAGGTTATAAACAGACAGA
This sequence comes from Dasypus novemcinctus, assembly GCF_030445035.2. Lineage (NCBI taxonomy): Eukaryota > Metazoa > Chordata > Mammalia > Cingulata > Dasypodidae > Dasypus > Dasypus novemcinctus. The sequence goes on along the minus strand of NC_080691.1, from coordinate 32,372,295 downwards.
AGCAGGAAATTATGGAAGAATGTAACTGTGTCATGTGTAAATTTTGCCTAGATTGTCCTTGTGTTTAGGGCATCCGTGGCAGGGTGCGCCACCCCATGGGGAGCCCTTGATGGATTTGATGCTTAGCAGAACCAAGGTTGGAGACAAAGCAAAGCATGTGTCTGAAAGCCTTTTAAATATTTAAAATTAGGGCCTAAATCTATCTTTTTATTAAGAATGGCAGGGATGGGAGATGGAGGTAAAATAGTGAAGTTTTCCAATTTTACCATTTCTTCCCTTATTTCTGTTTTATCCCCCTTGTGTGTGTGTGTATGTATATATGGAGAAAAATATTTTTGTAGACTACAAAGTAAAAGTCTCTCTTTGCTTCCCTTCTTTCCAGAAGTACCCACTTTTTAACATTTTGGAATATACTCTTGCAGACTTTTTCTGTACATTTGCATACATGAATATGTACATGTGCCTTTATGTATTTTTGCATTAAAAATAATACTTAGCATGTAATACTTATAGAGCTATGGCTGGCTTTTTTGTTTTGTTTTGTTTTTTTAAATTAATTAATTAATTTTTACTGTTACATTTAAAAAAAATGAGGTCCCCAAATAACCCCCACCCCCCTCACCCCACTCCTCCCATAACCACAACCTCCTCCATTGTCATGAGACATTCATTGCACTTGGTGACTACATCTCTGAGCACTGCTGCAATCCACATTATAGTTTACACTCTCCGCCAGTTCACCCAGTGGGCCATGGGAGGACATATAATGTCCAGTAACTGTCCCTGCAGTACCACCCAGGACAACTCCAAGTCCTGAAAATGCCCCCACATCACATCTCTTCTTCCCACTCCCCACCCTCAGCAGCCACCATGGCCACTTTCTCCATCTCAATGCTACATTTACTTCTATTACTAATCACATTAGTTCCAGAATAGAGCATCAGTAAGTCCACTCTAATCCATACTGTATTCCTCCATTCTGTGGCCCCTGGGATGGTTATGTTCACTCCACATCTATGTCAAGAGGGGGCTCAGATTCCACATGGTTACTGGATGCAATCCTCCTGTTTGCAGTTGTAGGCACTCTTGGCTCCCTGGTGTGGTGGTTGACCTTCTTCACCTCCCTGTTAGCTGGCTGGAGTAAGTCCAATAAACCAGAGGGTAAGAGTTGCAAATCTGTTGAGGTGTTTGTGTAATTTTATGACTGGCTTTTGTCTCTCGTAAAATAGGTCTTGGGAACATGAACTGATCTACTTCATTTTTAAAAAAGAGATAGGCAATATTTCGGTGGAGTACTAATGGGTAATATAATTGTTTCTAGCTTTTTTTGTGTGAGTTTGTTTCAACAAGGCAATCATACACACCCTTTTCTCTACATGTGTTTGTGCACATGGATTTCTGTAGAAAAGATGGATCCTAGAAGGAGAGCTGCGGCGCTGAAGGTTTTGAAGCATTAAATTTTGATAGAGTCCGCTGCGGGTGGAAAAGGCAGTGTCAGTTAGTGCTTTCATCAGTGGTGACTTCGGACTGCTGTTTCCTTCTGCATGGCCAACAGAAGGTAATTTCCATCTTTTCATTTTTGCTGATATGTTTGGCAAAAAAGGATATCTTTTTGCTGTTTTATTTTGAATTTCCTTTACTTCTTCAACTCCCAGACCAACTTCCTTTTTCTTGAATCCACCCACCATCCCACTTCCTCTCAGACACTGCAGTTCCTTTTTTCTCTCTTTTCAAGCCTGGCTGACAGAATTTCTTTCGTGCTACAAGTCCTCTGGGCTGGGTTCCCCAAGGGTGTAATTAGCACAAGCTAATCAGTGGCTTTAAACCACTCACTATTCCTTTCTGTGCTGTGTTTAAGGAAATTGGATGGCTTTGATCAGTTTTCAGAGGTGGTGGCTTTCTCAGGCCTTTGAGGCTTCCTTGGGATTTGACTGCCAGGGGATTGCTGAGAGATTAGGATGGACGTCCTGAGTTGGTGGTGGTTTTGTGATTAAAAGCGAAGAGAGTGGTGTAGGTCAGAGGAGGGGGTGTGAGTGTAGAGCGCTTGGAAAAGGAGGGCGGAGACACAGTGAAATACATAATAATTATAATAGAAAATGCACTCATACCTGGCACTGAAATGCATGACCTCATTTAATTATTTCAACAACCCTATTAAAATGGTACTAACTAGTGTTACCCTCCTGTATGAATGTGAGACCCAAGGCCTAGAGATTTATTTTGATTAAAATCATGTGATTGGTAAGTAGTTGAACAAGGACACAAGCTCTTGTCATCTTCCATCTCTCTCTTAACCATTATCAATAGTGCCTCCCATTTAAAAGTAATTTTCCCCAGCCCAGTAAAGCCTAACAGTGCACTTTGACACATATTATTTTGTCTTTTACAAACTGCCTATGAGGTAGGTTTATTATCCATCCTCATCTTAAAGCAGAGGAAATCAAGGCTCAGAAAAGCTGAATAATGGGACTAGAGCTTGAACTCATGCTTTCAATTCCTAGTTCAGTTATATCTATTTCCCTCAAATCTGAATAAACTGAGGACCCTAAATGTCAATATTTTTTTCACTGAAAATTTTCCTAGCCTTATAGATAAGCACAGAACACTTAACAGCCAGCATAGTAATATATTTGTAGACAAATGAAGGAAAAAACTTTAAAAATAAATTATTTTTGTTATTAAAAAAGGAATACATATCTATTGCTGGAAGTTTAGAAAATAGAAACAACTAAAAAAGATATAATAATGATCAATAGTTCTCCCATCTAGAGATAATGCCATTTTTTATCCTTTTGGTATATATTATTCTAGTCTTCTCCTATGCATCTAAACACACACAGACACACACACACACACACTGCTGCTGCTTCATTTAACAGAAGAATATATTTCAGTAATTTACATTTCTTTCCATTTGTCACACTTATGTGTTTAACTGATATTTATTGTGTGTCTTATGCTTTTTGGGTGCTAAACAAGAGAGAAGGGGGCCTGCCCTCATGGTGTTTATAGTCTAGTCAGGCAAAAATTGTTTAAACAAGTAACCACAAAAAAATTACCTAAATATACTTGCAATAAGTGTTGCCAAGCTTAAAAAAACACAGGGATCTTTGAGAATATAGAATGGATTTGCCCAGATTAGCACAGTGGCACAAGGAGGAGACAATAAAGCAGAGCAGAGAAGGATAAGTAAGACTTAGTAAGAGAAGGGTGAGAGGAAGAGCCTTCCAAACAGAGGAAATAGCGCATGCAAAGGCCCTGAGTGGGGAAGGAGCTGTTTGAGAAATGGAATGAAGGGCAGTGTGGCTGCATTGTGGTGAGCAAGGGGGATCACAGCAATGTTAGGCAGGAAAGGTGGACAGAAAATAATTTGGAAATGGAATAATGGAAAGCCATTGAAGGTTTTGAAAACAGGTAGGTGGCACAATCATCTTTGCAGTTTAAGGATATCTCTTGGGCTGGGAGAAGGCAAGATGGGAGGTGGGGAGACCAGTTAGGAGGCAGTTATAGTGGAGTAGAATAGTGGTGATGGAAATGGAGGGATTCAAGAGGTGGAAGATGACTGGAGACAGCTACTTGGGTATGGATAGAATGAGTATGAAGAGGAGGAGGGAGGAAGGAAGGAAGCAGAGGTACTGTCCAACTCCATGGACGTATCATCTCCTGAAACAGGAAGGGAAGCACGTTGAGGGGGCATGATGAGAATGATCAATTTGGTTTTGTACAGGCTGAGTTGGAGGTGTCTCTGAAACATCCAAATATCCAGGCGCTGCCATCAACTGACAAATTATTTCTTTCCCTGTGGGGGTGAGCAACTTACAATTTCTAAAACTAATTTTATTGCAGCAATCAGGAAGCAAATAAGGGGGAAGAAAACAACCAAACTACGTTGTGGAAACTCAACATAAATTTGTTTCAACTCTTGTAGCCATGGCAGAGAATGTCAGCCAAGGAGAGTGTAAGGGAGACAGGGGGAAGAGGCTCTGCTTTATTCCCATTCTTCAAAGATTTCAGGGCAGCAGTCATTTGTTCAACGCAATTCAATTGAAACCCACAACATTTATCGGGTATCTGTTATATGTCAGGCTTAATGGTGAGCATTGGAATTCTGTCTTTCCTCAGTGCCTCCCTGGAAAAGATTCAGAAATCATAACTAGCTGCGTGTTCTGGAGGGGAGAGATATTCTATTTGAATAGCAGCAAAGACAAAAAAAATTAATCAGGACAAGTAATCAAGGTTAAATTAAACCCACATACCAAGGAGAAGTTCTACCATCTCTCCTGAGTGATCAGGATTAAATAGAAATATATTCTTTTTTTACCCCCTCTTCAACCTTTTCCAGTGTTGTTGTTTTTTGTGTTTTTTCTCTAAAGAGAAGCCTTAACAAGTGCCTCAGTGAATGATGTGGAGTACTCTTGGAGTTTTCAATTTGGCTGTATTGATTTATAAGGTCTTTTCAATTACTGAATTCTTCTTGGTGGCAGCACACAGGGCCCGAGTACGTGAGAATCATGCTCTATTGATCCAAGGTACTTAGAAAGGGGCATTTGTGTATCTGCTTTAGATTGATGAAGTTGCAAATAATGAAGCTTCCCACGCAACATTTATTAAATGAAAATCTGGAATTCATTAACACAGGAACTTGTCTTTTATTAGAAAAGGGGGAGGGGGCCCTTGAGAAAAAATAAGAACTACAGCAGTTATCATGAACATAATATATGAAGCAATTTGAATTCAAGGGAAGGCAATTTGGAATCTTATTAAATTTTCTTCTTTCCTTTTATTGTGTGAGCATGGTTGGGTGGCTTCTGGGGAGTCATCGATCAAAACACAGGTGCATGGGGAGGTGGGGACTTGAAAACGAGACCAGTTCCCAAATCCTTGCTCTAGTTAAAGTGGGATAGTCACCCAGTGCCTAGTATCTGGCCCAAAGTAGGAACTCAGTAAATGTGAGTGATAAATGATGAATGAATGAATCAATAATCAATTTTGGGAAAGATCATTGAACATTAGCTGTCATTGCCAAAATCCGGTGGGCACAGCTATTTAGCTAAGCCCAAACAAACTCCATTCCCAATTCACTTATTCATTCATTCACCCACCTACTCATTCACTCACTCACTCAACAAACATGTAGTGAGAACGGACTGTGTGCAAGTTACTATACTGAGCACTACATGGCAAGGGGTGGGGAATACATCGATTGATGCCCACCCTCAGGGGGCTAACAGTCAAGGAAGGGACATAAACTGATACTTCCCAGTTTGCAGCATGCCAAGCTGGTGACCTGCTTTTTCCCCTTGAGTCTTCCCTGCAACTTGATGAAACAGAACCAATGACACTCATTTTTTAGAGATGAGGAAACTGAGTCAGAAAGGTGAAGTCATACAGCAGCTAAGTGACACAGCCAGGTTTTGCTGATTCATTTTACATGCTTATTGTAGGGAAATTAGGAAACATGGAGAAACAGAAAGAAGAAAAATATTTATAATCCAACCATGCATAGAAAAACACTGTTAAATTTTGGTATGCAATCCTTCTGGAATTCGCAGCAGATACTTTTTTTGTCTGCCAAGCATCCTCAGCCCCTTCCTAGAAAGTGACCATCTTCCCATCCATGCTGTACCCTGGTAGAATCCTGAAAACCAGCTTGGACAACTTGACTCCAGAAACCCAGGCTACAATTGATTAAATCAAGCATGGGCACCTGATCAATGCTGAGGGCCTAGAAGTGAAGACTGAGAAGCTCCAGCCTCAATCTCGCTGATCCCTGAAATGAAGCAGACGAGAATTTGGAATGGGCAGCACTGCTCTGTGGTATGGGTTCAGAACTTAGGGAAGCGGTCTGCAGTGAGTGAATGGAGGCCAAATGAAAGAGAAAATCAGAGAGTGATTCCCATAATCCAGCCACGTTTCACCTTTGAATTCTGTGAGTATCCATAGGATAAATCAATCTCCCATTACCAAATCAACTAGCTTGAGAGAGTTCCTCTTTTTTGCAACAAGAGTCCTTATCAGGATGCTTTTCACTGCAAGTGTCATAAAAAAAAAAATAGTGACTTAAACCATAAAGAAATTTATTTATTTATCAAGAAGCCTGGAAGAAGGTAGTTCTGGGATGGTTCCCTGTTTCCTTTTCTTTCTTATTTATTTATCTATTTATCTATTTATTTATTTATTTCTCTCCCCACCTCCCACCCCAGTTGTCTGTTCTCTGTTTCTATTTGCTGCATGTTCTTCTTTGTCTGCTTCTGTTGTTGTCAGCGGCACGGGAATCTGTGTCTCTTTTTGTTGCATCATCTTGTTGTGTCAGCTCTCCGTGTGTGTGGCACCATTCCTGGGCAGGCTGCACCTTCTTTCATGCTGGGCAGCTCTCCTTACAGGGCGCAGTCCTTGCGCATGGGGCTCCCCTATGCAGGGGACACCCTACATGGCACAGCACTCCTTGTGCGCATCAGCGCTGCACGTGGGCCAGCTCCACACGGGTCAAGGAGGCCCGGGGTTTGAACTGCAGACCTCCCATGTGGTAGACGGATGCCCTAACCACTGGGCCAAGTCCCCTTCCCAGTTCCCTGTTTCTAAAGGCAGAGGTATTTACTATCTTTTTGTTCTGCCTTTCCTGGTATGTAGGCAGTGATTCCCTTTGTGTTCACAAGATGGCTGCTGCAGCTCCGGGGATCACATTCTCACAGGATAGTGTCCAAAAGCAGGAAGAGAAGGCAGCAGAGCAGAAAAGGAGCTCTCTGTGTGTACCTCTCTGTTATTGGGGAAGAAATTACTCCCTGAAAGCCCGTCATCAGATTTCCCTTATGTCACCTTATGGGTCACATGCCCTCTTCTAGTCACTGGAAAAGGAGAAAGAGATTGCCATGACTGGTTTAGACAAATAATTCATTTTCCAGGGCTGAGCATATTTGTTCAATGGAGCCAAATCGGGGTCCTATGAACAAGGAAGAAGGGGGAAGAATGGTACTGTGAGGGTAACCAACAAACTACTCCACAAATCCCAGAGTAATACATTATGCATAATGTTTCCCAATCTATGATGTCCACTTAAAATGTTGTGGCCATCTTTCCTTATTGATAAATATACAAAATGCAGGCTCCTGTTCATTATGCTATAGAACAGTGATTCTCAAGATGGGTGGCACAGCCAGTGATTTCTGCTATTTGATACTCCTACTTCCTTTGCCGTTGCCCTGGCAACAATTCAATTTCTGACCCAGTTGTCAAGGACAATTGTGTCTTTGTCTTCCTTTCCCACTTTTTTGCTACAGACTATTTCTTTTTTTCCCCCTCAGGTAAGACTTAGGTTTCTAGAGAGGATCATCTGCTTCCTCCCTCTTTGCAACACCCCCACCCATTCCCTTGAGGATGGAGAATCAATGCCAAAGACTTGGCCAAGGGAGCCAAGGAACCGGGCAGAGGGCAGGTTCAGCAGGGCTTTGGGTGGAAGTCGGCCCCTTTCTCTGGGGATGCCAGGTAGAGAGTAGGGGCCTGAGACCGAATCCTTTGCCTCAAAGTGACCTATGTAAGTACCCAGCACAAACTGACTATAGCAGTGTCCCCTTGAAAGTCCTGTTCCTGCTGACCTTGGGAAGGGAAGGCAGAGGCTGGATGGCATCATGGTTAAGCACGCAGACTCTGGACTTGGGCTGACCTAGGTTTTGAATCCTGGCTCTACCACACAGAAGCAAATTACTTAAACTCCATGACTCCCCATTATTTCCTCACTTGTAAAGTGAGGATAATAATATCTAATCAGCATATGATAGTATAGATTGCAGACTACATAAATTGACTAGTAGAGAGACTAGCACGTAAAAGATGCCCAAGAAATCGGTGCTGCTGATGGTGTTGTACTAGAATTTCCCCAGTGACTGGTTTCCATCCTCTCCCCAATTCTCCATGTGGGGGAAAGATGCACAACAGGACCCTTCAATTTCCTCATCTGTGAAGAGGGAAAATAATTCAATGAGATAGTGTATGTAGAACATCCAGCACATTGTAAGTTCTCAATAAAGGTGAGTAATTATAATCAGTATCACCACTACTCTAGTGTGATTTGTGCATTTGACAATTATTGGTCTAGTGCTTCTTAGGAGCTAGGCCCTGTGCTTGGCGCTAGGGATTTAGCAATGACAAAGACATGCACGGGGGTGTTCCATCCTGTCCAGGCCGAGGCATTCACCTTGGACTGGGGATTAGATATCTGTGTGCAAGGGGGCTTAAATGGAGCTCTCCCTTTGGCACCCCTCTGGAGTCCTGGGGCTGGAGAGGGAGCAAGGATTGAGAAGGGCGAATGAGTACGAGTAATGATTCTGCAGGAAGCAGCAGGAACCACCAGAGGCAAAGGGGTGTTAAGATCTTGCTGTTGCAGGTCCAAGGGGGCAGTAGCTCTTTCGGGCAAACCTTCTTCAACCCCAAGAGATGTTTAAACGCATTCAGTTCAGGAGGGAAAATAAGCCCAGACTGCACTGCTGAGAATCCAGCGCTTTGGGGCCAGGAAACATGAGCTGTATTCAGAGAGCTCTGGAAGCAGAGCCCTACCAGAGCCTCATTTGGCTGCTGTACTCGATGGAAATAGGCCAGGCTGGAGGGATGTGAAAGAAGTTCAGGAAAGGGGAGCACTGGCCTCTGTTTAAGTTTGATTCCAGCTTGAAATGGCCGGAAGCACAGGCTCTGGAGCCAGAATGCCTGGGTCCGTCTCCCCTTATTGGATGTGTGTTCTTAGGAAAACCTGTCTACCTGTCTGCGCCTCAGCTTCCTTGTCTTTAAAATGGGGATGAGAAGGAAAAAAATTTGTTTAAATTAAAAAAACAAAAAACGGCATAAAAATTGTACCTATTTCACAGGATTGCCACAAGGACTGAGTGAATGAGGCAGCACACATGTAATGTTAGTTATCTTATCAGATCCAAACAGAAACCCTGCAAGGCAGTGCAAGATCTCTGTGCCCATTTCAAAGATGGGAAAACTGAGGCTCACAGAACTCCTTGAGGGCAGAGGCTAGGTCATAGATGTCTTTATCTAGCACCTATTAAGATTTCAGGAAGTAGTGGTTTTACATACCATTCTAGACATGTGACAATTGATAGCATTTGCTTAATAGGTGGTGGTTGAATGAATGAGTGAAGTCAATTGTGTCATATCTAAAATGTGATTGAGACAGCACTGATTCCAGATTTCACGTTCTGTGTGATGGATTCACCATAGATGAATGTCAGGTAGAACAGAAATACGTTTGCCCAGTAAGTGGTCATGATGAAGATAAGACTAACAGCTATTTATTAAGTACTTACTGTGTGTGAGGCACTGCATTCTTTTTTCTTTAATATAATAGACTTTATTTTTAAAAAGGTTTTAGATTTTTTTTCAAGTTTTAATATTTTACCAGTTTTTCTCTAAATGCATATATAAATATTAATGCCAAAAAGGTTTTAGATTACAGAAAAGTTACATCGAAAGTATAAAGGATTCCTATATACCCCACCTCCTCCCCCTCCCATATCTTCCCCAATTAATAACATCTTACAATTGTGTTGCACATTTGTTACAATTGATGAAAAAATATTGATGCATTGCACTAACAAAGGTCTAGAGTTTACATTTTGGTTTATACTTAATTCCAATGTGCTAAAAAAGCTCTGTGTTCCAACTATTAGCCTCCCTCTCCCCTCAGAACCTCTGATAACCACTATCTTTATAACAATGTTACATGTTCTTCCATTTCTACAATATTCAGAAGTTTACTTTACCCATGATTGCATTACCCCCTTATGTTTGCTCATTCCTCAGTCTTGAGGATTTGGGGATGGTGATGCCCGATTTGCCTCAGATTGAGAGGGGGCTTAGATCTTATTGGGCAGAGGGAAGGAACTGTTTTGCTTGCAGTTGTAGATACTGTTTGTTTTTTTGGGATGGGGCTTGTCCATCGTCATCATTTTGTTCATTGTCCTGGGTGAGTCCCATGATCTGGAGAGTAGGTGTTAGCTGCAACTCTGCTGACATTCAGGGCTCAACTGGTTTAATTAAGTCCAAAGATTTAAGTCTCTGAGACATATATTTTTTAAGTTTTATTTTTCTTGTATTTATACCGCCTCTCCCCCAAATGGTTCTCTTGCCTGTCTGCTCATTATTTGCTCACCTTCTCCAGGAGGCACCAGGAACTGAACCTGGGACCTCCCATATGAGAGGGAGTACCCAGTGGCCTGAGCCACATCCATTCCCTGTGAGCTGCAGTGTCTGCTGGCTTGTGGCATCTGCTTGTTGCCGCAGGGGCAGTGTCTAGCTCATTTTGCAGGGTGTGGGATGGTGGTGTCTAGCTCATTTTGCAGGGGGTGGGGGGTGGTGTCTAGCTTATTTTGTGGTGGGGGTGGCATCTGCTCGTCTTCTTTTAGGAAGCACCAGGACCTGAATCACCACATGGTAGATGGGTGCCCAACTGGTTGAGCCATATCCACTTCCCATCTGAGACATATATGTGTGCGTATATATATATATATGTATTTTTTTCTTCTATCTGGCTGTGTTATCATCTTTTTGGTGTGTTGCTTCGCCACGTGGGGGTCTGCACCCCTCCATATCATGTGGGGGCCTGCACCTCACTGCACAGTTCTGGGATACCCTTCCCTCCCCTCCCCTCCCCTCCCCTCCCCTCCCCTCCCCTCCCCTCCCCTCCCCTCCCCTCCCCTCCCCTCCCCTCCCCTCCTCTCCCCTCCCCTCCCCTTCCCTTTCTTTTTTCTTTTTTACCAGAAGCTCCAGTGGGTTGAACCCGGGCCCTCCATGTGGTAAACAGGAGCTCAATTGCTTGAGCTACAGCTGCTTCCCCTGAGACATATATTTAACATGTATAATGCTAATTATAGGTTTAAATAAAAGGGGTGAAAGAATCATGTGTAGGGAAATATTGGGGAAATAGGTTGTCATATATTCCAAGGTAAGGCCCATCAACAGGCTGCTGATTTCAAAGGATTATGTGCCTTGTCTGTAGTGTCTGGATGGCTCTAGAGCCCTCAGAAGCATACCTATTTGAGGCTTTGTTCATAGTAACAATGAGATCTGCCTGAGATGTGCATAAGTGTAACCTCTGAAATGACCTCCTGACTCAGTTTGAAATCTCTTAGCCAAAAAACTCTTTTTTACTTGACATTTCCCCCTTTTGGTCAAGGTATTTTTCCAAATGCACCATAGTTGGTGTTTGGTATTAATCCCTTGGTGCCAGGGAGGCTTATCCCTGGGAGTCATGTCCCACACCAGGGGAAAGGTAGTGTGTTTATTTGCTGAGTTTGGCTTAAAGAGAGGTCACATTTGAGTAACAAGCTGGTTTTCAGGAGATAACTCTTAGGAAATAGTAATTATTAGGCTAAGTTTCAATTTTACAAGAATAAAGTTCATGGTTACATGCATTAATATTGACATATTGGTCTGTTTTCTTTTATTAGGTACTGCCTATTTGAGAATGTAGCAAGACTCCCCAAGATGGGAGTTTAATATTTTGTGTTTATTATGTGGGTCTCCACCTACTGAGATAACACCCTATGACAAAATAAAGACATTCATATTCCACAGAAGCATGTCCCAGGTACACCCTTTCCCGCACATCCCCCCACCACCGACACCCTGCATCAGTGACCCTCCCCTGCCATATTTGTCCAAAGAACATTCCTATAGTTGTAGTTCCAACCACACACCTTCACCCCGCCCCCCGTCAGAGTTCACCTGTTCCTTCCTTCAGCCCTTCCCCCAGTTCCATGGATAGTCTAACACTGCTTACCCTCAAACTCCAGCACCATTGACCCTACTCACATCCCTACACCACCATCACCCCTGTCCACTGCCAAAGCACCCCCTTCTACCTTATCATAGGTTCTGTCCAGATTGAGCATCATCTCACTACTCTCTATTCTCTTTCTGTCTCCTGGTAGCCCATCTTCCAGACTCAATCTCTGTGAGTCTGCTCAATATGCTTAGATCATATCAGTGAGGTCATGCAATATTTGTCTTGTAGTGACTGGCTTACTTCACTCAACACAAGGTCTTCAGGATTCATCCATGTTGTTGTGTATGTCAAAACTTCATTCCTTCTTACAGCTGAGTAATATTCCATCCTATGTATATACCACATTTTGCTTATCCATTCATCTGCTGATGGACACTTGTGTTGCTTCCAACTTTTGACAATAGTGAATAATGCCTCTATGAACATTGGTGCATGCATTCTTTTTTTTTTTTTTTTGACATTTAAAATGAAAACATCACTTTTATTGACCACATAAAGCCACAATGGACAGATTCACAGAACAGAAATAAGACCCGAAAAAAAAAAAGGAGTGTAAAGCTGCAGCAGACGGGCTAATACTCCTCACCCTCATCCTCTCCCTCGCCACTATCTGCCCCAACCTCCTCATAATCCTTCTCGAGGGCAGCCATGTCCTCACGGGCCTCAGAGAACTCTCCTTCCTCTATTCCCTCCCCCACGTACCAGTGGACAAAGGACGCTTGGCGTACATCAGGTCAAACTTGTGGTCCAGGCGAGCCCAGGCCTCGGCCACGGCTGTGGTGTTGCTCAGCATGCACACAGCTCGCTGGACCTTGGCCAGGTCGCCACCAGGAACCACAGTGGGAGGCTGGTAATTAATGCCGACCTTGAAGCCAGTGGGACACCAGTCCACAAACTGGATGGTGCGCTTGGTCTTGATGGTGGCAATGGCAGCATTGACGTCTTTGGGAACCACATCGCCCCGGTACAACAGGCAGCAGGCCATGTATTTACCACGGCGAGGGCCGCATTTCACCATCTGGTTGGCCGGCTCAAAGCAAGCATTGGTGATCTCTGCTACAGAAAGCTGCTCATGGTAGGCTTTCTCAGCAGAGATGACAGGGGCGTATGTGGCCAGAGGAAAGTGGATGCGGGGATAGGGCACCAGGTTGGTCTGGAATTCTGTCAGATCTACATTCAGGGCACCATCGAACCTGAGGGAGGCTGTGATGGAGGACACAATCTGGCTAATAAGGCGGTTAAGGTTGGTGTAGGTTGGGCGCTCAATATGAAGATTTCTGCGACAGATGTCATAGATGGCCTCATTGTCTACCATGAAGGCACAATCTGAGTGCTCCAGGGTGGTGTGGGTGGTGAGGATGGAGTTGTAGGGCTCGACCACAGCTGTGGAGACCTGGGGGGCTGGGTAAATGGAGAACTCCAGCTTGGACTTCTTGCCGTAATCAACAGAAAGGCGTTCCATCAGCAGGGAGGTGAACCCAGAACTGGTTCCCCCACCAAAGCTGTGGAAAACCAAGAAGCCCTGAAGCCCTGTGCACTGGTCGGCCAGTTTGCGAATTCTGTCCAGAACCAGGTCAATGATCTCCTTGCCGATGGTGTAATGCCCGCGGGCATAGTTATTGGCAGCATCTTCCTTGCCTGTGATGAGCTGCTCAGGGTGGAAGAGCTGGCGGTAGGTGCCAGTGCGAACTTCATCAATGACCGTGGGTTCCAGGTCTACAAACACTGCCCTGGGCACATGCTTGCCAGCGCCGGTCTCACTGAAGAAGGTGTTGAAGGAGTCATCTCCTCCCCCAATGGTCTTGTCACTTGGCGTCTGGCCATCGGGCTGGATGCCGTGTTCCAGGCAGTAGAGCTCCCAGCAGGCATTGCCAATCTGGACACCAGCCTGGCCGACATGGATGGAGATGCACTCACGCATGATGGGGACTTGTGGGGGCTGGAGGAGGCGAAGGGACGGCGACAAAAACCTCCCACTGACAGACTACCAAGGAGTCCGGGGGAGAAGCAGTCGGTGCATGCATTCTTATTTAATTCTCAGTCATCCTAGACATAAGTGCTATCACTTCCATGTCATAGATGAGTAAACTGAGGCTTATACAGGTTAAAGGACCTGCCCAAGGTCATCCATCTGGTGGTGTCAGAGCTGAAACATAAACCCAAGTTTGTTTAAAACCAACGTCTAAACTCCTAGCCTATACTACATTGCCCAGAGAAGGTGACTAATGTGCACAAGCTCACACAGCAAACAGTGGTGCAGCACAGGGAGGCTTGGGCCTTCTCTCAGCTCTGCCTTCTCTGCCCCTCAGTCTTCACACATACTCAGGTGGTTTCCTGGGCCTCTCAAGGTAGACGCCCACCTTGCTGTGCCCTGAACCCCTTCAGAGAGCCCCAGGGAAGGACAGAAAACAGAAGTCTGGGTTGAACTGTTCAGCTGTTCCCTTCAGATCCCTGTTGTAGTTGAATGACTTTCCAGATTGGATCCAATTTCCAGCCAGAGCCAAAATGTGTTAGGCATTCCGTAGCAACAAGCCGAGCTAGGCTGTTCATGAGGTGGGAACAGAGGGGGCTAATGATTTGCCAGTGGCATCCAATTACCAGCAATTGTCAGAACATGCCAGCTCAGGAAGACTCAGAAGACAGTGTCAACGACGGCTGCGTGTCTGGGCCAGAGAACTGGAGTGGAGTGAGGTGGGGATGTTCCTCTGAGCCACTGCCATTGCCCTGGGCAGGGGCCGGCAAGCCTTTCCGCCTCAGAGAGCAGGCAGCCAAAGAAATGAGGGAAATGTGCATTTGGTGTCTGTGGGTTTCTGGCCCAGAGGAGCCATCAAATGTGCACAGGAGGCAGGGCTGGATTGACCTGGCTGCGTGACCTTGAGTCTGTGTTTCTTCCTTTATAAAGTAAAGCTAATTAGTGCTACGGTTGTTGTAGAATTGACAAATACTTTACGTGTGCAAGTACTGAAAAGGGCCTTAGAAAGGTGCCTGGCACCTAGAAACTATTCAATATCCAGTGGCCATGGGGCTCTGGGTCATTTCCACCTTGACCTGAATCCCCTGGCCCTCACCCTGGCCCTGGTGCCTGGCCACAAAACCAGATTTACTGAACAAATCGTCAAAATGGCTATTTTGCTGCACTCTCTGAAAATGGGGAGTTCGGTCTCCTAACAGAGGCCCCTTGACTTGTCGCATTTTAGCAAAGCTTTGTTGTTTGGCTGACAGTTCTGTACTCCTGCTCTTCCTTTCAGCTTTTCAAGAGGCGGTCCAGGGTGGTGGTTTGAATTTCTGCTCTGCCATTTACAAGCTGAGTGTGTGACCCTGGACAAGGAATGCTTCTTCACTGTGCCTCAGTTTCCTCAATGGGGACGACTAATATCTCTCTGAGGATTGTTGTGAAGTTTAAACTCATTTAACTGTGTGTGTCTCTCTCTACATATACTATGAATATATAGTATACTATGAATATCCACATATGTACGTATATGTTTATGTGTCTATGCATGGCACATAAATATGCAACAGTACATGGCACATAGTAGTTCCTAATTGTTGGCTGGTATTACTCCAGGCTGGATTCCACTTCCCTGTACTTCTCATCCACTGGTTCTGCCTTGTGAGGCTAGACAGAATATATATTTATTCTACAGTCAACATCCAACAACAGTCACTGAGGATCTGCCACGTGCTAGGCAATGTGCTGGGTTCTTGCAGTGGCCACAGAGGTGTGCCTCTCAGAGCCACCCCCCCCACACACACACACGGAGACCTGCTGCAGGAGCTTAGCTGATTGACAGCCTTCCCCTCCTGTGATGCTTATGCCAGGCTATGCTTCCCCCAAATGCTCCCAGCCAAAGATGGGGCACAGTGGGGTGACAATGCCTGGCCATTCCTATCTAACATGGGACCCCTTCAATGGGCCACTTTGCTCAGGTCTCCCTGCTTTTCTGGCTGAGACTGTCTCAGAACTCACCAGCTCCCAGGCTCTACCTGTCCAATCCCCTCTCCTTTCACAGGGGTCAGATCTGTGGTTTGGTCTGGACACTCTCCTTGCGTGCTGGGGCTCCCTCTCCCTTACCCTAAGCAGGCATTTCCCCCAGTAAACTTCTCACACACCTAAACTTAACTTGGTGTTTGCTTCTTGGAGGACCCAAACTGACCTGGTACTGGAGGATCACTGTAGGCAGAGGTCTAGTGCTGAGGAAGCTGGTCTTGGAGCCTTCCAGCCTTGGATACCGAGTGCTTTCTCTTCCGTCTCTCATGGGGTCCTGGCACCCTGCCCAGAGTGAGGGAGGCAGCTCAGCTTATCAGCTCAGTGGTTCAGTGACCAGCTGTGATGCAGTCAGGATCAGGGGTTTGTCTGGTTCCTAGGCCATCGTGTCTGACCTCCTTGTAGTGGACATTTATCGTTTTGTCTGCCCAGCTTCTCTTCTTTTTTCCAGGAAGACATTTTTGGTGGCTTATAGTTCCTCCTCCTCCTCCCTGCCCTCCATCCCCTGGTATGGAGTTGACCAGGGGGCGGCCATATTCTTCCATCCTCAGCCCTGATTGGTCTGGGAGTGAGCACATGACCCAAGCCAGCTTATCAGAGCCCTTCCCTTAGAACTGGGGGGCTGGGGGAGGAGAAGGACGAGAAGAGCCTCGTCCTCTGTGGTCACAGAGCTGAGGGGCTGTGAGCCTCAAGGAGACAGCCAGCCTGAGAGAAGGCAGCCCATTGCAGAGAGAGAAAAGTGACGGGAGCGAGTCCCTGGTGCCGGTTGTCCCTGAGGCCTGCTCCGCCCCTGCCCTTCCCATGGTAGGGGTACCTGCACCAGACTCCTTCGTGAGGCTTTCCAGGTGCCTCACAGTCTGCTCCACCCATGCCTCCCAATGCATTTTCCAGTGAGCACAGAGGCAAAGCGAGGTGGACCGACGTGGCCAAGCCCACAAGTGGTACTTGACAGGGTCAGAAGTCAAGACCACATCTTTTAACTCTTTTCTACCAGGTGGGAAGCCCTCTTACCCTGAGCTGGAGGTGAGGGGAGAGGGGACCTGTCTGAGGGCTGGGGAAGATATTAGAATGTGGCCTTTGGGAGGTTCCAAGACAACCTTCCCTAATATTGTAATTCTTCCCACACTCGGGCCCTGTTCTATGGGCGCATTCTGAGACCCACTGCTCCCTTTCCTCCTCCTTCCCCACAGACTGTGGTGGTGGGGGGTTGCCCGTTTGGGGGTATAGTGAGACTGATCACTAGCTCCCTTGACCCCCCATCTAAGGAAGCTTGGAGGAAATAGCAGAAGGCAGGGATAAGTCTTTGGGGACGCTGTGTGCAGAGCATCAGTTATGCTCATTTGACCTTGACCACCTTCCAGCTTCCCTCTGGGTTATTAATCAGACCCTCTGAGTTTGTCTCAATTCCACTGCCTCAGAGCATGCCCTTTGGTCCTAGGAAACGTTGCCAGGTGCAAACACGCAGTCCCAGATGAGTTCTGCTAGTGTGGCATGAAATTGTTCAGGTAGAGGAGAGGATTCTCCTGGGTGAGGACAAGCTGTAATCAAAAACACCTGCAGAAGATCCCAGCTACAGCCTCATCTCTCCCAACAAGGGAGGGGAGATGACAATAATCAGCACTACCATTTACTGAGTGCCCACTACATACCAGGCCCCACACCTACACTGGGGCAGGGCAACCCCCTGAGGTTTGTCTTGTTATAATTCCTGTGTTATGGATGAGGAAGTTGAGATGCAGAGAGTCACACCACGGGGAGTGGCAGAGCTGGGATTTGAACACATGGCAATTTGTGTCTGGAGGTCTGCTGGAACTTCAGTGCTGGCCCTAATTCCACTGAACTCAGCCCACCCAGATGGGCCAGGAGGCAGTGGCCGCCCAGCTCAGGAGTGTCCCTCTGTGGCTTGGAGACACAGTGAGGAGTCAAGGCTGGAGCCCTGGGCCCACCCCTTCCCAGCTGTGTAACTTGGGGCCAATTACTCTTTCTGAGCCTCAGTTTTCCTATCTGTACCATGTAGTAATAATGCCTTCTCTGACTCTTTCACAGTCTTTTTTCTTTTCTTTTAGTGAGGCTGTGAAAAATGACTTTTCCTTTTTAAACTTTCCCCTAGCTTCTATTGAGGTATAATTGACATATAATTAATTGCCCATATTTAAAGTGTATAATTTCATGGACACATGAATACACCTGTGAAAACAGCACCATAATCACGACAGCGAACATATCCACCACTCCCCAAAGTGTCCTCGTATCTCTGCAGCCTCTCCGTGCCCTTCTTTTCCCATCTCATTCCAAAGAACCACTGATTCGCTTTCTGCCACTATTGATTAGCTTGCACTTTCTAGAAGTCTATATTCAGAATTTATAATACCGTATGTGCTTTTTTGGTGTGCTTTCTTTCACTCAGCATACTGATTTTGCGATCCATCAATGTTGTTGCATATAATGATGCCAACTCTGACTGCGTGATCAGTTTTATGTTTGTGAGGCTCAAATAAGGCAATAGGTGTGAAAAATTCTTTTTAAATAATCAAAAAACGCACAAGCATATGTCTTTATGCTTAACATTTCTATCCCTCCTTCCCACTTCTTTGCCCTGGAAAGTCCCATGACCAGGATTAGTTTTCCTCTCCGGGGTGCCCCCAGACTCTCCTGCCTACCCCCATCGCAGTGCCAGTCACGCCATCTGGCAATTTCTCTGCTTGCTTGTCATTCTCTCCACCTAGCCTGTGAGTTTCCTGAGGACAAAGACCACGTCCTTCTGGTAATCCAGCCCCTGGCACCTGAGTGGGGCTCAGCCTGGGCAATTGAGCTGAGTGCCCACCTGAATGAGTGGATGTTCTCAGCTCTGCTCTGCCTGGCTGGATTGGAGAAGATGGGCTCCAAAGGGGCAGGACCGTCTTGTCTCCAGAGGCCAGAGAGCTGGGTTCAACTCCAGGTGGGATGCTGAGCAGCCCAGTAGAATGGTCTCTGGGAAGCTGTGCAGTGGGTTTGCATCTTAGGGAGCCAAGTCTTAGAAGCTTATCCTGTCTCTGGACTGGATTGTGTGGCAGGATGGGAAGAAAGAGTTAAGTCTTTGGAAGAGCTAAGATTTAAAAATCTTTAATAATGGCCCTTAATAATGGTTCTTAGAAGAACCCTTGAGGTGATTTCTTTATTAAAAATCATAAAATATTACATACACATTCGACTAGTATTTCAATAGGTCTAGCTATTTTTTCCCTCCTTTTTCTGGAAATTCCCTTTTTCTCATTCAGACTTAACATAGGACAATATTAAAGTAATCTGAGAACCTCTATGGCCAAACATAGTAAGTGCTCAATAAGTGTTGAATGAATGAAAAGAATGACTGAAGTATGGGATCTTAGACAGGTCTAGGTTTCCATCCTGGGAAGTCTCTTACTAGTTATATGATATCTGATAAATTCATTAGCCTCTCTGAGCCCCAGTTTTATTATTTTTTAATTTTTAAATTCTGGAGTGATTTTAGATTTGCAGAAGAGTGTTAAAGACAGTTCAGGGAGTTCCCATATTCCCTTCAATCGGCTTTCCGTAATGTTACCATCTCACGTAACCATTATGTACTTATCAATATTAAGAGCAACACTGCTAGCTAGCCTCCAGACTTTGCTTAGATGTCACGTTTTCCTGCTAATGTTCTCTTCCTGCTCCAGGATCTAGTCCAGGCTACCTCATTGCATTTGGTCAACATATACTTAGTCGGGAAGTGGATTTGGCTCAACTGATAGAGCATCCGCCTACCACATGGGAGGTCCAGGGTTCAAACCCAGGGCCTCCTGACCCGTGTGGTGAGCTGGCCCACACACCGTGCTGATGTGCGCAAGGAGTACCGTGCCACCCAGGGGTGTCTCCTGCATAGGGGAGCCCCATGCACGAGTAGTGTGCCCCGTAAGGAGAGCTACCCCACGCGAAAAAAGTACAGCCTGCCCAGGAGTGGCGCTACACACGTGGAGAGCTAATACAGCAAGATGACGCAACAAAAAGAGACACAGATTCCTGGCGCCGTTGACAAGAATACAAGCGGACACAGAAGAACACACAGCGAATGGACAGAGAGAGCAGACAATGGGAGCTGAGGGGGCGGGGAAAGGGAGAGAAATAAAAATAAATAAATAAGTAAATAAACCTTTAAAAAAAACACACAAAAAACATATACTTAGTCTCCCCAACTGGTGATAGTTTCTTAGTCTTTCCTTGCTTTTCATGACCTTGGCAGTTTTGAAGACTACCGGTCAGATATTTTGTAGAATGTCCCTCGACTTTGGTTTGCCTGATAGTTTCTCAAGAGTCGTCTGGGGTTTTGGATTTGGGGGACGAATCCCACAGAGGTGATGCGCCCTTCTTGCATTATAGCCGGGGCGGGGGGGGGGGGTGACAATGACGGCACGTACGCGATATCAACGTCACTTAATACTGGCGATGTTCATCCTGGTCACTCAGTTAAGGTGGTGCTGCTAGGTTTCTTCTCCATAACGTTATCATTTTTCCATTTCCATTTTTTTAATATGCTTTAAAATTTTTTTATAAAGGTACTTAGATTACATAAATGTTACGTTAAAAAATAGGCTATTCCCATATGTCCCAACCCTACCCCTCCCACATTTTCCCATTCCTACGTTAACAACCTCCTCCATAGGATCTAAGCCCACTCTCTGTTAGAGGCGGAGCAGGCGTCGCCATCCCAGAATCCTCAGGACTGGGGAGTGAGCAATGGACTAAAGTAGTATTACCGGTATTATTCTACTGAAAACTTATTGTGATTCTAGCAATCGAAGAACTTTTATCACTGATGTGAATGCAGTGGCCACTGAAGGTTCTGAGGGGAAGGAGAGGGAAAATCCATACTCTATTTATTAGAAATGAGTCTCTAAACCCAGCCCACACTCAAAGGGAGAGGAATTTAGTTCCATCTGGAGGGAAGAGTACCAAAGAATTTGTTAAAACCACTGCAATAATTAATAAATATTTTGTGCCCCAATTTTTAAAATATGTAAGATAGGGATAATAAAAGTGCCCACCTCACTTATCAGCTGTGTTTCTTAGATAAATTACTTAAGTCCTCTGAGCTTTAGTTCCCCCATATGTAATATGGGGATAGTAAGATTACTAAAACAGGTGCAGAAAATAATTTGATAAATTTTAATATCTATTTTTTATAAGAACTCTTAGCAAACTAGGAATAGAAGGGAACTTTATCTGATGAAGGTTATCTACAAAAAAATCTATAGCAAACATCATACTTGATGGGGATTTATTGAGGTCCTGGTCAAAGAAATAAGGCAATTAAAGGAAACAAAATATATAAAGTTTGGAAAAAAGAAGAAATCAAACTCATTATTGGTAGAAAACGAACTAAATTAATCTAGAGGTAAATGACTGAATTAATATAGGATCTGTTGGATATAAAATTAAAGTATAAAATCAATGGTCTTATAACCAGAAGCAAATTTAGAAAGTAAAATTTAAAGACATTTAGCAGATGCTGTTTTTGGCCCATTCATATCTCCTTTTGCCATCTGGCTGCTGGGAGTGTTGGCAGTTGATGGCTCACAGCTACTCGTTTGCTCCCTTGAATTGCCTTTGCTGGGGGAGAGCCAACCCCCTCTTTACTCCAGAGGTCCCTAGCCTCAAGTGGACCTAAAGCCTGGTACAGCTCATGATCCAGAGGTCCCTGTGGGATCAGGCGGAAGCTAGACTGCAGCGGAGACCTCATGCTTCCTTAGCTCCCCCACCCCCTCGCCCTATCCTGCCTCCCTCACTTCTCTTCTCCTGAGAGCATCTCTCAACAAATGACTTGCACACATGCTCATCTCAGGCTCTGCTTCTAGGGAATCCAGCCTAAGACAGTTGATACCAGAAGTGGTCCTAGGAAACAGATTCTAAGTACGGGATTCTGGAGTTGGAGCACTTGCTGCCTTCAAGGCAATGAAAACCCCACCACTGGTAGTAGGTGGTATACTGATATCCCCTGGCACATGCAGAAGGGCAATGCTGGGCTTTCACCTGTGGTGCACTGGCATGGATGATGGGTGGAAGCAGATGTACTAACTTGTGTAGTGTCTCTGGCATTTGAAAGACTTGGGGGGAAATTATAACTTACAAGAATTCTAAAACTGAGCAGCTGTTGATAAGTTCCTCTGATTCCTTGAATACACTGAACAGAGAAATGACAGGTTCAGATCTATTAATCATAACTTAAAAACAAGTTTAAGAGTCAGAGAGCCTCCTTGGAAGTATTTAAAGAAATCCTCTTCTTTTGTAGTTGGAAGCAGAATGAGCTGAAGACCAGGCACAAAGCACAACTGTGAAAGTTATTAAACTTCAGAGAAAGCTGAATGCCAGAGTCAGAGCCCTGATAGGGAGGGAGCCATACCCTGAGACTTGAGAAGAAGATATGTGGGTAGATGCACTTGAGAACCTCAAATCTCTTGATTTCCCCGAACCCTCTGAGCCTGCAAATGTGGACCACTCCCCCTTGTTACAAGATTGTTGCCACCCTTGCTTGAAAATTATGTAGAAACCTCAAATGAGACAGGGCCCTAAAAGGTACCATTTGCCAACTCAGAATCTGCCACCACTTCCCCTTCCTGGCCATCAGACCAATAATTAGAGTTAAGTCCCAGCATGGTTTGCCTGTAAAGTTGCTGGATCTGTTTAGAGAGCAGAGATAATAAACTCCAGATGATTAGCAGGACCTGGAATTGGGAGAATGTGTCTTGGGGTGGATCCTGAGGGTGCTGGATCAAGGGAGGCAGGCTATAAAAGGGAATTTGTCAATCTGGTGCCCTCTCCTGTGGTTCAAGATTTAACATCATCTCAAGGGTCCCAGGTGCTGGAAAGCTTGGAGAATTGGCCCACACTGAATAAAGCAGAGATGGCAGACTGGAAGAAGGGACCAAAGGCACAGAGAAATGGGAATACTAGTGAGTGAGGATCTATAAATTAAGACAAAAAAAAAACAAAACACCCACTGACCATTCCTTGAGAAGACCTAGTAAGTATTCTTTTTACTGAGGCCATAGGGAATGTGCCGTTGAGGCGGGCACTAGCATCAATTAGAAGCTCTGTGGTGGCTGTTCTCTGAGAGCTAGGCTGACAGGCGATGCTGCTACAGAACAGGTGTCCTAGCAGCAATGAGGACAATAGGGTCTGGGAGCAGCAGAGGTCAGGTGGTAGCCCTTAGCCTTCAGAAGCAAGGAGGTCAGAATTACCAAAATGGGCAGCAAGCTGAGAATGGCGGCCAGGGCAGGCTGACCTGCTGGAGCCCAAGGAGACGGCTAACAGAGCACGGTGTTCCTGGGTAGGGATAGACGTTCCCCCAGCCACGGTACTGCTTGATATACGTTATTAAAGGAGACCATAAAAACAACCACAAAATAAATAAAGGAGAGTAAGAACAAAGAGCAGGAGACTTGCTGTAAGACTACTTCTTTGCAGGTATTGTGCACTTTTTGCAGTATTAGCAACTACTGATGCTCAATGCCTAGATTGATTAATTCTAAAGAAATTGCAAAATGGTGATATTCAAATTCTATAATTCTGTATCCTTTTATTATTTGGAATACATCTATGAAGAAAAACTTTTTATATACTATTTGGCTAGCCAGAGGTACAGTTCTTTTAGGAAAGGCAGAATGAATGTTTTCTTCTTTCCCTTTATTTACTATTCACAATGAAGAGTTGGTTTAGTGAGTTCCTTTTGAATATCATTATAAAGTCAAGCACTTAGGCATATATGATGCCAAACTCAATTCTTTTATATTGTGATCATAACATTCTTCTGTTCTTTAAACAGTGGTGCTCAACTGTTCCCTTACCTAGAAGCCTTTTATTCCCTCCGCAGAATGCCTTAATTCAAAAGATTTTATACTTTAAAGCCACTGCATAAAATAAGAATAAATTAGTGGCCCAAATTTTAAATTAAATACATAAACAGGAGTCAAATGAGATTACGCTCAGCAGGAGCATCTCAGTGTCATTGTACTGTGTGGCCAGCATTCCAGCCAAACTAAAAGATTCTTCAGTCAACCCAATCTTATCCCATGAAGTTAGTCTCTCTATATTGAGAAGAGCATGAATACCGTTGCCTCCATTACTGGCTCCAAGAATTCCTAACTTCAAAACTATTAACTTAATAATAGGTAGCAATTATTGTGCCTGTCCTTTAGGAGAGGCGGCGTTCTAAGGTTTTCAATGTGTGAAGTCATTCTCTCCTTACAGTGGCGCTTCGAGGTCGGCATGATTGTAAGCGATGGAGCTGGGGCTGACAACCCCGGGTTCCCACTTCCACTTGGCGTGCGCTGGCCAGTGCAGGGTAGCAGCTGCCTCTTCCAGAGGGGCATGTGCCCTTACGTTCCCAGGATCCACCTCGCTCTCATCATTCATTAAAATTACTTGCCTGGCCTCTGCAGACATCTGAGTTGGAGCTCTCTGAACGCCTCACCACCTCTTGCCACTTCTTGTGATTCTAGGGAGCTTTAATTGGGTTGGTAATAAAAATGGATGCCTCATCTGAACCCGCCCAGGGAATAGAGTTTTATTTGTCCTGGATCCCTGGGCTGGATTTATAAACGAAGAAACCCAGCACCAAATTTAGCAGAGTGAATTATTTTGTTTCCCAAATGTAGGCCACAGCATCTAGTTTGAACTGTAACTTCGTAACTGTGTGCAGTTATCCAGCGGGGTGATGGGTGGTAGACGCGTTCAAGATGGGATCTGGGAGCACTGGCCCAAATAATCGCCTTCTCTCTTTCTCCTGCTGCAAGAAACAATTTTCCTCCCCGTTGACTTTCTTGGTGGTTTCAACCCTTCCTTTAGCTCCCGGAGACAACACTGAAGGTGTGGCTCAAAGAACAGCCAACTAGCAAGAGTCTATGAAGCTCAAACCCTGGACCACCGCTTTTTCCTCTGTGACTTTGGGTTATTTCTTGTGACTCCCTGACCTCAGTTATCTCAGTAACATCAAGACCCGTTTTCCTTGTCAAAGCTCTTTGCTTCTATGAAGTGAGTGGGGGCTCTGGGAGTAGGTAGATTTCATCTCCCTACAAAGTACAATCAACTGCCTTCAATTGAGCACTTACCTTGT
This sequence comes from Dasypus novemcinctus, assembly GCF_030445035.2. Classification (NCBI taxonomy): domain Eukaryota; kingdom Metazoa; phylum Chordata; class Mammalia; order Cingulata; family Dasypodidae; genus Dasypus; species Dasypus novemcinctus. The sequence continues at coordinate 32,347,419 of NC_080691.1, read as the reverse complement.
GCGCTATATATGCAAAGTATTTTACTGCTTCTCTGCTGAGTCTTTGGTTTTTCCCATTGCACTTCCCCTCTTAGTGGCCAGAGCTCAGGATTTAAGCCAGTCATTCTCTTCCTTGCTGCAAATTCAAAATACCTGGAAAGCTTAACAGTACTGAAACCTGGGTCCCATGCCCAGAGATGCTGACTTCGTTGGTCTGTGATGGGCTTTGGGCATCGGTGCATTGAAAAATCTCCCCACGTGATTCTAATACGCAGGCAGACATGGGAATCGCTGACAGATTATGAGCTAGCACTTTAGGCTACTGAGTCTCCCTCTCACAATAAAATGAAGATTCTGGGCGAGGGACCTTGCTAAAGACCAGTACTTCGTAGTGTGAATTACATAGAGCAAGATAGTCCTGGTTTCAAATCCTGATCTTTCTCTCACTAGCTGTGTGCCCTTGGGAAAATGTCTTGTCTCTCTGAGTCAAAGCTGCTACACCTACAAAATAGAGTTAATAATAAAACCTCCCTTATGAGGGTGATGTGAGGATTAAATAAATTAGTTTATCTAAAGCACTTGGCACAATGTCTGATATGCAATAAGCCCCAGATAAATGTTAGTTAGCATTATCAGCACATTTCCGATTCCTTATCTAACTATTTAGACACTTTGTGTGTCATGCTGAACAAGATAATCCCTGTGAGGAAAACCAGTTTTATGATGTGCAGCAAAATGTTTAGGGTCTTCCTACCTTAAGTCAGTGGAACAGCAGCACCTGGATTACCCAGAGCTTGTTAGAAATTCAGAATCTTAGGCCCCGCCCCAGGCCTAGGAAACAAAAATCTGAATTTTATCATTATCCCCAGGTAACCTGCGTGTGCTTTAAATTTTGAGAAGCCTTGGATTAGAATACTCTAGAGTTTAAGGGCCAAATGAGGCCCCAGTGTAATTCTTCACTATAGCCTTAAGCCAAGATAAATTAGTGGTGAAATTTCAGGCACTGAAACAGGGAGACATTTATGATCAAAGGAACTTAAAAAATTGTCTAGGACTGTTAGGACACTCAAGCTGACTCTTCTCTTTGGCACTACATCTATTTTCACATTTAAAGCCACGAAACAGCCCTATAAGATAGGTGCCACTACAGCTCCATTTATCATATGAAGAAACTGAGAGTCAGGGAAGGTAAGGAACTTTCCCGCGGTCACACAGCTTGTATAGGACAGAGCTGGGACCTCCGGAGGCTGCTCCAGAGCTGTTGCAGGTCCTCCTGGAACCAGGAAGTACCTCCGGGCAATTCCCTCTTCCTCCTCTAGGGAAAGGGGAATGTGGTCACTCTGCATTCCCTCCTTCCTCCCACACTTCTTCCAGCTGGAGAACGAACATGCCGGTTAGAGGCGCTCCTGGGGGCTGCCGCTTATGTCGTACAGAAACGGCTTGATTATGATGATATTCTCTCCTCCCCATAAAGTCAATAGATATTCACACCCAGACGTAAGCCTTACGAGTGCTTTGGCTGAGTGTGCGAGCCTGGACAGGAGCACAGCAGAGATGGAACAGAAGTGCTCCCCAAAGCCCTGGCGGTGTCTTAGAGCAGCCACAAATCTGCCTTGAAGCAAAGAATAAAAAATCTCCTGCCATTTCAGTGGAAGGACTGAAGGGTCCTCCAGGCACAAGGAGTATATAGTGAGTGTCCCCAGTCTCCTCCAAAGGCGACTAACATGGTTTTACTCACAGGGGAATTAAAGGAGGTGGGGTAAGAGGGAAGCGAAAGCCACAGGTAAGAGAGCTGCAGAGGAGGCTGCAGAACCTCATTGTGTCAGTAATGATTAGGCTGTCGAGCCAGCGGGGGCTATGAAGACCTGTGCCTTGTCCCAGGCTGTTTGGTGAAAATCAGGGACGATCCTGAGCAAGGGGTGAAGTGAGTGGCTCTTGATGATGCTGATGGTTGGTTTATACTGAGAGCTGTTCTAGTATTCCGTACCAAGTATCATGTGAGTTCTTTACATATACCATCCATTGAATCCTCTAGACCTGGACCTTTGAACATGGCAGCCACTAGCCGCATTTGGCTTTTTTTTTTTTTTTAAAGGAGGTATTGGGTATTGAACCCAAGACCTCATACATGGAAAGCAGGCACTCAGCCTCAACCAGTGACCTACATCTGCTCCCCAGTGAGCAGATGTTTGTTTTTTCTGTGTGTTTCTAGGAGGTACTGGGGATTGAACCCGGGGTCTTGTGTATGGGAAGCAGGCACTCAACCACTTGAGCTACATTTGCTGCCTGCACATGTAGCTTTTAAAATTTAGGTTTAGGGAAATGGATGTGGCTCAACCAGTTGGGCATCCGGCTACCACATGGGAGGCCCTGGGTTTGGGTCCCCGTGCCTCCTAAAGAAAACAAGCAGCCACCACACCTGCTGCAACAATAGCTAGACACCACACCCCACCACGATGAGCAGACACCTGAACAAGCTGATGCCACAGCCTGCGGGGAGCAGGTGTGGCTCAGACCACTGGGCATTCACCTGCCATGTGGGAGGTCCTGGGTTCGGTTCCCAGTGCCTCCTGGAGAGGTGAGCAGAAAATGAGCAGACAAGATAACTATGGGGAGGGGGTACTTTTAAAAATAATAATAATAAAAGAAAATTTAGGTTTATATTAACTAAAGTTAGATAAAATTTTTTAAAAAGTCAGTTCTGGAGTTACACTGGCCACATTTCAAGTTCTCAATAGCCATGTGTGGCTAGTTGCTATTGTACTGGATAGTGGAGATATAGAACATTTTCACTATTGAAGAATGTTCTACTGGGCAGCACTGGTCTAGACCCTATCCAAAGTATGTCCATCGACCTCACCTAGGAGCTTGTTAAAGACAGAATCTCAACCCCTGTTCCAGATCTACTGAATCACCAAATTTGGAAAGTTTTTGAATATTATTTCTGCAAATATATATTTTTCTGTCTCATTCTTTCCTTTTCCCTTGGAGACTCCAATACCCTTATTTCTGACTTTTTGATATTGTCCCGCAGGTCCCTGAGGCTCTATTAATTTTCTTTTTCAATCTTTTTCTTCCTCTTCTTAAGAATGGATAATTTTTTTTAAAGATTTTATTTATTTATTTATTTCTCTCCCTCCCCCCCTCTCCAGTTGTCTGTTCTCTGTGTCTATCTGCTGTGTGTTCTTTGTCCGCTTCTGTTGTTGTCAGTGGCATGGGAATCTGTGTTTCTTTTTGTTGCGTCATCTTGTGTCAGCTCTCCGTATGAGCGGCACCATTCCTGGGCAGGCTGAATTTTCTTTTGCACTGGGCAGCTCTCCTTACGGGGCGCATTCCTTGCGTGTGGGGCTCCCCTACGCGGGGACACGCCTGCAGGGCACAGCACTCTTTGCACACATCAGCACTGGGCATGGGCCAGCTGCACACAGTTCAAGGAGGTCTAGGATTTGAACCGCGGACCTCCCATGTGGCAGACGGATGCCCTAACCACTGGGCCAAGTCCGCTTCCCAAGAATGGTTACTTTGTATTGATCTATTTTCAAGTTCACTGACTTTTAAAATTTTACTTTCCAGGTTTTTTTTTTTTTTTTAGTTTTAATTATCTGCTGAGATTTTTTCGTTCATTAGGAGCATATTTTTCTTAACATCATTGGACATAGGTTTAATAGTTGCGTTAAATTCTCGTCTGATAATTCGAAAATCTGGGTCAATGTAGGGGTGGCTTCGTTGAGTTATCTTTTCCCTTGAAGATGACTCACATCTTCCTGGTTCTATGTATGTTGAGTAATTTGAGATTTTATCCTGGATGTTGTGAATATTTTGTTGTGGAAATTATAGATTCTGTTATTTTGTTCCAGAGGGTTGATCTTTTTAATTTAGCAGGCAGTTAAGTTGGCTAGACTCGAACTGCAAGCTCTATATCACCTGTGTGGGCAGCAGTTAAACTCTTAGTTCCCTAAGCTTTAGGTCCTTTGTCTGCTCTGTATATGCATTAGGGGTCAGCTAGAGATTTAGACTGAATTTGTACCCAGAATGTGGGGTCCCCTTCTCTGTCCTCTCTATTCTAGGCTTGTCCCTCGCTATGTCTCTGATGGTTCCATCATGTTCCATTAGACCAGAAAGTTGGCATGCTTTCTGTCAGAGTTTTAGCTGCCTTGCATTGTGCTGTGACTGTGGCCTGCCCTCAGATCGGAGTCTCAAAAATGGGAAACTCATCCCACGCTAGTTCCTTCCCCCAAGATTCAGCTCCCCACCACAATCGGTTTTATTTTTCCACTCTCCTGAGACCTCAGGTAATTGCCTTTTGTATTTTGTTCAGAGTTTGTAGTTGTTCTGTGTGGGATAGTTTGTTAGGACCTTACCCTGTCACACCAGAAACAGAGTCCCAGACATACTGAATTAGAATCTTCTTTTAACAAGATCCCAAAGTGATTCATGTGCATTTGAGAAGCACTGCTCTAGTCCATCTTAAGAGGAAGACACTTCTCTTATTCGCATACAGATGAAGAAACTGAGGTTTAAGAAGATTCCTTAAAATGTCCAAAGCCACAGAGTATGGGGGAAAAGGATTTAAACCCATTGGGAGTTTGACTCGAGAGCTTAACCACAATGTTGTGGGCCCGCCTCTCCTTAGGTATGGGTGAACGTCATGCTACTTGCGAGTATAGTAGGAATTAAGAAAACAAGGATGCAAGGAGGAGACTGAGCTGTTGGCTTTGGTCAGGCATTGGGAGAGAGCCGAACCATACAAAAGTTGGACCTCATTCATCTGTCAATCTTTGCTTGGCCCCAGCTCATTGGGATTTAATATTTTTGAGTCACAATATTTGGCATGAGGAGTTTCACATAGGCAACCTACTTCATTTTTCAGTTGATGCAAATAACTTGCTCACCATACAAAGTAGAACATTAAGCATTAATTGAACTTGAAAATTAAATTGCATTCTCATCATGTCAAGGAACTCTAGCATGACTCTTATTTTCCTAGATAAGAGAACTTTGCATTCTGAAAGACTATCCTCTTCGTTTGCTTTCTACAACCTCATCATCAGCCATAAGGAAGGTTTGCCATTTTCCATATCACATGTAGTGGGTCAATCCATTAGCCAAAGAAATGTTAGGAGGGCATGAAATATATATCAGCAACTGAGTTATCTCCTTTCTCCAGCCTGATTCTAAGTCTTTGTCCTCAGGAGAAGCCTGTTTGGAGGTCATCTGAATTGGTATTTAAGGTGCGTTATCTAGAATCTATGGAGAAGATGGGATGTGGAACTGGCCTGGAAATAACCGCTCCAATCCCACTTCATTTTATAGATTAGGAAATGGAGATCCAGAGCTCACAGCTATTAATGGGTAGAACCAGCTGTTTAATCCCAGTCCAGGTTCCAACCACCGTAAATTGGACAAGCTAGGCCTCGGGGATGTGGTTGTTTGGTGGGAGACAGAACTGTTCTTTGATGCTGGCAGGAAAAAGACTTTGTCAGGGATTTTAGACTGAATGACATATCAGGGGGTAGGAAAGGGACACGTGCGTGGTGTTGGGGCAGCTGAGGAAAAAGCAGGAACAGCTGGAGGAGCTAGAAATGATCCTCACCCCAGAAAGCTCCAGGGCACATGGACCCAGCAACACAGAGAGTGCCAGGGGTCTCTGGGACCACAAAGAACAGATGGGCATTTGGTCTGGTGGTCACTGAAGCTGGAGGCTCTTATTTTAGCGCGTAATGTTTCTGCATCTTAAAGGGCCAGGGTCTGTTAAAACAGATACAGACTCCTCTCTGAGCAGCCTCTGGTGCTCACGGCTGTGGCAAATACCAGGTTGTCTGGGTGGAGCTTTCCTGGGGGAGTCAGGTGCCCCATGGAATCAAGGGGCCTCAGTTTCTCCTAATCTTGATGTTGGAGTTTGATGCTGAAGTCTTAAGCTGGAGCCCTGGGAAGTCAGTTCTCAGAGGAAAGAGAAGCCAGCCCCAGGAAGGAAGGAACCTGGAAGCCAGAGTAAAGCAAGCCCCAGGAACACAGGAACCCAGGAAGCCTGAACCTCGCAGCCGTCGGCAGCCATCTTGCTCCAAATAGACTTGGGTGAGGGAAGTAACTCATGCTTTATGGCCTGGTGTCTGTAAGCTCCTACCCCAAATAAATACCCTTTGTAAACACCAACCAGTTTCTGGTATTTTGCATCCGCGCCCCTTCGGCTGGCTGATACAGTTGTGGTAGAGACACTCCTGGGCTTGGATTCAGGAGGCTTGACTGGGGCACTGAAGGAAGTTGCTTAGAGACAGGATGACAGTTTTCTCATCTATCAAGTGAGTGGGATATAATCACTCCTGAGAATAAGGCACAGAACGTGAAGGGGCTAAGAGTATGGGTTCTGCACCCTGACTTCCTGGGTTCAAATTCCAGCTGTGCCACTTGCTGTGTGACATTGGGCAGGGTACTTATTCTCTCTCTGAGCTTCAGTTTCTTCATCTCTGAAATGTATACAAAGAGTATCAACCTCATAGCATTATGATGATCGTTAAATTAGATCATATATGTTCAGTACTTAGCTCCTGAAACATAGGGATTGATTAATATAGCTATTTTATTATTGCAATAATTAAAATATAGTAAACAGAGTTCAAGTTCAGAGAGAAATGGAAGTGTCATACAGTCCTAAGTACCACCAAGCAAAATGCTTACTAATTACTGTGTTAGTTTCCCATGACTGCTATAACAAATCACCGCAAACACGGTGGCTTAAAACAAGTGTTTAATCTCTTACAGTTTTGGAAGCCAAAAGCCCAAAATCAGTTCCCCTGGGTCGAAATCAGGGAGTCAGGAGAGTTGTGATCCCTTCAGAGGCTCTAGGGCGGGAGTTCTTAACCAGAGGTCCGTGAGCTTGAATTGAAATTCACAAAAACATTATTCTTGTGGGGACGTGTTGGGATAGGTGTGATATATTTATTAAATAATACACTTAGTATTATTAAGGAAGGGATCTATGGTTTTCCCCTAACTGGCAAAGGGGTCCATGGAACAAAAAAGGTTAAGAGCCACTGCTCTAGGGGATAATCTGTTCCCTTTCTTTTCCAGCTTCTAGTGGCTGCTGGCATTCCTTGATTTGTGGCTACATCACTCCAATCTCTACCCCGGAGGTCACATTGTCTACTCCTCTACTGTCCGTGGCCTCCCTCCTCCTCTCTGTTATAGGAGACGTGTGACTGCATTTAGAGTCTACCCTGGTCATCTGGAATAATCTCTCATCTCAAGATCCGCAATTTAATCATGTCTGCAGAGATAACTTTTCCATATAAGGTAACATTCACAATTTCTAGAGATTAGGGCCTGGTATCTTTGGGGAGGCAGGGCAATGTTTCAGCCTACTGCAGTTACTAAGAGCAAAACAGTAACTTTACAGAGGAGAATTGACTTCACCAGTAATGGGAGAGACCTCAGATGTGACGCACTGAGAAGGATGCTGCATCACTTCTCTGATAATTATCCCCCAAATGTGCAACTGGAATCTAATCACAAGGAAACAACAGACAAATCCACTTGAAGGAAGATTCTACAAAGTAACTGGTCTTCAAAATTGTCAAGGTCACAAATGACAACCAAAGACTGAGGAAGCAACCCAGACTAAAGGAGTGCCAGGAGATGGGACAGTTCTATGCAGCGTGTGACCCTTCACAAAGGACATTATTGGGACAATTAGAGAAATTCGAATAAGGTCTGTAGATTAGAGAATATGTTGTTTTGATGTTAATTTCCTGGTATTGATAATTTTACTGTGTTATATAAAAGAAAATCTTGGCTCTTAGGAAATATGTACTAAAATACTTAGGGCAAAAGTGTCATCATTGTATCTGAAAATTACTCTCTGTTTATGGTATGCGAAGGAATGCCCCATCCTCAAAGATGTTCACATCCAATCCTTAAAACCTGTGAGTATTTTACCTTACACAGCAAAAGGGACTTTGCTGATGTGATTAAGTTAAAGATTTTTTTTTTTGGTCCCAGGGCTTGGGATTGAACCCAGGACACTGTATGTGGGAAACGGGCATTCAACCACGTGCGCTATATCCACTCACCTGTAGATCTTGATATGGGGAGATTACCTTGGATTACCCGGGTGGACCCAATGTAATCACAAGGGTCCTTATAAGGGAAAGAGGGAGGCAAGAGAGACACAATCATAGAGGAAAAAATGTCATGTGATGCTGCTGCTGGGTTTGAAGATGGAGGAAAGGGCCACGAACCAAGAAATGTAAGCAGCCTCTAGGAGCTAGAAAAAGCAGGAAGCTGCTTCTCCCCTAGAGCCTCCAGAGGGAACCTGTCTGTCCACACCTTGATTTACCCACTTAATACCCATTTTTGGGCTTCCAACCTCCAGAACTGTAAGATAATATGTTTGGGCTGTTTTAAGCCCCTAAGTATGTGATCATTTGTTATAGCATCAAGAGGAAACTAATACTAAATAGTAAATATAAATTATATATAGTATATACAAATATACACATATATGTGTATATTTATATATGTATATATTTAGAAAGAATATGATAAGGGTCAACTAATGTGGTAAAATATTAATATTTGGGGAATCTGGATAGGGGAGTATATGGGAATTTTATGCACTTTTTTTGCAATTGTTCTTGAAGTCTGAAATTATTCTAAAATAAAATCTTAAAACAAAAATATGATCATCAGAAAGGACTTAGATCCTCAGGCATGGCTGCACTTTTCCTTTTTAAAAACACTGTGGGCCCTGGCTCAGCACTCGCTGTGTGTGTGTCCCCTTCAGTCCTCGTAAGAGCCCCTTGAGGGCGGTACTGTTGTCCCGTTTTACAGACAAAGAGGCTAAGGCCCAGAGAGGTCAAGTAACTTGCCCACATCACCCAGCAAGTGGGTAGCAGACCCGGGATTCCTTCTGGTGCCCCTTGTGGTAAATCCCCCTCCTAAATGTGGAGGGAGGGAGGGAGGGAAGGGGCAGCAGCAGTAGCTTGGAGAAGTGGCTCTGAGAGTGTGGTCCCTGGACCAGTAACCTCAGCATCACCTGGGAACGGGTTAGAAATGCAGATTCTCAGGCTTTGCTGCAGAGCTACTGAATTCATGCCCTCGGGGTAGGGAACCCTGCAGTCTGTGTTGTAACAAGCCTGCAGGGGATCCTGATGCTCCCTCGCGTCTGAGAACCGCTGCTTCTTAGAGTGATGGCGCTTGCTGCCTGGTGGCAAGCATCAGCTCCGTTTGCCATCCTCTGCATTATTTATGAGGTTTAATTAATAGGCAAATTTCCGCCAGTTGATTGGCTTGCCTAGCATGGTTCCGTGCATCTCATAAATCAGAGGTTGCTGTGCTTTCTTGTTTAGTAATTCTCCAACTGTGGGCCATTCTGTAGCAGTGATGAGATCAATAAATCCTCCACTCAGAGGGCAATGAACCAGGCTGGCTCCCATATGCCCAGAATTCCCACTGCCTCAAGGCTCCTCTGGGGCTCCTGGAATTGAAAAGGAGCCCCAGTGCCGCAGGTTCTGCAATCAAGCGGGTTTAAGTTTGCATTTTAGTGTTGCCCTGTACAGACTTGGTGACCTGGCAAGTCATGTGACCCCCCAGCGCCTTGCCCCCTCTGTGGGCTGGAGGTGGTAGAGGTGTCGGATTTACTAATATAGAAGTGCTTGGCTCTCCATTCTCCCTCACTTGTCCTCTGAAGGGTCTAGAGGCCTGCTCCAGGCCACCCAGCTCCCTCGTAGGACATCAGGCTTGGAGGCAGGTTTTCTCTCTCCCATAGCAAGGAGTTGGGGCCCTTCACTAACCCACCTGGAGCTGGTGTTGTGTGGAACATTGCCAATTCAGTTGCTTTGCTGCTACGGTGACTTTGTTTGTGGGAGGGGTCAGTTTCATGGGCCCGGACATGTGGCCACTAATTCTGGACCTCTCTGTAGCTTGGGGGACAGCATATGCGGGAGACAAAGGCCAGTTGACAAAGGTGGCTGCTGCCCCTGCCGTAAACCATGTGTCCTGGCCCTGGTCATCTGCCTTGCCCCCGACCTGTCTGCTAACACCTGCTTGGAGGGCCCGCTAAGCCTCCCTTCTTTTTCCCTCCCTGTTCCATTCCAGGGAGGCACTTCAGCTGAGCTGGTGGTTAAGATTACATGTGTGTGTTGGAGTCAGGCAGCATAGAGCTATAGGGGTCGAAGCGTCCTTGGGAAAAGGACACTTAAGCTCTTTGAGTCTCAGCTTCCCTCATTTGTAAAGTGGAGCTAATAATAATTCCCACTTAACAGGGTGGCTATCGGGGTAGAATGAGACAATCCTTGGCACAGGGCCCAAGTGACCCTCAAAAATGAGTGCCCAGGGGAGTGGCTGTAGCTCAGTGGTCGAGCACCTGCTTTACATGTGTGAGGTCCCAGGTTCAATGCCCGGTTCCTCCTGAAAATAAAATGAGTGCCCCTTTGATGGTGGTCACATACAACTTTAATTGGTGCCCACCCCTCTCCAGATTTCCCAAGGACAGGATATATCCCACAGGTTGGGGGGCGGATACAGAAGAAAATGTCAAGTTACATAGTGTATCATGCAGGGTTCAGCTGGAGAGACAAAAAGAACCAGCGTTTACCGTGAGGGATTTATTGTGATGAACTGGCTTACACAGCTGTGGGGCTGGCTAGCGCTTTCAGTATACCGAATCAAGCCTACCCCCATTATCTAGGGAAAATAATCTCCTTTACTAAAGCCAACTGATTATGAGCACTAGTCACATCTACAAAACACCTTCCCGGCAACACCTCGATTAGTACTTGATTGAATAACAGGGTACACAGACTAGTCAAGTTGCCACATGAAACTCTCACGTGTAGCAAGAAGGCATCAAGTGATACTGAATCACAGAAGAATAGTGTTTACTTTTTCTCTCCTTGTCAGGCCTTCCAGTTACCAGGAGAAAGTCTCATTTTGTGTTACTCTGTCTATTAACACCTTTCTAAAGCTTGCCAATGGCTCTTTATAACAAAGAGCAAATAGGCTCAGAGTCAGAGCCCTGGGTGGACAGTAGAGACCAGCGGGGAGTCACTGGCATCATTTGTTCCCATTATGGGGTGTTCCTTTTTGAGACCACTTTTTGCTAATGTCTGGCAACCTTTATGTGTTTCTCATTTGCGACAGGGATAGAAAGTTTATTTTAAAATTATTTTTGTTTTAGGAGATCCCGGGGATTGAACCTGGGACCTTGTACATGTGAAGCAGGTGCTCAACCACTGAGCTATACCCACTCCCCAGGAAGTTTATTTTTAAAGTAACTTTAGTAAGCCATGAACCACTGAAATAAAAATATGAAGTAAATTGTAGTGCCGGGTACGACAAAAGTTGTGATGGCTACTTGGGCATGACTGAAGGTTGGAAAATTTGGGGCCAGAGTGGGCTGACTGGAGGAAGCGTCCTTCCAACCAGCCGGTGACAAAGAGCTTTGTCAAGCATGCTGGGGACCAGAGGAGGCACTTTTAATCCAGTGCATGTGGTTTACAAGGACCAGCTCTCTTCCTGGTTACTCTGATTCCTGCCACTCTCTCCGTCACTCAATGCTCCAACCACACAGCTCTCTTCCCATTCTTCAAAAATGCCAGACCATTCCCTCCTCTGGGCCTTCGCACTGGCTGTTCCTTCCTCCTGGCACACCCTTCCCAACAGACACCGCAGGCTGATTATCTCCCCTCCTCCAAATCTTTCTCAGTGAGGCCCATCCTGCCCAGCCCATGTAAAATGTCATACCTGCTCTCATCGCCCTGATTGCTTTGCCCTCCTCCGTTTTTGTTTTGTTTTGTTTTTATTCCATAGCACATAGCAGTCATTGCATTCTATTTAATTTAATTATTTATGCAAATTTCCCTCCCTTTTCCTAGGGAGAGGAATTGGGGTGAAATGAGGAGACTCTCACTCTGACCCCTGAGTCTGAGTGAGTTCCTTAATCTCGGTAGCCCTTGGTCTTATCTGTGAAATGGGCTAACAGTGCCCACCCCAGGGGCGACTGCGAGGAATGAATGAGACAGTGCCCGGGAAGCCCCCGGTTCCACTGTTGCTCATTCCAAGCACGCAGGGTCATCCCGCGTCTCCCTTCAGGGACTCGTGTCCTTGCCCGCGCAGCCCACCCCCTCACTGCTCTTGGGAAGGGGCCTGATGAGTCCTGTCCTCCTCGGGGTGACTGAGGGTAAGCCTCGGGGGTCTTCATCCGCAGAGCATTTTTATTTTTGGTCTTGGACATTTAAAAAATTACCAGGGTAATATACGGTCTTGTAAAACTCCAAACGACTCTTTGGAAGACAAAAAAAAAAATCAAGTCAAAGTACTCCCATTCCTAATTCAACTAGTTTCCCTCCTCAGGATGAGATGCTCTTAACCGTTCCAGAAGTAGATCTTTCTGCCCCCTTTTTAATGTAGATATGTACAAGTTATATATTATCAGATATGCCTATATTATATAACTATGTATGTATAAATTGTATATATAGTGGATTTACAAAATACATTGTTCTATAACTTTTTTTATTCCACAATGCATTTTTGGTTATTCTAACTATTTTCATGTCATACTACTTTATTCTTTCTATATTATCATACTCTTCTTGGGCCAGTGACATATCCTTCCTGAGTCTCAGTATTCTCATCTGTAACATGGAATAATGATAGAAACATTCTGAGGGTTTGCGGTGAATTGATAGCTGCCGAGTACTTCGCATCCTGCCTGCAACTGGTCTTGTTATTCTCGTGATTAGCTAGCCCCCTGTGGGTGGACTTTTAGGTTGTCTCCAGTTTTTGTTAGTACAGGTCCACAATCCCTTATCCAAACTCTTTCAGGCTGCCCATGTTTTGGGATTCAGTTTTTGGATTTTAAACAGGTTTTAGGGAACATACTTCGTGTATTATGTAACACACCCGGGGGGTGGGGGCAGCACCCTGTAATCAAGTGCTCTAGGAAATTCGTAAGTGGAACATAGAAATATTTCCACTAACTTAGTGGGATAAAGACTATAAATAGCCTCGCATTGGTTCAGGGTGGGTTTTGCCGCCAAACCAGTGTTGGCTCTCTAACTTATGGAAATACTGCGTTTTGAAAGCCTCCTGCATTTTTGAATTACAGATAAGTACATGACTATGTTCTTGGGCAGATATTTCTGGAAGATAAATTTCTAGAAAGGATGTTGCTAATTTGCAGTGTCTGTACATTTTAAAACTTTTACGAGCAGTCCCAAATTGTTCTCCGAGCTGCTTTAACTGGGGCTTGTGCTGTGGAAGAAGGGGTCCCACATATCCCTGTACCTTCAGGGAGATGGAGATCTTGGAGGCAGGGCGGAGCTACCCATCCCCTGCAGTCCTTGGAGAGAGAGATGAGTGGAGGTAACTCTGGGAGATGGGGTTGTGTGAGCAGAAGGAAGAGCCAGGCTTGGAGCAGCTGCAGCTCAAGGAAATTACATCTGAGCTCCCCACGGCCTGCTGAGAGGCAGATAGAGTCTTCCTGGGGATTGGCCTCAGAGGAGCCCATGGAGACAGGTGGCACTGGAATTAGCTCTGGCCCTCTTCCCATCCCAGACCCAGAGCTCCAGGGCGGGCGCAGGGCTGCACTTCCCCTCCAAGTTGCTCCATCTGTTTTCATCAGAGGGAAAACTGATCCCGAGTGGAGACGGAAGGCCTGCTGCGGCCACAGCTGTCAGGGTGCTTGGCATAGGGACGGTGTCAGGTAGGAGTCCTGGGTGAGTTTGGCAGGTGCCAGGTATCCCCTGTGTCTGAGGACATGATGCAGAGGGGTGAAGCCTGGCATTTTAGTAGGAACTTTATACATGATTAGATGGAAAGAAGAACAGAAAGAGAAGAAGCCACATGATCTTGCCAAGTCAGAGCTACAACAGTCTGTGATGATCACCCAATGTACCCATTTTACAGAAGGGGAAGTGGAGGCTGTGGGGGGGGGCCGCTAAAGGGCTTGCTCAAGGTCACCCAGCCAGTGGGTCCCCTCCAAAGCCTCTCTCCCACCCTTTTCCTCCTGGAGAGTCCAGGTTGGGGAGCCATAGAGCTATCATCACATCCCACTTCTTTCTCCACCTCTGCTGGGCTCCCAGTCACCCCATCTCTTTGGCCTCATCTGTCAAATGTGTGTCCTGCTTCTGACCTGCTGCCTCCACTGGGTGACATAAGAATCAGAGTTGATCACACGCCCCCCTGCTTAAAACCCCTCAAAATAAAGTTACGTGTCTATGACGCAACCGATGCATCCTGCGTCGTCTGGCCTCGCCCCCCACCTACTCTCCTCCCAGCCTCAGCCTGCACCTGACCTGCACATCTCTGCCCTGCAGCTCCCTGGCCTCCTCCACCCCCGCTCCCTCCTTGCACAGCTCTCTGCCTGGAACCTTTTCTCATTCACCCAACCCCACTCTGCCCAGACTTTAGTTCAAGTGTCACATTTTCCAGAAACATCTCAGAGCAGGTCAGGCTCTGGAGACTGTGGCCAAGGACGTGGTTGCTGTAACCAGAGTCCCTGGTTCAAATCTCAGCTCTGCCACTTCTCCACTGGGATACCTTGGGAAAAATCCTTCCCCTCTCTGAGTCTATTTCAGCACCTGCAAAGTGGGACTAAGTACTAAAACCTGCCTCATGGGGTTGTGGTCATGAGTAAATGAGCTAATAGATGTACACGCTAAGCATTCAGTTTAGCTCTTTTCACTCCTCATGGCCCCTGGGCCTTGATTGTTATTTGCTCTTATATGTGACCATTTGGCTAATATCTGCCTCCCACACCACACCTTTGGCAGGTAGGGACAAGTCTGTCTCGTTCACAGCTGTGTCCCCAGAGCCCAGAACGGTGCCTGGACTGACAGATCTCTGTGAGCAGTGGTGACACTTCATGGTGTCCGTAGAAATCTGATTTCTCCAGGTTACTGTGTCCAACAAGCCCCAGCCATACCTCTCCCCCAGGTCTTTTTTAAGAAAGGCAATTACCTTGACAGAGACTGCTGCACCTCGTGCCTGGGTCCCTGGGCGTCTGACTGTGGCCTTGGTCTTCAGGGGCCAGTCCATTTAGCACAATCACTGCTTGTCTAATTAGATTCATCAAGATGGAAACAGAGCAGCAGCTCCTCCCGTGTGCTCCTAATTCACTCAGGAGCACCGCCAGCTGCTGCCGCTGCCGCTGCCTCTGGGTCTCCCTCGCCTGGGTTGGCTGCCTCAGGGAGCAGGGGAAGTGCAGTTATTCCCTGGCCACGGGGCTGGAGGGCGTTGGGTGACATGGCCACCTCCTGGGTCACACCAGGCAGAGTCCCAAGAAAATGGAGACGCAAGGCCGGAGTCCCTCCTACCAACCTGTGCACTGCTGGTGCTTTACAGTTTATAAAACCAGTTGTGGGCACGGATTTAGTTGATTCTCCCTCACCAGGTGTTGAAGATTGGATACTCGTTCACTTTCCTCTATCCTGGGAACTCCTCACTGCCCTCAGCTCGTCACCTTTAACTGGTCATCCTGTCTCCGTGATTTCCGCCTGCAATCCATCCTCCGCCCTGCAGCCAGGGTGACCTTCTGAGGCACACACCTGCCCCTCCCTGTTTATTCTCCTCCATGGCTCCCCATTGCCCCAGATAAAGCCCAAACTTCTGATAAAGACCAAAAGCCTCTTTGTGATCAGATCCATCCTGACCTCTTCAAGTTCAGTTCCTACTTTCTTTCTACCGTCCCTCTGTTTCTTATACTCTACAATTCAGTCAAGCTAAGCTTCTTTCCAACGTTTTCTTTTTTAAAGATTTATTTTGTTTGTTTATTTCCCACCTCCCCACCACTGTTGTTTTTGTGCTTACTGCCTGCTCTCTGTGTCTGCTCCTTAGGAAGCACTGGGAACCAAACCCAGGACCTCCCACGTGGGAGGGAAATGCCTAATCACTTTAGCCACCTCCGCACCCTGCTTGTTGTGTCTCCCATTGTATTTCCTCATTATGTCTCCTTGAAGTGCCATATCATTGCATCATCTTGTTGTGTCTGGTTGTCATGCCAGTCCATTGCATCAGCTTGCTATCTTGTTCAACCTCCCTAGGAGGCACCAGGAACTGAACCCAGGACCTCCCATGTGGCAGGTGGGTGCCCAACTTTCCCTTTCCTGAGTAAGCTCAGCCCCCTGTTACCTCCAGGCCTTGCATGTGCTGTTCCCTTTGCCAGAAACACTGTCCCCCTCTTTGCCAGCTGGAGTCATTTCATCCCTGAGAAAGCCTTTCCTCATGCCCTCAGCATCCTGCAGAGCCACCTCTGCTTCCATGTTGAGCTGGGAGGCTGCTCCCCACAGCGGTGGGAGTAAGCAGCCCCCACCTGGCACCGCACATCCCAGCTTAGGCAGCTTCTCCACTTACAACTGTCCTTTCCCATTCTCACTGTGCCAGTCCAGGCCCTCTGGCTCTCATGTAGACTATTGCAGCAGCCTCCCTGCAATAGATCCCTGCTCCGGTCTGCCCTCTGTGCACTGCAGGGCATGTCAGAAACCCCAGCTGTTCTCATGTTTCCAATCTCAACTGTCCTCATTGGCCTTTCTGCCATTGAGACAAAGTCCAAAATCCCTGGACCTGGCACCAAGGACACTGCATGATCTTGCCCCAGCCCTCTGTCAAACTTCCCTTCTCGCTCCTTTTGTACCCCACCCTCCAACCTAGCCAATGCACTCCTCGATGCCCCACCCTCTCCCAGTGTCTTCCCATTACCAGACTTTTCCATGTGCTGGTCCTTTTGCATAGAATGCTTTTCTCTCTTATTTCAACATGGTAAAGTCTTCTTTACTCTTTTTGGCCCTGCCCAGGTGCCATCTCCCCCAAGAAGCCTACCATGATTTCCCCCAGCTGAAAGTGATCTTTCAACTCACGAAGCTCATTCTCTGGTTCATTTCATGATGTGCCTCTCCAACCTTCTATTTCAGCTCTGTATACCCTTGCTTTCCCTTCCCTGCCACGAGTCCCCCCCACCCCATCCCACCCCAGTGGTGATGTCCGAGGAACTGGCATAAGATGGGCATTGTAAAAATTGATACTTGCCAAATGAAGTGACACAGCAGGTGCCCAATAGATTGATGTTTATTGAATGAATGAAGAAATTAATGGCTGGTTGAATTTAGGGAGTAGTTAAAAATCATGTGTTTTGATGCCAGCTAGACCTGGTTTGAACCCATGTTAGGTTCTTTGTGATTGTGATGACTTTGGGGACATTCCTTCACCTGGCTGATCTTCAATCTCCTCCTCAGTAAAATGGGAGAAATTGTCCTTGGAGGCAGAGTTGTAGCAAGGGTTAGAAATACTTAAAGTGTTAAACTCATAAAGATGGCCAGTAACTGCAGTGATGCTGATGATGGCTGTGGTGATGGGGATGATGGTGGTGGTGATGGTGGTGGTGGTGATGATGGTGATGATGGTGGAGATGGTGCTAAGGATGGTGATGGTAGTGGTAGTGATGGTGGAGATGGTGGTGATAATGGTGATGGGGGTTATGGTGGAGATGGTGGTGATGGTGGTGGTGGTGGAGATGGTGGTGATGGTGAAGGTGGTGGTGATGATGGTGATGGTGATGGTAGTGGTAATGATAGTGAAGATGGTGGTGATGGTGATGGTGGTGGTGATGATGGTGATGATGGTGATGATGGTGATGGGGATTATGGTGGAGATGGTGGTAATGATGGTGGAGATGGTGGTGATGGTGGTGGTGGTGATGGTGATGATGGTGGAGATGGTGATGATAGTGGTAATGATGGTGGAGATGGTGGTGATGGTGGTGGTGGTGATGGTGATGATGGTGGAGATGGTGATGATGGTGGTGATGGTGGAGATGGTAGTAATGATGGTGATGATAATGGTGATGGTAGTGAAAGTGGTGTTGTTGATGGTGATAATGGTGGTAGTGATGGTGTTGGGGATAATGGTGGTAATGGAGATGATGATGGTGATGACGGGTAGTGGAGATGAGGAGGAGGAGAAGTAAGATTGGGGGTGCTCAACCAGTCTTGTGCACATTTCCCTGCCCAGCCACCATTTTCCTCATCCCCTGGGAATTTTGGTACAGTGTCCCTCTCCTAAGTAGCAGCCATCCTTACATCATCTCCTGCTCTTCTTCCTCCCTCCCAGCCCAGGATTTCAATGAACAGTCAGCACCATCTGTCAGCCAGGCTGGCCCCGTGCAGGGCAGCCCTGGGGGGAGCTGCCAGAGCAAGCGTGGTGAACATGGTGGAATTGGAGACAGGAGAGCACCGAGGACTACAGGATTCAGTCATGTATCAGTGTTGGCACCTGCTGGGCAGCTTACAACAGTTACTCGGTGCGATCTTGTCTGAGCAAGCGAGGAGGGGCTTTTCATTTGTAGAGGCTGAATCTGCCTCTCTTTAGCTTCTTCAGGGTGGTGCTGGCTCTGACTTCCGGACCCATACAGAACATGGCTGCCCCTCTTCTCCAGGATTCTAAGCCTCGTAAAACAACAGCAACTGATATGGTACCTTAGTTCAAGTTCCCCCAGAGGCAGAATCAGTGACAGGGCTTTGAGTGCAAGAAGCTAATTTGGGGGGTGGAAGATATACCAGAAGGGGGGCAGGGAAGAGAAGGAGCTAACGGAGAGTGTGTTAGTTATCACTATTAGTTATCACTGTGGGTGGCTGGAGCTGAATCCCGCTGGAGACTCTGGGAAACCGTGGAGTTGGGTTGCTGGGATATTATATATCAACTCCTGCCAATCATTGGTTGAGACTGTTCCAGGAGACGCGGATGTGCAGCATTTCAGGCCAGGCCTTAGATCTTAGTAAGCTCTTAGGCGCTGGCAGTAACAAGTTGGGCCAATGTGGCCTGAAGTGGTGAGAGCAAGGACATATGCGGGCACCAGAGCATATGCAACCAACTTTTTAGCTCATGGAGTTTTCAGTTAGATCCTAGTATGATCCCTATTTTACAGATGAGGAAAATGAGGCTCAGAAAGGTACTGTGACCTGACCAAGCCCACATATCTTTTAAGTGGTATTACTGCCCTTTCCAAAGACTGTCTTATGAGTTACTTTCATTCCAGGGGGGCATCTGTTAGTGATCATGACTGGGAAGGTGGAGTGCTGCAGGTAGGAGGGGGAAGGGGGAGTGGAAAGAACAGGCTGTGAGGGACCAGCCCCAACCCCTTGGTTTGGGTCTCAGTGAGTTTCACTGCAGCTGAATAATGCTCCTGCCTCTGAATAATTCACATCCACAGATGGTTTCATTTAGCACCATCTATCAGCCAGTTATTTCCATAAGCAAAAAACCATTGGGCATAAATGATTCCTGCTGGGCCAGCAGGTGTGACAGAATTCACCTGCCGTCACCCACCGAGTGTCACATGATCAGGCAACTGAGACTTGGTGCCTACATTTCCAGACATGCCAAACTCTGCATAAGCCAAGGGGCAAGAGGGACAATGGAAATTTTGCGAAATTTGGGGCCATGAGACTTGTGTTTGAACTTTGGGTCTTCCGTTTATTGCCTTTCTAAGCCTAACTTAGCCTCTATGTATCTAGCAAACAGAACAATCAGATCCTCCTCATAGCATGTGAGTGAGGTGTAAGCAAAATACATGAAGAGACTTGTTATGTTGCCTTATACATAGGAGATGCGCAGTAAATATTCCTCTCTTCCTTCCCTCCCTCCTCTCCTTGTCAGGAAGTATTCATGCACCCCATAGCAAACGCTGTTGTGCTCCGCCCACATCCCTCTGGCACTCACAGACCCTGAATATGCTCACAGCTTGCTACTGCATATTTCTGCCTGAGAGCATGCTCAGGCCGCAGCAGGGTGCTCAGCCTTTTGTGGGGCTGGCCGGAAGTGCTGGGGAGTCCTCCAGGAACAACCTTCAACCAGCAAAGTATGGTGGCTGGGAGAGAAACACTCCAGCTTCCTTGCTTCCCAGGTGGGACAACTCTGAGCATTTTCTGCACAGTCTCCCTGAGCTCCCCAGCAGATTGAGCCCCACTTACCTTCAGCAATAGCCTGCTCATCAATACCCATGCAATCGGCTTCTGTCCCTTCCTTGCTCCACTTCCCCACTTCCCTTCCAGTGTTTCCCATGGCCATCTACCAAAATAAATGACCCCCCAAGTCCTTGTCTCAGAGTCTGCTTCCCAGGTAACCCACATGAAGACAGATCCCAAGGGGTTGGTGAGGAACTCAATCCAAATGACTTTCATTCCCAGATCTTAGGACTCAGACCTCTCCCTGGGGCCTCACCTACAAATCTAGCCCTCATCATTTGTGGTCTTGAAGACTTTTTAAAATGGAGTTAGAACAAGACTCCCTAGTCATCCCATCCTGCGGTTGCCCCACTGGTCTTTCTTCAAGACAAATCTGACCATGCCCCTCCCCGGTATCTTAAGGATAGAGTCCAAACTCATCTCCATGGCATACAGGCCTTCACAGTCTTCTACTTTGGTCTCCCACCCTAACCCCGCATGCTCAGTTAGGAGGATCTATTTTCATGAAACACCCTATATTCTCCTATTCCTTCCAGCCCTTGATCATGCTGTTCTTTCTGGAGTGCCTTCCTTCCTTACTTTGTCTGCCTACCAAAAAAATCAAGATTCAGCTGATGTCCCCTCCCCTGGGAAGCTTTCCCACCCTCCCATTCCATCTTAGTGGTGGCTCCTACTCCCATCCCCTTTCTGGCTTGAGGCCAGTGAGGAGAGCCTGGCCCTGTCCCAGAAGTCTCTGCAAAACCTCCTGCCACCTCCTTGGTTCTGATGGAGCCATGTGTCCCCATCCCTGACCAAAAGCATGACCAGAGGAAATTCAGGGCTCTGATTGGCCAGGTCAGAGCTGTTTGCACCTCATGGATTAATGGCGGCAAAAGGGAACACAGGATGGCCAATCCTTCCCAACAAATGTCCCTTCCATAGCTTCAGTGGCTTCCTTTCCTCACTCAAGAAACTAAGTTTAAAAATTTAATTTTATTGGTTTAAATTTTTTCAGCCAAGTATTTGTTCATATTTGGACAAATTTTATGTGCCAGCTTGCAGATGATCTGGTTATTTATTCTTTCAACACATATGAGCTAAGTGGCCAAAAGCTATAGGAATCAGAATCTCTGAAGGGTGGAACCCAGGCAACTACATTTTGACAAGATTCCCCTTGGAATTCTGGTGTGTGTGTCAGGTTCTGACACACATTTCTCAGGCTGAAGAGGGTTGGGACATTTTTGAGCTTCTAGACAATAATCTGCCCCATGATGAAGTCCTTTCTTAGTCCCAACTCCTGGAATTCTGAGAGATGATGAAATTTCAGCACCAGGTTCTTTAAAGCTGAGTTTTAAATAATGACCATCCTATTGCCATCTGACAATTGATGGGAGGGGAGATTTATGGAAATTATCTAGGTCCTCTGGTGATTAGCAGAAAGCTGGATATGTTCAGCCTTATCCTTATCTCCAGCTTTGCCCCATTACTCCTCTTCCATTCTCAAATCAGCATCAACATGTATCTGTTCATTTATCTTAACTTGGGTCTAGTCTAGTCTTCTATTGTTCAATACAAAGCCTTATTTCTGTTAATAATAATATCAAGTACAATTTATTAAGTTTTACTTGGTTTCCAGAACTGTGTTACATACTTTAGATAATCTGTATTAGTTATCTATTGATGGTCAATAAATTACCCCAAAACTCAGTGTCTTAAAACAAAATAAACATTTGCTGAGCATCAGGAATTTAGGAGTGGCTTAGCTTGATGGTTATGGATTGGGCTCTCTCATGAAGTTGAAGTCCAGATGTCAGCCAGAGCTGCAGCCGTCTGAATACTTACTGGTGTTGGACAATTGATATCTAAGATGTCTCACTCATGTCAAGGCCCCAGGTCCTTGCCATAGGGACTTTTACATAGAGCTGCTTCAATGTCCCCAAAATGGGGGATGGCTTCTTCCAGAATTGAGGGATCCAAAGACAGCAAGGTGGAAGTTAGAATGTCTTTCATGATCTGGCCTCAGACGTCACACAACATCATTTCCTCAATATCCACTTGGTTACATAGATCAGCGCTATTCAGTGGGAGATGGAGCTACCCAAGGCCCACAGTGGAGGCTGACTAGCATAGTCCTCCCTCTGGCAATGATTCACATCCCTCCTACCTGCAAAATACACTGCACCCTCCCAAAGCACCCAAAAGTTTTATCCTATTAGAACATCAGCTCAAAGTCAGACTCTCATAATATAAATCAGGTTCAGGTTCACATCTGGATGAGGTTGTTTGGAGTGTGGTCTCCTTAGTACAGCTCCTTGACTGCTGTTGCTGGCCCTCTGAAGACCAGTGAATTAAGTTATCTGCTCTCCCATATACCCAACATACAGTAGTGGGCAACATAGGATAACTGCTATAGATACTCCTGTTCAAAAACGGGGAGGGAAGAGGGACATAGGGATCACTGGTTCACAGCAATTCTGAAAAACAAGAAGACACAAGTTGGCAGTTTCTTGATTAGAACTGGAAATAAATATTTATGGCTCTTGGATTTACCCTGATTTACCCTTTGAGCTCTTAGTTCCACTCTCTGAGTCATCATTCCTTTTCCATAGCAGGTAGCCTTGTGTTTGCTGATGAGCCATTTTTCTCAGCCTACTTTCTTTCTGTCAAAATTTCAGGGAGTGGTTTCCAGAGGCCTCTTTTCAATTTGTGCAGTTTCTATTTCTTTCAGTCCAAGCTGGCCATGTTTCTGCCAATATAATTCCCTTAAAAATGTTGTGAGTCTTTTGTGAATCTTATTGGGGTTCACTTACACACTGACAAATCTCCTTGAGACAAGCCCCTTTTTATCTTGAGCTTCTGCTAAGAATCCCAAGGCAACTGAGGCACAACACCTGTAAGGTTATTAGAAGCACTTTGCTTTTTGACTAATTGGTTATCTGAAGTAGTACCTCAGATATTTATAGTCACACCTTTAGCTTCATCTTTATACCTTATTCTCCTGACAGTGACCTGGATTTGATCTCTGCCTGGAGACATATATTAATTTAAGCATCACTTGTCACCTTGAGATACAGGCAATTTTCAAAACCAGCAAGTCCTGGCCTCTTTTTGTTTAACAGTCATTCCTTTAGCTTATTTCTGTCCTATCAAATTTACTATAACCAGCAAGAAGAAACAGGTGGCATCGTCAACATTCTGCTTGGAATCTCCTTATCTAGACCACAAAGTAGACGAGATATGTTTTCTAATTTCCATGTTATCACAGGAGACAGTTGCTAAACTCTCTGCCTGTACATAAAAGAATCTCTTTCCTCCAATTTATCATTTATTCATGCATGAACCCACCAAGGCATTCACTCAACTGGTATTAATATATGCAAGGCATGTAGTTATAATGTTAATACAGTTTCAAGACCCTCTCTGATGGAGATTACATTTTATCAAAACCTCATTTAATACTCCTCCAGAACCCTATGAGGTAGGTGTATTATTATTTCCATTTTACAAATGAGAAAACGCAAGCCAAGAAAAGTAAAATCAAGTGCTTAGGTTCTCATAGCTAATAAGTAGGGGGGCTGGAATTTGAACCCAGCTCTGTTTGATTCCTGAGCCTCTGGAGGCATGTAGGCACCTTTCTTAAAATTCCCTTTCCAGGAATTTCATTCCTGATGCCCTTGTCAAGGGCTAGAGCTATCCCTATGTTCATTTCTTTTTTGAAATTCAGCCAAGCTGGTAGCCTTTCCCTATAGATATGTGTATATTTTCAAGCCAATGATGAATAAAGATGTACATTTGGGATAGGGCTGGTGGCTAAAATTGTTTTTTAAAATGGGGGACTTGGGAACTCCTCACAAGACTTCACTGTCCCCTAATGCTTCACTCACTAAACAGGAAAGACAGGGTTGTGCTGAGCTTACCCTTTTGAGGGTAGGGCCAGGACATGTTCTTAATGCTTTAAAATCACTGACTTTTGAAGGACACTTGAGGAAGAGAGAAGACAACGATTCAGGCAGGAAAACTAAATTACCTGGTCATAAATCCTTGGGAAATTGCTATTTTCTCTCTCTTACCCTACACCTTGCCATCTTACTAAGTCACAAGATGCTCTCAAAAGCTTAATAGCACTGTAGGATCTAGGGCAAGACACGTACTTGTGGGAGAACAAGCCTTGTTCCCTGGATACTGTAAAATTGTGCTGCATCTCCTTGATCTTGACCCTGGGTTAGAAATACAGGAACCTTTCATAAGCTGCAGAGAAACTGTCAGTTTTCTTAAGAGAAGGGGGCAGATGGAAGCTTTGAGAGCAGTCTGGGAAGACACTGGCCTCACTTTCAGTGGCAAGTGTGGGGTCAGCTAGCAGCTTTTGCAGCTGCCCAGTGGAAGGTGCCTGAGGAGTTAGCCTGTGAGTTTTGGAGACACCAGATGAGATAGTCCTGTATATTTACTAGTCCTGTATATTTTTTTCTCCAAGGGCTTTGTTTAAAATAGAAACTTGCTTGCCGAGGCCCTAAATGATCAGACTTCTGCTCCTTCTCACATCTCGTCTCCTGACATTCTCTTCCTCCTTTCACTCTGCTCCAGTCGCACTGGCCTCCTCACTATTCCTCAAACATCATCAGCTCTCTCCAATATTGGTACTTTCAGACTTTCTGTTCCCTCTGCCTGGAATGCACTTCCCCACGAGTTCCTGTAAGTCATTCCTTTGCATCTTTCAGGGGTAAGTTCAACTGCTACCTCCTCAGAGAGGTCTTTCCAACCACCTTAAAGTGACACATGCTCTCGCCTTATCTTTGATCACATCCTCTTGTTTTAATTTTTTTTCACGGTACTTATTGCTGTCTGTAATTATTTGTACTTATTTTTTACTTGTTCATTTGCTTTTTTAACCTGTTTATCACTGTCCATGAGAGAAGAGAAGATTAGAGTCCTGCCCTGGACTCTTTGAATCTAGAGGACAGTTTCAGGTGTGAGGCCATGGCAGTGGCCTCCTATGAGCACTGTACAACTCCAGGGAGTGCTATTCACATATATCTGCGGTTAAAATCAAGCAGAGGTGATTTGTCCCCACCCTCCTGGGACATTTGGCAATGTCTGGAGATGTTTTGATTGTCATGGTTCAGGTGGAGGGTGGGGGGTTGTTGTTGGCATCTAGAGGGTGGAGGCCAGGGAAGTCTTCTAAACATCCTGCTTTGTATGGGACGGCCTCCCACAAACAAGAATCATGGCCCCAAATATCAGCAGTGCTGTGGTTGAGAAACCCTGACTTAGACAGGAATGTGAATGTCAATTCCGTAAATCAGCATCTCACAGATCCAGGCAGCTCCCTCGGATAAGACCCGCTGCTTGGAGCTGTCTGTGGTGCTGAACTGTACCCACGACTTCTCCGAGTCCTAGCCTTCCTTGATCCCCTTTGGATCCCTGTTTCCCATCCCACCTCAGACTATTGTATGCAAAGTTATACAACATCAGAGCTGGAGGGATTCTTAGAAATCTGCTAGTCTAACTCCCCTTTTTTTGTGTAAAAAGGAAACCAAGGTCCAGAGCCCAGATTTTCCCAAGATAACATGGCTCCAAAAATAACATCTGACAGGGGAGGCATAGAGAGATTGAGAGGTGATGAGTTTTGTTTGTCTGTTTTTATTATTATTGTTGTTGAAATAATGAAAATGCTTTAATAATGATTGAAGTGATGAATGCATAACTATGTGATGATACCAAATACCATTGACTGTACACCTTGAATGGATTTATGCTTTACTAATATGTATCAATAAAATTGATCTGTTTTTTAAAAAAAGTTAAAAAAAAAAAAAGACATCTGAGGCCCTCCCCAACACTCCCTGCCCAGGATAACTCGGCCAAGGACATTTTGCCATTTGAGGATGGTTAATAGAATTGTCTCCTGAATGTGTAGCTCTGTGAGGCATCTTGTGCCTTTATCATGTCAGAGCTAGAGAAAACAACTTTGAAGATTTGCTCCCGCAGTGCTCAGGGCAGCTGAGGTGGGCAGGCCGTCCCTGGGTGCGCTGAGGTTAGACAGCCTGTCTGCTAGGGAGCTAATTGTTTTTTAGGCTAGTACTCTTGTGTCTGCACAAACAGTCCAGGCATCCATCCTGCATAATGTGAGGCTGAGTGTGACTTGTGAGCTCCCCAGTCCCAAGCTTTCACTGCTGACTTCACGGAGTGCTGCTGTGTGAAATCATGGACTTCCCCATCCATCAGAAAAATGCGTTCCAGAAGGCTCTCTTGTCAGCGTTCTTCACTGAAAGCTTTATTTTCTTGCATCTTGAAGAAACTGCCATCTAGAGCTGCCTTCTGTTGAGGGCCTACTAAGTGCTGGGTACTTTGTATATTAGCTCTTATCTAAACAACTGTGTGAGGGAGACACTTCTAGCCTCATTAAGAGGTAGAAACTGGGTCTCAGGGAGGCTAAGTAACTTGCCCTAGGTTACACAGCAAGGGAATGGCAGGGCTGTGACTTGAGCCCCATCTTTCCTGTCTTTCTTCTTAATTAGTTGTCCTCAACGTGTGGTCACCAGACCAGGTGCAGCACCAGCACCTGGGAACTTGCTAGAAGTGCACATTTTCAGGCCCCATTCCAGACTTACTGAGTTGAAACTCTGAGGGCAGGGCCTGGCCCTCTGTTTTTTAACAAGCCTGCCAGGTGATTTTGATGCAGATGCAAGTTTGTGAATCACTGCTCTAAAACTTCCTTTTACTCCTCACCAGAATTTTCTGCTAGGAAGAGAGACGAGCAAGTAATGAACAATTATCTTGCATTTCCTTAGGCAGGAGAGTTTGAGCACTCAGGACCCCATTTTCCCAGGACAGGTCATCGGAAGGTTAGTGTTATCAAGGTACCTCCTCTACTTTGTTCAGAGGGAGGAGCCTCCTAGCCAGTGAGCTGCCTCAGTTTCCCCAACATGATTAGCTACTGAAAGTGAAAGAAGCCCTTGACTGAACTCCGTGGTGGCTGGGAACTTCTGGCCCCACTTGCCCACACTGGGTCTAGCCCACTTCAATGTTCAATAAATAGCTGATGAATGCAGGTGGAACAGACCAGCCTGGAGGCTCTGGAGGCTGCAGCTGGGAGGCTAGTTGCCCCCCTACTATCTGGAGCAGACCCAGAATGGCTCCTAATTCAGAAATCCCGAAAGTGCTCTGGTTTCACCCAGACCATCATTCTCCCATGTGACATGTCGCCAGGACTGTGGCAGGCATCCCTCAGGCCCCCGCAGTGCGTAAATCAAGGCATTTCCCATCGTTTCCCTCCTCCAAAGAGCCCAGAGGGTTTGTGGTGGCAGCTCAGCCTTTCCTGGAAGTCACAAATCTTCTCTCCTGCGGTGGGAAGAAGGTGGCTGGGGGCAGAACTTCCTCTTTCTTAAGCCAGCTTTTTATCTCCTGACATTTTTTTGTTGTTGCAAAAATGATAGTGGCAAACAGGAACTTCCATGCCTAGTGTCAGTAGTATCCACTTACTCATGCAGCTAGCCCTGGGCTGATATGCTTCCACTGTTACCTCATCGGATCCTCAGCACAGTCCTACAAGTTTGGGGTTATGATTTCCTGTTTTGCAGTTGAGGAAACTGAGCCTCAAGAAGTCAGCTTGTCTGAGGTCCTGCAGCTGGTTAGTGGCAGGGCAGGGGAGCAAGCCCAGGTCTCTCTCTTACCCAAGTCTGTGCTTGATGCCAGTGTAACTGCTTGGTTTGTTCTATTTTACAGGCAAGGAAGCTGAGGCAGAGGGCCCTGTTCTACTCACACAGCTGGAGAGCGGCAGAGGTAGGATTTGAATCCAGCTTTTTCTTTCTGAAGCAAAACCAATATTTTGGAGTCTGCTCTGTCAAACTCAGAACTTGGTGTTAATAGCTCCATAAAGGCAGCTGAGGTCGATCTGAGGACAGTGAAGTGTCTTTAGAATGGATGTGTATGAACTTGGTCAAGCCGTTTTGCCTCTCTGGCTCAGTTTCCTCCACTATACAATGCTCATTAACCTTGTATGCTGTTATACTCAAATTAGATAACGACCCTGAGAGATATTCTAATAATTACAGTGGCGGTAGTGCTTTATTGAGGCATGATGTTTGGAGATTTGTAAGCTCTGTCTCCTTAATTCTTGCCCTATGAGGGAGATAATTTGATTTCTTTGGGTGAGTTCTGTACTTGTGATCCTTAATATATAAAATGGGAATGAAGTTGTAACGATTTCCTAGGGTTATTTGAGTATTAAACAAGTTAATCATATATGCAGAATGATTAGCGTGGGCCCTGGCACATAGTAAGCACTGTGTGTCATTATCACCATACACATCTTGTCACCGGGAAAACTGAGGCTCAGAGAAGGGAAATGACTTGCTCAAGAGCACATAGCTGGAAGTGGCTCGCTCAGGTCTTAAACCTGGGTCTTTGGGCTTCAGTGACTGGTCTTTCTCCTCCAGTTCAGAGGTCCCCGCTTGGCAATGCCCTGGCTTGTGTCCCCTTTTTCCTGTACCCTGCCCCAGATGTCAGGGTGGGATACCCCAGCCTCTGTGGCCCTAGCCTGTCTCCTCTTGGTTCATGGAGGTCCCATGAGCTTACAGGGCCATGGAAATAAACTGCAGAGCCTGAGAAATATATAAAAAATTAGCTTCATGCTCTCGGTGTCCGGAGGCTGTGGCAGGCGTTGAATTATTCAGGCTGTTTGGGTGTGAGCTGTTAGTTTTCTGCTGCTCTCGCCTTGACGGCTGCCCTGACAGATTGATGGATGAGCCAGTAAAACACTCGGAGGCCAGGAAGAAAATTCTTAATCATAACTCACTGACGAGAGTGAGTGTTTTTTTCTGCCCTGGCAGCTCCAGAGGCTGAGCCTGGCCCCGGCCCTCCCTCGCCTTCGGCCCTAATGAGGCTGGAGCTGCGCAGGGCAGATTCGTCCTTGGCGGCTGGCGAGGGCTTGAGGGAGGGGGTTTAAGGATGGGGCTGTTCATTCATTTTAATTTGAGTTTTTGTTTTTAAAAGTTAAGGTGTGATTTGCATAAATGGCACAAACTCGTAAGTGTACAGCTTAATGAAGCTTTACATTTGTGAATATGCTGAAACTCAGACCAAGATACAAAATATTCTTATCCCCCAAGATCCCACCTCTGCTTCCAGGTAATGCCAGTCCTGACCGTTTCACCAGAGATTTGGTTTGTCTGCTCTGGAATTCCATATATATGGAATCGTATACTTTTTCTTTTTCTTAGAGTTTTCCAGGTTGTTGCATGCATCAGTGTTTTTAAAATTTTCGAATGACTCTACCACAATTTGTTTATTCATTCTCCTATTGATGGACATCAGGATGTTTCCAGTTTTTGTCTATTATGAATAAAACTGCTATAAGCATATTGGTGTATATGTCTTTGTGGGGAGATGTGTTTTTATTTCTCTTGGATACATATCTAGGAGTGAGATGGCTGCATTTTATGGTGGGTGCATGTTCGGTTTTATAAGAAACAACTGGACATTTTTCCAAAATGGTACACCACCATTGATAAAACCCATTTAACATTCCCAACAGGGGTATATGAGAATTTCAGTTGTCCTACATCTTTACTAAACTTGCTATTATCAATCTTTTTTTATTTTAGCCATTCTAACTTTATTTCAACTTCAAAAAATAAAATAACAGACAAAGGCAGCTTAACAAATTATGGAAGCATTACTTTAAAGAAACCTGTCCAGGCACATTTATTTTATTTAATCCTAAAAACAAACTCAGTTGTTTCTCCAGTGTTCCGAAAGATGAATAAATGAATACAGATTGGTTAAATGACATGACCAAGGTCTTCTTGTTAACGAAGAAAATTTGTGGTTTTATTTTTGTATGACTAATGACATTGAACATCTTTGCATGTACTTATTGGACATATGCATGTCTTCTTTTGTGCAGGATCTTTTCAAAACTTTTACCCACCTCAAGCCCTTGCAGCTTTGCTTCTCTGCTTGAGGTCTCCTTCCTATACCTCCAGAGCTTGCAGGCTCAGCCTTGAGGTGTAAGGGAGCTAACATGTCCAAGGACCACCCTCAACCAGTGGGGATAGGATTTAGAAGATAAATGACACAGCTTCCCCTTCGTCCAGTGGGTTGATGCTCAGATATGTACCATCGTGGTTCTTAGAAGGGCCCCAGTGGAATTGAGTCCCAGTTGCCTACAGTAGTAACCCACACATTAACACAACTTTGTTACCTTTTATGCCTTCCCTATCTCACTTTCCAATCTCCCCACTTCCTGGAATCACCTCTCATAAACTCCCTGTACCCAATTCTTTGTGTCAGAGTCTTCTTTGGAGGCAACTCAACCCAAGATAGGAGACATCCCGAAGATTAGCAAGAGCAGGAATCTGCTACCTCCCCTAGGACTAGAGAAACCCTGGCAGTATTAACGGTGCCCAGGGACTGGGGTACCTGGCAGAAGCTGAACAATGGTGGCTTGTCCAGCAGGAATTGGTACCACAAAGGCAGAGGAGGCAGGAGAGAAATACCCTGCTTTTCCCTTCTCCCTGCCCTTGATCTCCTTCCTGTGCCTCCTATTGATGGAACTCAGACAGAACCCAGCTGACCCCGAAGCCTGGAAAATACAGCACACAGGGGTCAGGACCCTGAGAGTCAGAGCCGAGGCAGGAGAGGGCAAGGCCTGGACTGGAGAGCCAACAACCCAGCCCCAGCCCACTGCGGGCTTCAGCTTCCTTTGGAATCTAGGTTGCAGAGAGTCGGGGAGTGGGAAGAAGGTCAGGGGGGTTGGGTGGGTCTCTCCTGGGTGCGTGGGGATGAGCCATCCTCCTTTCCTAGTTGGTGCTAGACTTGGCTCCCAGTCTGGACCCAGGGACCACTCTTCCTGCTTTTCTCCCGCAAAAGCTATGTGTGGGATGCTCTGACTCTGTCACTTGGTCTGGACTCCTGAGCCTGGTGACTGCCCCTTTGTGTCCAGGCACAGAGCATGTCCTAGAGCCTCTTCTTTCCTTCCCTGGTCACTTTGAGATTTTGCTGCCACCAGGGTGGTAGGATGCTTAGGTATCTGTTATCTGCAAGATTAAAACCTACCCAAGTGGAAAGCGGAAGGTGGAGTGCCAAGCAAAAGGATTCTCTGTCTGCAGGGGAAGACTGTGTTGAGCCCGTGCCAGGGATGCCCAGGTGTCCCTGCTGGCAAGACTCGCCTCAGCATATGCAATTTACAGACTTCAGTGCCCTCCGAGGGAACAGTTAGGCATAAGGGAAAGAAACACAGACTGGGCCTGGGGGCTTGTCCCAGCCGATCCACCTTGGACAAATCATCTCAACTCCCCGAGCCTCTGTGTTGCCATCTGTAAAATGGGTCATGGTATCTTTTTTACGAGTAAAATGTACAATGGGATTTAGGTACAAAGAAAGTGCTCCTGGGGTCTTGTTAACAGGATGAAGGCAATGAACCTGGCTTCCACATCCTCGGACTCAGCAAAAGTAACAGTGTGAGGATGTGTGCTAGAAAGTCCAGTTTGTCTTTAGCATGGCCAAGTAGTGGACAGGGTCTAAGGTGGTCTCCACGATCCCTGTCTCCTGGTGTTCACGTCCTTGTGTGATCCTCCCCCACTTAGCGTGGGCAGGACCTGTGACTCGCTTCTAACTGACAGAAAACAACAAAAGTGATGGGATGCCATTTCTGGATTATGTTCATAGAATTGTGACCTCTGTCTTGCTGGTAGACTCTATTGCCTTCTTGGCTTGTGTGCTTGGATGAAGGGCCACATTAGGTGGGAAAGAAATCAAGGGCAGCCTCCAACCAACAGCCAGCAAGGAACTGAGACTCTCATTCAAACAGCCCTCAAAGGCTTGGCTTGGTCATGATTCCCTCCTCACATAGTTGGGTTTAGGCACCCACCCCCTACCTCCCTGTGGCCCGTGGATGTCTGATGTTCTACCATCATAGCACCTGTATTAATGTAATGTAACTACCATTTAAGTGTAAGGTCCTTTTCTATTTATCATTTTATCCTGATTGCCTAACACAGGGCCAGGTACACAGTAAGTGCTTAACAAATGTTTGCTAAGTGCATGAATAAGTCAACACCACCCTTGTACTGCTTATCAAATCAGCTCTAATCTCACAGATGCAGGTCTAAACGCAGATCTGATGGCACCCTATTTGGCACTCAAGGCTTCCATCACCTGTCCCAGCCTTTCTTAGTTAACCTCTGCTCCCATTGCTCCCTCCTCTGCATCCCGCACCCCTCCTTGGCTCTGTCCCTCACCTGAAAGCCACAGCTTCTGACACATGGTCCTCTGTGAGGGCTACTGAGTTTTGGTAGCAAGTTCTTTTCTCTCCCCTGGCTCCTTCAGGCTCTGCTCAGGCCCACTCAGGCCTCTGAGCTTCTTTATCCCATCAATGGTTCCTGAGAGTTGGAGAGGATCTGCTTATGTGGAAGGACTGGGGGAATGTTCTGGGATGGGGTCACCAAATACTCAAGGAGGGCCCTGTGGTAAGGATGAGTGAGCCTAAACAGAGAGCAGGAAGGAGGTGGACACGATTAAAGGGTTGGGAGGTAAGTTACCAAGCACCTTTCCTGTGCCAGGCATAGCGCCAGGCTCGTCGTACACATTCCTTTTAACGCTCATACCATAACACTTTTGTGCTTTGGTAGTGAAGGTCCCAGGCTTTGGAGTCAGGCAGCTTGAGTTCAGATCACAGCTCCTCCATGTCCTCGTGTGAAGTCGGCAAGAACTGAGCCACTCTGTCCCTTGGTTCCTCCAGAGCGAAAGCAGGGGAAAGAGTATCTGCCTCTCGGGGGTTCTTATGAGCATTAGATGAGTTAGTACATGGGAAATGCTTAGAACAGGGCCTACCAAACAGTAATTGCTCAATAGATATTAGGTATCCTTAGAGTCTCTAGACCTGTGCTGCCCAATATGGTAGCCACTAGCCACATGTGGCTGCTTACATTTAAAGGAATGAATATCAAATAGAATTAATTCAGTTTCTCATTGCTCTAGTCACATTTCCAGTGCTCAATGCCACATGTGGCTGCTGGCAACCATGTTGGACAGTGAAGATATAGAAGGTCTCCAACATTGCAGCAAGTCCTATTAGACAGGGCCGTTCCAGAAGGACATGAAAGAGACTGGTAGTAGTGGTTGCATCTGTGGAGGAGAGCTTGAGGGATGGTGGAAACAGGAGGGAGAAAAGACTTTCAACTTTCATACATTTGGAATTTTTTTTACCATGAACATTTATTACTTATCAAAATGCAAAAACACACCTTAAAACAAATTTTCTTATAGAAGAGAAGCTGAGACTCAGAGAAGGTCCAAGATTACAGAGCTGGAAAATAGAGGGCTGAGGCTGGCACTCCTTGCCTGAGGTGAGAACCTGAGCTTTTGACCACCAGGCATACAAGATGGGGACCTGAGTGGAAGAAACTGGGGAGCCCCAAATGCAGATGATGTTTCAAAGAGTCCAGCCATGGGAAGTCAGGGGCTGGTTACCCTTCATTTAGTCTTAACAGAGGACGCCTTGTGAAGCCCCTTAGGGAAGGGTCAGCAAGATTCGTGGAGGGCACATTAAGTAGACTGAAGAACTCAGGTTCTGGGGTCAGGTAGCCCTGGTTCAAGTCCTGGCTCCACCACTAAACTGCTTTATGACCTTATGCCTCAGTCTTCTCATCTGCAAAGTGGGGATATTAACTATTCTATGCTCATAGGGCTGTTGTTGGGATGAAGTGAGGCAAAGTACAGTGCCTGGCTCACAGTGAGCCCACAATTTGGGTGAGCTAATGCATATTATTATTATTATTATAAATATTATTATTTTATTCAACATTTAAGGTTGGTCTCTGAAGAAGAAATACATGAGGGAGAGTCATTTATGGCCCCTGAAGTATCTTTTCTTCCTACACCCCTGGGAAGAGCAAAGGTAAGGGTAGAAGGGAGGAAAAGGACAGTAATTCTGCTCAGTTATACAACCGTGCCTGTCACTGGCATGTTCCCATTGGCCTTGCAAAGTGTGGACAGGAAAACACTATAACCTTACATTCTGATAGCGAAGGATACGGGCAAGAAGCGGGAGTGGCCTCGAGGAATGATTATGGGCCTGCTGCATGGGTGTTCTCCAGATTTCCCTGACTGTCCCTGGGTGAAGAAGCAATTTTGCATTTGCCATTAAACTTGGAAACAAATACATGGAGAGGCCCTGGCTGGGGAATGTTCAGATTAATTGGTTGTGGCATCAGAACGGAGTTCAGAGCTCGTTAGGCAGGGCTTTGCGCAGTGGACCCCTGTCTCATTTTGCAGTGGTGTTGCCATGTGGGGCCTGCAGCATGCTGTGGTCCAGACCTGGTAATGGGTGTGGTGCTTGGGTCTCCCCGCTGGCCACTGGGACTAGAATCCAGAAGCCCAAGGGGAGGGAGAAGGGGTTGTGGGGTTGGAGAACAGCAAGCTAGAAGAGGACCCGGTGTGATTCAAACACCTTTGTGATCCTGGGGTTGTGAAGAGAATGTGGTGTTTGTACTTGGGAGACTGAGGTTCAAGTCTGGACTTTCCACTGTCCCCATTTACTGCCTTTTAGAAATTGCCTCTCTGCCCCTCTCTGAGTCTCAGGTTCCTCATCTTTGAAATGGACATTATGCAAATACTTAGAACAAAAGGTTAGTTACTATGAGGATTAAATGAAACTACCAATGCCTTTAGGTCAGAATAAATGCTGCTCATGGGATGTGACTACAGGGTCCTAGAACTCTTTTCTTCAGACTCTAATCCAATTTGCTATAGGATGGCTGAAATGCTCCCATTAAAGCTCCATTTCTCAAAAAATATATATCCATCAGTGATGCCCAAGGGTAAGCAGAGAATAAAAAAGCAGGGTTGTTTTTGGAGGAACAGAAGGCCCTGGGAGCCTGGGGATGTGGGAGAGACCTCCTGACGTATGTACCAGACTTTACAGTATATATAGTACACTCATACTCACTGACCTACTTGCTCACTTCCCAAGTCAAGAAGTCCACAGATAGGCTCTGGCAATAGCAACTTTGTTACTTTTTCTGCCTTCACTTTTCACTTAAGTGCCTGAATGAACTTCACTTCTTCCTCCTTGTCTCAGGCCACCTCCTTAGTTCCTCTTCCATCATATGTCTCGTTCATGTCTTGGAGCCTTCTCCAGAGTACTACCATATGCCACCACTAACTCAATCACTCACTTATTTATTCAACCAGCCATTTATCCAACCAATGAACCAACCAATGGTATAATCATCAAGTAGCCAACCAAGCAAATGAATTGACCAACCAGAAAACCCATGAACCACTAGACCAACTAACCATTCAACTAACTAACCAAACAATGAATCAGCTGATCGGTGAACCAATTAATCTGCCCAACAACTACTTAAACAATCAATGAATAACTAATAAGCCATTCAATCAACAAGTCCAAAAATGAAGTCACCAACTAACTAACCACTACCCGATCAACCAACAAATCAACCAAAATATACTGCTGTTGGGCAATTCCTCACGACCAGACTCTGACTTGGCTCAGGGAAAGAGCTGACTATCTCCCGTTTGGACTGACAACAGCCTCCGGGTAAGTGAGCTCATCCCCGCACCCCTCCCTGTGTAGCTCAGCGCCAGGAACTTTCCTTCCCAGGCCTCTGTTCCCTTACCTGACTAGAGCTGTGGCTTGCAGCCTGGGTTCCTCAGGGCGCAGGGCTCTGTGGAAGGGCCCGTGGCTGCCTTGGGAGGTGAGAGGCCGCCAGGAGGGCGGGGATTTTCATCCCTGCTTTCCCTGCAGAAGCCCCAGGTTTTATTTATTTTGTGCATTGGGATTTTGAGGAAGATTTTGTTTGAAGAAAAGCTTCAATGTCTTAACAACTTTTAAAACCATTAATTGGGGCAGCGGGCTTGGCCCAGTGGTTAGGGCGTCCGTCTACCACATGGGAGGTCCGTGGTTCAAACCCCGGGCCTCCTTGACCCATGTGGAGCTGGCCCATGCGCAGTGCTGATGTGCGCAAGGAGTGTCCTGCCACGCAGGGGTGTCCCCTGTGTAGGGGTGCCCCACGCGCAAGGAGTGCGCCCCGTAAGGAGAGCCGCCCAGTGAGAAAGAAAGTGCAGCCTGCCCGGGAATGGTGCGCCCACACGGAGAGCTGACGCAACAAGATGACACAACAAAAAGAAACACAGATTCCTGTGCCGCTGACAACAACAGAAGCGGACAAAGAAGACGCAGCAAATAGACACAGAGAACAGACAAATGGGGGCGGGGTGGGGGGGGGGAGGGAAGGGGAGAGAAATAAATAAATAAATCTTTAAAAAAATTAAAACCATTAATTGGGTCACCTTTTCACTCTGAGGGTGAATGATTTTGTGCTGGCGGGTGTGGAAGAGGCGAGAAGGAAGCTGGGTTCTGGACCTGGAGTTTCCAATTGTCAGAAACGTAAGGAAAGCACAGATTCTGCTGTCTGTCTCCATGGAATGGGGGACTGCTGAGTTCTGGGGTGGAGCAATTGGGAATTACTAAGAAGCTCTCAGAGACCCACCTGTCAGTGAGCGGCTGAGCAGAGCTAGCCCTGACCGTGTTTCCTCACTCGTTTCCAAGCAGACCCCGCTCCCCATGATCCAGGGCCTCCTGAAGCATAGAATTTCCAGATAGCTTCTCGCAGGGCATGGGATGTCCTTGGTCATGGTGTCCATTAGGAACGGACTCCAAAGGACCTTCTGGCCACAGCTGGGGCTGACATCTGCCTGTTTCTCAGAGTCGCCACAGGGGAGGGAACTCAGAGACCCGGGGGCTGTGAGTCCCACAA
Source organism: Dasypus novemcinctus (assembly GCF_030445035.2). Lineage (NCBI taxonomy): Eukaryota > Metazoa > Chordata > Mammalia > Cingulata > Dasypodidae > Dasypus > Dasypus novemcinctus. Next base: position 32,310,725 of record NC_080691.1, on the reverse strand, counting down.
AGCCACTGCAACCCAACCTTCAGAGGCGCGGGCGTGGGGCCTGGATTCCCCCTGCAGTGTCCCCTGGGGAAAGCCCTGGGTGGAGGGGCATGATTTGGATTGAACTGTGAGTCACTGAGACCGTGGGCAAGTCGCTTTGATTTTCTGAGCCTCCCTTTCTTCCTCTGTGTAAAGTGGTGCTCATTAGTGGCTGTCACTGAAAAGTGCAAGGCCAGCATAGGGCATGTCGTTATTTAGTGGTGAACCCATTTTATAATGGGGAAACTAGCCAAGCAGCAACTTTCTAGAAGAGCTGGGATTGTAGTTAAGTTTTCAGACAGGGTGGACCCAGCCTTGACTGGGAGGGCTTGAGCCTGGTTTTGTCAGAACACACAGGACTGATTCTGGGGGCCTCTTGGTCTCCTCACTGAGTTCCTACTTTAAACCTCTCTTTCTTTTCTGCACTGCCACCAATAGAACGTGGGTTTAGATCTCTCCCAAGCTACACTAAACATCACCAGCCAGCCTGCCCACTGACCCGAGCAGACATCATTTATTCTGAAGCATCACTGGGAGTTTTTGATTTATTGGTGATGGGTCAGCTATGTTCTTTAGGCCACTTATTGTCATGCCATTAAATTTTCAGAGATTAAGACAATGATGGGGAAGATAAATTTAGTGACTGGGGATCCTGGGAGAGCAGTCCCAGGAGGGGTCCCCACACATCTTCATGCTCATCTGGCAAGAAACAAGTCCCTTTCTGCTGCTTTTCATGGCAGGTTACAATGTGACCATGCTGTAAGGAGGAGATTTGGACCCCAGAATGGGAGGATGTTCATTCCTGGAGTCACAGGGTGTTTTCATACTAGCATCATAGAATATTTGAATCAAAGAGTCAAACTGTAGGAGTAAGAAGAGCTCTTTGAAATTATGTAGTCTGTCCCACTCATTTTACTAATGAAGAAACTGAGGCTCAGGGTGGAGAAATGACCTGCTCAGGGGCATTCAAACTAGAGTGTTATATCCTGGCCTGCATTCCAGGGCTCCCTTTGTGACATCAGGATGCCTTTCTTCTAGAGGAGGGAATTAGCCACACAGTGGAGGGGAAGGGTTTTCAGAGCTACCTGATATTTTCGCAAGCACTAAATAAAGAGACTGAGGTTCAAAGAGGACACATGACCTCTCTGAACCCTTTACAGGGACTGCTTGTTTCTGCACTACATCCCCAGCATCCATCTCAGTGGAACATAACAGGTGAATAAACGTTTATTGCATGAATAAAATAATGCATGAATTTTCATCAGAAGATCTGGAACGAGAGTCACGTGATTTATCCCTACTTTTGAGCTGTATTTGGGTTCGTTGGCTGATTTCAAGGGGCTGCGTGAATAGTAATACCCACATCACAATGGCTGTCAGCCCCCCTTGAAGGACCATGCTTGCCCTCCAAATCTCCCCCATGGCAGCTTCGCTGGTACACATAGCCAACAATGTTTTGTGTGTTTGCTTTATGGCCATGAGAAGTGGGAGGGGAATCAGGAGTCTCAAAGGCAGAAGCCCTACATCCCAGACAGAGGGGATTTTCTTCTAGAAGGGTTTAAAAGTGCCCAAGGAAAGAAAAAAAGGTTAACTTCCCTGCCTCCTGCAATGCTTAGCTCTAGGCAGATACTCCCCACCCCTTCCATCGATAGGGAAGTTACTCTGAAGGCTTCCAGTGCTAAGACAGGCTTCTAGGGATACATCTGAAATAGATCCGGGAGATTAAGTCACAGCCCAGGAGGGAGTGATGTGCCTGGGAGCTGGAGTAAAGCTGGGGTAGGCAGTGAGACGTGGTACTTCTTATTTGAATGTATAAGAAGCACGAGGCTGCAGAGCCAGGGGGAGGGCCTAGGACTCCTTCTCTTTGCAGATGGCACCCGGGTGACTTAGCACCAATTAAGCCTAATGATGAGGGCATCATCAGGACAAGGACCCTGCCCTGGCAGAGACCATAAGCCAGTTTTTGAAATAGGAACACACAATCAGTGGACGTAACATCATCTGACCCCTATAGAGTCAATTCGCAGAGACTGTGTCTTAACCCTGCAGACATTTTCTGAGTACCCACTAGGTGCTGAGCTCTGTGCAAGGCCCTGCGGGTGTTAAAAGAGGCAGGTAGAAGAACAGGGCCTGGAGCCAGGCCGCCCAGTTCTGAATCCAGGCTCTTCTTCTTATAAGCTGTGTGACGGTGGGTAAGTCACTTAACTGAGCCTCTGCTTCCCATCTGTAAAGTGGGGATACCAGCACCCACCTCATAGCTTTCTTGTGAGGATTAAGTGAGTGCATATGCCCATAACACTTAGCAAGGGGCCAGCACATACTGCAGCTCAGGAAGGATTGCTTTTGCTGCTCTTAGATGTAACTAGAGTGAATGTGATTGTACAAATGGGGCTGCATGAAGAGGGGTGCCCAAATTACAAAGGCTCTCAGCGACCACTTGCAGGACTTCATGCCTCCCCTGCAAAGTCTCCCCCAGTGACTTCCAGAAGTCTCCGGGGCTACCTGCCTTGCACTCAAGAAGTTGTCCATCCACCCTACTCTGAACCCCTCCAGTCATTGCCCACAGGCATGTGAGGGTGGCGTCTCAGGGTGGCGCTAGCTGCCAGCATCCTAAGGACTCAGCTTCTCTGCTGAGCCTGGGTGTCACCAGTCTCTCCGGTGCTCCACAGCCCCACACTGGAAAGGAAGGGCTTTGTTTCTCACTTGGTGGCCTCAGTCACCTGGGTCCCAGAGCAGAACTGCTTGAACCCAGAGTTTCACAGAATTTTTCATGAGAGGTGGCTCCATTAGCCTCTGGCCTTGCTTCTTTGTCAGCAGTGCTCCGCCATGACCTCAGGTCTACTTCTAAGCATCTCTCCTCGGTTGCCCTTGCTTTCCGCCCATCCTATCTGGAACCATCTTGATTATATCAGAGGTCAGCTCTTCCATTTTCTTTCCAAACATTTTGGAACCCCGTTTTGCTTCTGTGGCTCTTGTCAAATGGACCAGGCCCTGTGGGTTGGGAGGGTGGGCTGGTCTGCCCGTGTTGGGGGGGCTGCTCCATGAAGCCACGCCTGAACATGGTCCATCTTGCAGCGCATTAGTTTTGCTGCATGACTTGAAATGGGAAATTAAGCAATTTTATTCATTGGCCAGATGGGGCTCTCTGATGCTCTCACTGTCTCATTCTTGTCCTCCCTTATGGGAAGAACTCTTTTAGTATAATGTTGCATCAGAGTTACGCTCTGAGAGGGGGTTTTTCTTTTCAGACATTTATGTGATGCTTACCTGACGCCAGGTGCTATTCTGAGGCCTTTCTAAATTTACTCAAACCTCACCATAACCCTGTGAGGTAGGGACCCTGATACCCCCATTTTACAGGGAATGTGGAAACTGAGGCACAGAATCACACAGCTGGTGGTGGAGACTTGATGGAACCCAGGCATCCTCGCCTCTTTGCTAGACTGCCTCCCCTGCCTGGCGGAGCTCAGCCTTCCTAAGGGGAGGCTCGTGTGTCTTCTAGACCAGTCCAGCTCTTAGTCTTGGGCAGGAGCGGCCCCTCCTGGGTCCCCCTCTGGCCCTTCTCTGGCCATGCTCCTCCCTTCTAGGTGGACAGTCTGAGGGACCATGGGACGTGCCCACCCAGAGCCTGCCTCCTCCCCCTTCTAGGCCAGCTCGGAGCCCCTGAAGCCGTGGAGCTCCCTGCCCAGAGGGCCTGCAGGGCCCCTTCCCTGGATCTTTTCTCCCAAGGGCAGTGCACACCTGGGCCCAAAAGTGGCTGAAGGGTGGCTGTTTGTGGGGGATGTAGACGGGGTTTGGACCTGGGCAGTGGGGTGGGTGGACATCCGTGGGTAAAAGGTCACTCACCATGTGGGATGGAGCCAGGGGTGGGGAAAGAAGAGTGGGCCGAAGGCCAGTGGCCAGCTTTCCCTGTGAGCTGTGTTCCAGCACAGAACCTTAGGGACCCTGAGAATTCCCCCTTACTGTAAAGCTGGGTGGATTTGTCAAGGGAGGAGGATAGGACCCTTGTTTAACTGTTAGCCCGATTGATGACTTAAACCGTTTAGGCGTAGGATACGTAGCCTCCATTTGTACTCCTGCCCCAGGCCCCCCAAGTGTTAGGTGGTCTGTGAGGTGGGTGCTGGGCTGTACCACCCAGATCCCCATCGTCGGGACTGAAGGACCTGTTGCCTCAGCAGCTGGGGGTGCTGCAGGAAGGACCCTCAGCTGTCATCCCCTTCAGGGGTGCCCTGTGCTGCCGAGAGCCTCCTCACCTGAGGTCCTGCCCCCTTCTGGGAGCAGTGCACAACTGATGAGTGAGTGGGGTGTGTGTGTGTGTGTGGGGGGGGGCCGTTGTAGAAAGTCCGGTGTCCTGCCCCGACTCCAGACAGCTCTGTAGGGCCACGCCAGCCCCGGAATTCCCTGGAGTTAACTAAAGCCTCCGCTAAGCCTGTAGCACAGCTCGATGTCTCCCTCTGCCCTCCTGCTTCCTTCCCTTCCCGCAGGGGTCCATTCCTTCACTATGTGGCTTTGCAATTCCTTCCCTGTCACAGCTCTATTTCTCTGTCCCATTGGAGTCGGGCTCGGTCATGTGACTTGCTCTAGCTAATGGGATGCAGGCAGAAGTGCCAGTGTGCCAGTTCTAAGCCCAGGTCTTCCAGAGGCCTTGCCAGTTAGCTCCCACCCCTCTCTTGAGAAAAAGAAGATGCTCCAATTAGCTGACGGGTCCAGGGAGGCAGAGAACCATATGATGCAGATCTGAATCCACCCAACAGCTTGCAGCCACACCTAGCTGAGCCCACCCAGATGGCCTGACCCCCACCAATCCACAGGTGTGTGAGCGAGAATAAATGATTGCCGTTTTAAGGCATGGAGCCTGGGGGGGGGGGAGGTTGTTAAGCAGCATTATGGTGTCAAATACTGACTGATACAAAGAACTCTCTGTGCTCGTTTTAATGGAAAATAGTATTTTCCCTCCTAATTTCCAAATCAAATAGACACTTCAGGAAGAGGGTGATGTTGTCATTAGCCAGTCACTGGGGAGATCACGGTAGTTTGTGCCTCAGGCTAAGAAGCATGGGGTTAGGTAAAAGGGTTTGAAAATTTGCAGATGCTTCTGGAGCATGTAAAGGACTGCTGTGATCATTTTTTTTTTCTCTTCTCCATCTGGGTCAGGTCAAAGTGCTCGTCAGATGCTGTGATCCTAACTGATGCTTCTACTAATAGAAGCAGGGGCTCTCCCCAGACGCCAGGGAGGAGGCCTTGAAGTCCCGATGTGGGGGATAGCGCGGCTCTGGCTTTTGTAACTCCAGCTTGCACATGTGGCTGCCAGCAAGAGAGCTGAGTGTGCCAAGTGGTTCAAGCACAGGGACAGCTGCTGGCCTTGGGACCATGTGGGAATCCTAAAGGGAATGTTCTGTTTTGACAAACTGCAGCCCCACAAGATGACACTGATTTCAGGAAGGGATCCTTGGCTTTGCGAGGTAGGAAAATGAACACACGGCAACTCATTCTAGTACCATTCGTGGTCCAAGAGGACCCTTCAGGTCCTGAAGCCCCTTCAGGAGTGACACTCTGCTGCTGACTAGTCATGGCTCTTATCTGAACCTCAGTGTCCCCAACTGTCTGCCTCGGACATTTAAATCTTGATGATGAATGCGGATGAGCCAAGCTCCTTCCCACCTCAGGGCCTTTGCACTCGCTGTTCTCTCTGCCTCATACAGTCTGTCCCCAGATTTCATATGCTGGTGATGTCTCATCATTGAGGTCTCAGCTTAAAAAACATCTCCTGGGTAAACTGCTCACACTACTGCCACCTGAGTATCATCACATTCCCCTGTTTTATTCATGTTAAATGCTTATTATACCTGAAATTATCTTACCTGCTTCCATGTTTATTACTCACCTGCCCTCACTGGGCTAAATGACAGCAGCTCAAGCATAGTACAGGGCCTGGCAAATAGTAACTGCTCAATTAATCATCTTTGAATGAATAAATGGAAAGATAGCTGTAAAATGTTTAATGCATAATAGGCATGCTTTAAATATATGCATATATATATATATTTTCTCTCTCTCTTTCATTCTCTTATCTGAGACATTCCAGAGAATCCGATGGTTTGTGCTTTAAATTATTGGGAATATCTTTTACTTTTCCAGGTAATTCTCTATTTCAGAGGCTATAAACTGGGAGTCTGCAGTCCATGTGTGGCTTTCAGATATATATTAGTGAATGACTGGTGTTTCAAAACAGTTTGAGCCAACTTCTAGAAACCAGGAGATTTCATATTTAAAGAAACCACATTTTCATGTATTCTGAAATTCTGAAAATATCTTTGCATATATCTGGCAAAGCTGGGTCTGCATTTCTGCTTGGCAAAGAGGGGCTGGAACTGAGTTGTAGCCGCCGTGTTGGGTCAGGACTAGCAGTCTCCACTTTGCCCTAGTGCCCACCACTCCCTCTACTAACCCCTGCCCGGATCATCCATTCTTGTGACCTGTCTGGGATCTGCAAGCATTTGTACCCCGTGATCCATTCCTTCCTGGTCCTGCTGAATGAATCAGAGCTGACCACACTGCTTGCCCCCCCATTTCAGCCAGGGGCTGCTCCCCCAAGAACTCACTGCCCTGAGACTGGCTTCAAAGACACTTCTTGCTTCCAACTCCCACTCCGTCCCTCACCCTTGGCGTGCAACTTTTGGATCACACTCAATTGGTTTGCCAAGAATGGGTGATTAATTAGAATGAAAGACTCACGGCAGGAGAGGGCGGGAGGCCATCTTGATCTCTGAAGACAATCAAATGTCCCTGCTTTTGTTCTGGCCCCAGACGGGGCCCCAGGTAGGCAGCAGGGGCTTCTGGTTTGCTACTGACGACAACCACCCAGTGCCTCCTCTCCCCAGCCCTTCTCTTTCTTCTTGTGATCTGCCCCGCTGCAGGTAGGAAGGTGCAGGCACTGGGCTTTGGAGCCTGGGATGAGCGCAGGCCCACACCTGGCAGCCTGTGGGGGTGCATTTTGTTCTTTCCCAACACTTTATCACCCCCCAGGGCATGATCACGATTGTCCCAGTGGTGGAGAAAAGGTGGGGAAGGAGGGGCTGGGATCTGAGAGGTTATTTTTAGATCCTAATTACCCAGGTGTAGGTTTCTTCCCATTAGCGTCAGCATCACTGGGGAGCTTCTCAGAAATGCAAACGCTTAGGCCACATCCCAGGTGGGCTGAATCAGAGTCTGCATTTTAACCAGAATCCCAGGCAATTCCGGTGTACATTAAACTTTGAGACCAGAGCATGGTTCACCTTTGTCTTGGCTCATGTGCATCCATTAGAGTCGGGCAGCCTGCGGAGTGATTCTTTTTTTTTTTAAGATTTATTTATTTATTTATTTATTTATTTATTTATTTATTTATTTCTCTTCCCTTCCCCCCACCCCAGCTGTCTGTTCTCTGTGTCTATTTGCTGCGTCTTCTTTGTCCGCTTCTGTTGATGTCAGCGGCTCGGGAATCTGTGTTTCTTTTTGTCGTGTCATCTCTCCGTGTGGGTGGTGCCATTCCTGGGCAGGCTGCACTTTCTTTCGCGCTGGGTGGTTCTCCTTACGGGGTGCACTCCTTGCACGTGGGGCTCCCCTACGCGGGGATCACCCCTGCGTGGCATGGCACTCCTTGTGCGTGGGGCTCCCCTATGTGGGGGACACCCCTGCGTGGCAGGGCACTCCTTGCGCGTGGGGTTCCCCTATGTGGGGGACACCCCTGTGTGGCACAGCACTCCTTGTGCGCATCAGCACTGCGCATGGGCCAGCTCCACACGGGTCAAGGAGGCCCGGGGTTTGAACCGCGGACCTCCCACGTGGTAGACGGACGCCCTAACCACTGGGCCAACATCACTTCCCTGGAGTGATTCTTAATGTCAGTGGAATGTTGCACCAGCACCAGACCTGCCCCCAGCTCAGTGCCTGGTGCACAGTAAGTGCTCAGCACATTTTTGTAGACAGCCTGATTTGAATCCTCCCTACGGGTCAGGCCCCCATGTGGTCCTCAGCCTCAGCTGCACATTGGCATCCTCTGATCCCTGGACCCCACCCCAGAGATTTTGTTGTTTGCTTTTTATTTTACTTATCCCCCCACCCCCCTGCCTTGCGGCTTGCTTGCTGTCTGCTCCCTGTGTCCATTCGCTGCACTTTCCTCTGTGTCTGCTTGTCTCCCTTTGTTGCGCCATCTTGCTGCGCCAGCTCTCTGCAGGCTTGGGCCATCAGCTACCCCCGGGCATGGGCTGTCAGCCCACGGGCAAGCTTGTCTTCACAAGGAGGCCCCGGGATGCGAACTCAGGGCCTCCCATATGGAAGAAGGGAGCCCAAACCATTGAGCCACAGCCGCTTCCCTACCCCAGAGATTTTGATTGAAGTGACTGAATGTGGCCTGGGTGTGGACCGGGGACCTCATACCTGGGAAGCAGGTGCTCAACCATGGAGCTCCCCCCACTCCCCAGGTGTGGAAAGCTCTCCCAGAGAGTCCAAAGGGCAGCCCGGGCTGAGCACCACTGTTCTAGTGCCGGTGCCTGTGATGAAAGTTCTGCGCAGTCGCAGGGCTCTTTAAAATCCCACAGGAGGCGGAAGGTGGAGAGCCAGCCACTCACCATCTCAGCTTTCCCTCTGTGTTGGGATTGGGTGGTCATTTCCTCATTGAAGAATCGGCATCGTTGCTGACTTGCATTTATGGGCCAAAGCATATGAAATACGCATCTTTGAAACCAAGAATCACACTCCCAGGGCGGGGGGTGTGCACGTCTTGAGGGCCATGTGGGAAGTGAGAGCACACCCACACCCCAGGCTCTTGGCTGCAAAGAATCGCCTGCCCTTCTACATCCCTCTCCCCTCCTTCCTTCTCTACTTAATTCCTCTTCTTTCTTAAGACCTCAGCTTGTCTGCCACTTTCTCCCGGAAGCCTCCTCTGACCACCCCCAGGGTAGGAAGGTTCCTATGTTGTATGTTTTCAAAGAATGGGCCTCTTTTCAGATCCCAGCTGGCAGTTTTGCACGCACAGGTTGTGCCTAGTGTCCGGTGCCCCTTCTAGACTGGAAACTAGCTGAGGGCAGGAATCAGTCCTTCATTCCATTTCTAGTGCACAGGGTCTAGCATATAACAGTAGCACAGTAAAAACTGGAATGAATGACTGAATGAGTGAATGAAATTCTGCATACATGGATCATGAGGGTGCCACAATTGGGAGAAGGGCCGGTCCTTACCACAGAGCTTCTATGAGGATGTGGCTTATCCAACTATAATGAGGTATTGGGTCAACCCTGCAGTGTGCACTGAAGCATGATGTGCTTCTTAGGTCTATAATTTTTTAATAATTAGACTTTCAGGCATGTATGTCTTGTGGTTTGAATATGGCTCATTTATGCCTCTGTTGCTAACGTAACTGCATACGTAAGCCCTCAAAATTTTGCTTTAATAGTGATGGGCTACTGTGAGTTTGTGCTATTTAGGTAACTTGCAATATACTATCAGGACAATATAATTACATGCCTGGGTTATTTTTAATTTCATGGGGCAGCGTTTCTCAAGCCCTAGTCATTCCAATGCCACCTTTTATATTTCTTCCCTATTTGGATACCACCTCTGTGTGGTCTTGGATTTAATATTTTTCTTTAAATCTACTCATAAAAAAAGTCAGTAAATGTAGTTCAAAAGGAAAATTTATTTGATCACAGTAAATAAAAAAGCAGTTCTCACTTTTCTCCTATAGAAGATAACCATAAAATGCTCCACATATAAACAATGAAACTAAAACCAAGTTATTAAATACTAGCTAGACACTGTTGCCTGCCCAGGGCTCTGAGCCTGAGGCCCCTGCTTTCTTTGTTATAGAGATTGACAAGTGTTGGAGAAACTGTTAAGGCCTGATAGCAGCAAACTGCGACTTTCTCCCAGATTTAATTAGCACCAATGGAAAATAATTGACAAGAGTAACTTTCTCATGTTGTGATTCAATATTTATTTAGCGAATTGTCCACCGTTTAGGACATTGTTTTATCATATAAATTTATGTGTATGAGCTCATAGTTTTCTCTTATAAGGTAAGATGAAGCAAGTTTAATGTTTTGGCATCAAATGTACTGCAACTTTTAGGTCAAGATTGTGTGGCTCTTTTATTCTTCTAAATTGTTGAGTTAAGAACTACTGACAATCATAGGTACCACTGAAGTCTGGCTGGTCAGGATTCGAACCCCAGTTCTGCTGTTTGTTTGCACTGTGTCCTTGGGCAAAGTACTTTATTCTCTAAGGCTACGTTTTCTCAGCTCTAAAATGTGAGTACTAGTATCTGCTTCCTGGGGTTGATGTGAGGCTTACAAGAAGTAATGTATGTGAATGCCCCTCTCACATGACAGGGGGTCAGTAACTGGTAGTTGTCGTCAATCCCATAAGCTCCCAGAGAGTGGGGCGGGGTCTGTCCTCCTACCGCATCATCGCCACTGCCTGGCACCTTCCTGGAACTCAATGAATTCCCTCACATTCGACCAGCTTCAGGGTACAGAGGTGTTCACGCTGCCTTCTCCAGATCTTCCACTTAGGTGGGTTGACAACTGTCATGTGTCAAATTAGAGATTTCTTTGGGGACAGAATGGCCCTTGAGCTTCTTGGGGCAAGGGCCATGCTGTGTAGTCAATATGAAAGGCTCAAAATTGTTGCGTGAATGTGGGAAACGAAGGTGGCAGACCACGGTTCACACTTTCAGAACTAGGGGGATCCAGTGCCCTCATTTTAGAGGGGGAAACTGAGACCTGGAAAGAGGAAGCAACTTGACCAAGGGCATCCAGCCAGTTGGGAGAAAAGTAGGCATTTGAACCCCAATCTCCTGATGCCCCACGTAGAGCTCTACCCCCCACATTATGTCCCATCCTTATCCGCCTCCTCCAGCGGTTGTAACATAATAACGATCAGTTTGTCTCACCTCCAAGAACTTTGCAAAGCCTCTGGCCTCATCTCCCCACTAGGAATATATCGACATTCCTCATCGGAACTGGGGGAGGCAGGGGGTGCTGGAAGCCTCGTTTTGTGCACAGGTCATCCCTCTCAGGGCCCCCTGTGATCCCTGGGGTGTGAGGGCAGCCAGTGTACCCCAGAGGGAGGACGGTGTCTACTCATCTCCAGAAGAACGTAGCCTGATGTCTTCACCCTGGGGTCTTATCTGTTGGGATAAAAATGTTTATTCTTTAATTTGATGCAACATTCATTAAGAATATGGAAAAGAGAAAAAATCAGGAAGAAAACTGCGGTCACCCCTCAGGCTGAAGTGTGCTTTGCTGGCCTGGCAGGGGAGCGGCCGCGGTAGGCCTAATTCCGCTGCCCCCATAATAGGGTGGCTGGTCGGACTCACCGCCACCCCTGAAGGAAGCTCGGCATGGGCGCAGAGTGCCCTCGGGTCTCCCCTTCTCGGCAGCCATGCTTCCGCGGCCGCCCCTCCTCCCAGATGGCGCCACACGATGCCTGTGGGGCGGCACCCTTCTTCTTCTTTCTCCCTGTGCAGGCGCAGGGCGGAAAATTCCAGTCTGCCCTTTTCCCCTCCCCCGACAGCAGCAACAGCCAGGCGTGGGCGGAAAAATCCAGTCTGCCCTTTTCCCTCCCCCCCCCCCCCACAGCAGCAACAGCCAGGCGTGGGCGGGAAACTCCAGTCTGCCCTCCACCCCAGCAACAGCAGCCACCAATCCCTAAACCCTGCCCCTTCCCCCAGCAACAGCGACAGCCAATCCCTAACCACCACCCCTCCCCCGTCCAGTACCGCCCACTGACCTTTCGCAGGCAACCAATCAGAACAGGGCGTGGCTTCGACCAATCAGCCTTCCCCAGCCCCTATAAAACTGTTGCCTCTCCCTCAGTAAAGTGGACTTGCGTGTTTACCTTGTCTCCGCGGTAGTTCTTCTGCCGTGCGCCCTCCAGTCCTGAGAGCCCCCGACAAGGGCCTGGCCTCCCTTGTCCCCAGTTCGTCGCCTGCTTCTCCGGGCGACCCCTTCGTCGCCTGCTTCTCCGGGCGACCCCTTCGTCACCGGCTTCGCCGGGCGACCCCGTCAGCCGAACCGCGCAACCCCTTGTGAGACCGATCCCTCGTCTGCTGCCGGACCGACCCCTCGTCCCAAGCGGGACCGACCCCTCGTCCAGAGCTGGACCGACCCCTCGTCCGCAGCCAGACTCCACCTCTACCGACCGAGCAAGCCGCCGCAGCTGGCGCCCAACGTGGGGCAGAGCACCCCCACCGCCACCGACTGAGCAAGCCGCCGCAGCTGGTGCCCATCGTGGGGCAAAGCAACCCCACCACAGCACAACGTGGGGCAAGGCAACCCCACCACAGCCTCACTCCATAACCTGGCGCCCCTCCCCCCTCTCTTCTCACCGTGGGACTTCTCTCGTGCAACATTGCTGCTACCTGAGCCTTGGCTACCTCATACGATCCACGGCGGTCTGGGAGAATCGCTGGATAGCTTTCTCCTTCCATGTCGGGGGCTTATACCGACCCGCTATGATTAAGAGGAGCCTTGGATTTCTTGGGAGCGCGCGCTTGCACGTCTGAAGTAATCCTACCACAGCCCTACGCCCTCCTCTCTTCTCACCTTGGGACTTCTCTCGTGCAACATTGCTGCTACCTGAGCCTTGGCTACCTCATACGATCCATGGCGGTCTGGGAGAATCGCTGGATGGCTTTCTCCTTCCATGTCGGGGGCTTATACCGACCCGCTATGATTAAGAGGAGCCTTGGATTTCTCGGGAGCACGCACTTGCACGTCTGAAGTAACCCTCCCACAGCCCTACGCCCTCCTCTCTTCTCACCCCTATCTTTTCGCTCTGTATTGCTGCTCCTGAACCTTGGTGACCTCATACGATCCACGGCGGTCTGGGAGAATCGCTGGATGGCTTTCTCTTCCATGTCGGGGGCTTATACCGACCCGCTATGATTAAGAGGCACCAATAAAACTCTCAGGAGCGCATGCCTGAGCACCTCCACCCCTGCCTTCACCTCTGCCTCCTCCCCTCTGCACTTGCTCCCCTTTGCCTTGCTCCACTGCTCGTCGTCCCGCCCTCCCCTCGTCGGGGCCTTCTCTTGGCCCGCGACCACCGTCGGAGTCCCATCGGCTCCGACCCCTCGTCTCACCGCGCACCTCGGCTCCCATCGCCGCGCTCTCAAGGTAAGGGCCCCTTTTCTTATCAGCTCCAAAAGGCCATTAGCAATGGGTAACATCCTATCTGCTAAGCAAGCCCCACAAGTTTGGGCCCTCGCCGGTCTCCTAGACACTCACCGGTGTAAGATCTCTTTCAAACAGCTTCAAGTATATCGGGACCTTCTTCTCCCCTTTAATCCGTGGCTTACCACGTGTCAGCTTTGGGACCCGGACACCTATACTCGCCTTATAGATAGGGTCACTTTTGCTGTGGAGCAGGAAGGTAAAAGATTCCCTCCTGGCTTATTACAGGCAACATGAAGTCCAGAAGAAATCTTGAAGGGTATAATCTATGATATGCTATATAAAAAAGGATTTAAAAGCAGCTATACCAAGAAAGTAAGAATTATGAGCCAACTGTAAATAAATTATATATTTCTGTTAATGTGTTGTAATTGTTCTGTGTTTGTCTGTCTGTTCGTTCAATGTCAACATATATTGTGATACCTCCGGATGGTAAATATAAATTACTAGAAATCTTTAAAAGAGCTCTATTCAAATGGCCAAAAATTAAATAAGCGCTTATATTAATACTTAAGTTTATTATATTAATACATAAGTTTAAATGTTAATAAGATATCTACAATTAAAAAAAATTGTAAGTCTTAATTAACAAAATTAACTGTACGTCTTCATAAAAAGTTGTTCTTGCCTAGATTAAAATGAATAACTTATTTTTCTTCACAGGATAATATAAAGAATGTAAAACTTATATGAATATTAAAAAGGTTAAAAGTTTGTAAAAATGCTAACGGAAATGTAATAAGTTTTGCAAAAAGACGTATTTTGTCCTAAAGTAAGATGGCTAATTTTTCATAAACTCTTGAAATTTAATTTGCATGCGGCAAGTGTAAAAGGTATTGTGATAACTTTACGTAAGGGAATGTGTTCTGTAAGGATAAAATTTATCTTCAATAGTTTACATTAAGGTATTAAATGGCTAATTCCAAAAGGTCATTCTTAAATATATATATATATAACTAAATTGATGATAATAATAATAAAAGGTAATTTTATAACAGGAAAGATTAACAGCAACCAAGCTCCCCTGCCAACTTGCTTTTAGGAAACAGTTTCTAATATTGCATGCTACTAAGTATTTAAAGAAAAGTTATTCTTAAGGAAACAGAAGATGATTTTGTCTTTGCAGCCATTGTCTATTTAGCAACACCCCTCGCTATCGGCCTAGCCACTGTTGCGCCGGACGATTGGAACCTTAAACAAAGACTCCTCCTCACTGTCATCTTCCTATCTATCGTTACTATATTTACTGCCCTCATTCTCCTTCGTTTATAAAGCAGTCTCCTACAAACCACAAAGCTTCTGTCTTAAACATACCATTCTCAACCCTATCCTCTAAATGATCTTCTCACTTCCCCCACAGCCTTTAATACTCTATTTCTTTCTCATAACCTTTGCTTTCTTGATAATATTTTCCGCCATCTGTCTAGCCGCTACCACCCCAGAAGATTGTAACCACGGCCCCCCATGCCGCCATCGCTCTCAAGCAGCTCCAGCCCTGCTAAACGGCCCGCAACCCGCTTTCCCCGGCCGGCGGCCTGCTTTCTAGCATCCAATAACGCTTCTGCTCTTGCCTCCCCATACTTCTGCAGAGCTTCCTCCTGTCTCGACCTCACTCCTCTTCTCAGCCATCCAAAGCATCCTTTCTCGTCCCCCGCCCCCCTCCTTTTTTCGCTTGAACCCCTACTGCGTTGCAGAATTGGGCCGCCCCATGTCGGCCCGCCCCATTAACATCGGCCTCTCTCGCGCCCGTGAAGACTTTGGCCTTCTTATTGTCCTCGCCTACGTCTCCACCACTCCCGATGCTGCCGCCACCACCGTCGCTGGTGCCCTGACGCGACTTGTCCTCACCGCTGCGATCCTCCAGACCATCACACAGTCTGCCTCTACCGCTCTTCACCGCCAAGAAGAGATCAACTACCTGTAACGCGCTGTCATCCTGGACTTTTAACAAGCAGATGGACCTTATAGCCACCAAGATCAACAAGAATTGGACATTGGCCACCCTTGCTTGCAATGGCAAGATACTGCCCCCCAAATTGTACATTTGTATCCCCATCATACTCACCTCCCTCTTCAGCCCCGCTTCCCTCATTGCTTACTGCCTCTTGGGCCTCGGCTACTTGTTGCTGCTGCCATCCTGGCCCTTATTTGAAAAGAAGGGGGAAATGCGGTCACCCCTCGGGCTGAAGTGTGGTTTGCTGGCCTGGCAGGGGAGCGGCCGCGGTAGGCCTAATTCCGCTGCCCCCATAATAGGGTGGCTGGTCGGACTCACCGCCACCCCTGAAGGAAGCTCGGCATGGGCGCAGAGTGCCCTCGGGTCTCCCCTTCTCGGCAGCCATGCTTCTGCGGCTGCCCCTCCTCCCAGATGGCGCCACACGATGCCTGTGGGGCGGCACCCTTCTTCTTCTTTCTCCCTGTGCAGGCGCAGGGCGGAAAATTCCAGTCTGCCCTTTTCCCCTCCCCCGACAGCAGCAACAGCCAGGCGTGGGCGGAAAAATCCAGTCTGCCCTTTTCCCTCCCCCCCCCCCCCACAGCAGCAACAGCCAGGCGTGGGCGGGAAACTCCAGTCTGCCCTCCACCCCAGCAACAGCAGCCACCAATCCCTAAACCCTGCCCCTTCCCCCAGCAACAGCGACAGCCAATCCCTAACCACCACCCCTCCCCCGTCCAGTACCGCCCACTGACCTTTCGCAGGCAACCAATCAGAACAGGGCGTGGCTTCAACCAATCAGCCTTCCCCAGCCCCTATAAAACTGTTGCCTCTCCCTCAGTAAAGTGGACTTGCGTGTTTACCTTGTCTCCACGGTAGTTCTTCTGCCGTGCGCCCTCCAGTCCTGAGAGCCCCCGACAAGGGCCTGGCCTCCCTTGTCCCCAGTTCGTCGCCTGCTTCTCCGGGCGACCCCTTCGTCGCCTGCTTCTCCGGGCGACCCCTTCGTCGCCGGCTTCGCCGGGCGACCCCTTCGTCGCCGGCTTCGCCGGACGACCCCGTCAGCCGAACCGCGCAACCCCTTGTGAGACCGATCCCTCGTCCCAAGCGGGACCGACCCCTCGTCCGCAGCCAGACCCCACCTCTACCGACCGAGCAAGCCGCCGCAGAAAACCTAAAACAATTGCAATCCCACAGCCTAGAGATAACTGTTGCTAACGCCTAGAGATAACTGTTGCTAATGTCTTGGCACATTTCCTTCCAGTCTTTTTTCTCTGCATATATATGTATTTCCCTTTCCCTCACCCCACAGGAGATTCACACCCTGTATGCAGAGCTTTATATTCTGCTTTATTAGCAGTCACTCTCCATTTCACTCCACCCCCCTGCCCCAGTCCTAGACAACTGCTAATCTTTCTTTTCTTTAAAGATTTGCCTGTTTTAGACATTTGTATGAATGGTATAATATAATATGTGGTCTTGTGTGATTGTTTCTTTCACTTAGCAAAATGTTTTTGAGGTTTATCCATATTGTAGCATATATCAGCATTTCCTTTACTTTTTTTTTAAGATTTATTTTATTTATTTATTTCTCTCCCCTCCCTCCCACCCCGGTTGTCTGTTCTTTGTATCTATTTGCTGTGTCTTCTTCGTCCGCTTCTGTTGTCAGTGGCATGGGAATCTGTGTTTCTTTTTTTTGTTGTGTCATCTTTTTGTGTCAGCTCTCCGTGTGTGCGGCACCATTTCTGGGCAGGCTGTACTTTCTTTTGCACTAGATGGCTCTTCTTACAGGGCACACTGCTTGTGCATGGGGCTCCCCTAAGTGGGGACACCCCTGCATGTCAGGGCACTCCTTGCGTGCATCAGCAGTGCGCATGGGCCAGCTCCACACGGGTCAAGGAGGCCCGGGGTTTGAACCGTGGACCTCCCATGTGGTAGACAGATGCCCTAACCACTGGGCCAAGTCTGCCACCTTCCTTTACTTTTATGGTGAATAATACTCCATTATATAAATAGGCCACATTTTATTTATCTATTCATGAGTTAATGGACATTTGGGTTGTTTCCACTTTTGCCTATTATGAATAATGCTGCTATGAATATATGCATATAAATTTTTATGTGTACATATACATATACTTTTATTTCTCTTGGTTATATAACTAGGAATAGAATTGCTAGCTCTATGTTTTACCTTTTAGGAACTGACTGCCAGATTATTTTCCAAAGTGGATGCACATTTTCCATTCCTATCAGCAATGAATGAGGGTTCGATTTTCTCCACATTCTCTCCAACACTTGTTATTTTCTGTCTTCTTGATGATAGCTATCCTAGGGGTGTGAAGTGGTATCTCATCGTGGTTTTGATTTGCGTTTCCGTAATGTTTAATGATGCTGACCATCTTTTCATGTGCTTATTGGCCATTTGTCTATCTTCTTTGGAGAAATGTCATTGAGATCCTTTTCCTATTTTAAAATAGGGCTATTTGCTTATTTTTTATTATTAAGTTGTAAGAATTCTTTATATATTCTAGATACAAATCAGATAAGTGATTTGCAAATATTTTCTCCCATTTCATGAGTTATCTTTCCACTTTCTTGATGAAGTACAAAATTTTAATTTTAACAAAATCTCAAGAATGTTTTTAAGACATGATCTTATGTTTTATGTAAATGAGCCATGATTTGTTTAACACCAATTTGTAAATAGCTGCATTGTTTCTTTCTTCTTTGCTCTTATTGTTAATGTGATACTATTCATCTTTTAAATCTTTGTGCACAATTCTGATTGTCTCCATAGGACAAAGTCCTAGACATGCAACTACTCTGTGTAAGGGTATAAATGCTTTTAAGATTCTTACCAAGTTTCTTTCCAAGAAAGATCATGCCCACACACCCACCTTTGATCACCACCTACCCCAGCAGGGCTTGAGAGTGTCTGTTCACCATGTCATTCTTATCATTTAAAAAAAAAACAAACCCTCCCCTGGTTTTTATTACTGAATTTTAAAATTTGTGTTTTCTCGCTGTTCTGTACTCAGCTGTGGTAGAACGTTGGTTGGGAAGGAATTTAGAGTTTGTCAGAGGGAAGTCTAGGTAGAAGAGATGGCAAAGTTAAATCCCAGAATTTCTTTCAAGAAATGCCATTTTATTACTTTTGTGTATAAATAACAATTCTCTGGGATGAGGAAGCATCACTTTTGTCAGGTTCCTTGGGGAACCTGCTTTAAGGAACAGGGAAGTCAATGGCGACTCTGCCAACCCTTTGGAAGCATCCATTCCATTCTTGTTTGCATCATTAATTTCTCCCTTCATGGTGTTACAAAGGGTAAAAAGAAAAACAAAATAGAGTTACTATGGATAAAATAATTAAAATGGAGTCTGGAGGTCATCCCTGGAGATGACTCTTAGGCAAATATCACAGACTGCCAAAGTATGCAAAATCTCAAGCAACAATGCTCCTTGAAACCCCAAGAACATCAGGGTACCGTAAAAACCAACCACAAGATAAAGAGCTCAGCTAACTGATCTGAAGGACAGAGTACCCCAAATATCTACCAACCAAAAACATCTTGTCTAATCTTCTTTCTCTTTAAAAACCCTTGCCTGGAAATGCCAAGGTGGGACACAATTTGGGTTGCCCCCTGAATCTGTTCTCCCCAAATTGCAATTCTGAAACCCCAAATAAATGCCTTTGTTTCCTTGCAGCTTAGTTTGTTATTTCGTGGTTGACAAAAATATTTGCAAACATAATTCATTCAAATTATTCCAAACTTCCAAAAAACTGGTATCGACCATTCAGGAAATCTCCTGATTTCTCAGTGTGGTTCTCATTTGTGGTCTTAAACAGTCATTCATCGATTCATTCACTCACCAATCATTTCTTTAACACATACTTTGTGCCAGCCATTGTGCTTGACATTAGAGACACAAATATGAGTCGGAGTTTATGATCTCATGCTTGTACTCTCTGGAAGTTCTGGAACACTTTTGAAAATGTGATGAAAATGGCAGAACTTCCTCCCCAGAAAACCTCATGCCCCACAAGCCCGCACGTAATTTTGTGAGTATATAACCTCCTCGGTGCCCATCCACGGGCTTGCTAGGGGTGCTACAGACCCCAGCTCAGAATCATTCTTATATTCCAAGAAATGAAAAAGAGCTGCAGTTGTTAAATTCTTATTATCATTATGTAATACCTTGAAGCTTGACTCCTGATCAAGGATTTCCCTCCTCCTACTGCAGAATTTGTGGACTTCGACATTTGAATTTGATTCCTAGGTTATATGCATGGGACAGGTGAGCGCTGTGGCTTCAGAGAGGTGACTGACACAGTCGTGGTCCTCACGGAACCTGTGGTCCAGGGAGGGCCTCTTGGACACACTGGTCCTGGCCTCCCCTAGGGACACCTGCTGAATCTCATGAGGGCATTTGACCCCTGGCTCCCGTAAAACCTGTAGGAAAGAAGCAAGGGTTAGATGAGCAGGAGAGGGGAAATGAGGGTGACAGTGGCCTCTCCGGGGTTAAGTTGCCTGGACTTCACCAGCCTTGGTGACCTCAGATCAAGACAGGCCCTGCG
Organism: Dasypus novemcinctus; assembly: GCF_030445035.2. Taxonomy (NCBI): domain Eukaryota; kingdom Metazoa; phylum Chordata; class Mammalia; order Cingulata; family Dasypodidae; genus Dasypus; species Dasypus novemcinctus. The sequence goes on along the minus strand of NC_080691.1, from coordinate 32,290,987 downwards.
GGTTGCTGAGTCCAGCCTGGTTTTTAGATGACACGAGGGTCCCAGGGAGGGTTTGGGGAACAAATGCACCTCGAATCGTAGAAACCAAGGCAGACAGGTGGGCATGGAAGGAGGTCAAGGAGTGTGGCTGGAATTTTGATGAGCTCTTCAATCCCCATCTCCGTTCTTTCTCCCCAACGTCATACACAAGGAATGCGGAATTGCATTGAACCAGGAGGCAGCCAGCTGCTTCAGAACAAGCAGTAAAGCGGCACAAAGGGAGATGTTGTTTATCAACCCTTGGTGTCTTGGCATCCTGGAGCAGGGACTGAGAGCCCGCTAGCCTGGGGAAAGTGGAAGGGGGGGTGCTGATTTAGGCATGGGCCTGCCTCCTCCAGTGCTTATGTTCCTGTCAATGTGGCCCCCTCATGGGTCACCGGCTCTTTGCAAAACCCATGAAAGCTGTGAGCCCTTGCCCCGTACACTGTTGCGAATGATTTGAGGAGATTCATGGTCCAGTGGAGCCCAACCATGAATTCTAAAGGGTTCCTGGAAAGCAAATTTGAACTTGGGCAGTACACTGAAATGTGTCCATGCTCCATTTACTGCTATTAAAGAAGGTCATAATGATAAAAATCAGGGACTGGCAAGCTTTTTCGGTAAAAGGCCACAGAGTAACTGTTTCCGGCTTTGAAGGCCGTATAGTCTGTGTCCCAGCTCCTTAACTCTGCCACTGTAAAGTGAAAGCCGACATAGGCGTCGTGTAAGTGAGCGGACAGGCGTGCTGGCTGAGTTCTAGTAGAACTACTTACAAAAACAGGCCTGCAGTGGGCAGGATTTTAGTAGCAGCCAGTGCTTAGGCAGGCTCAGCGGGAGCCAGGTGTCCACATTGCTGGTCCCATTTCACAGGTGATGAACCGGCTGTGGAGGTTTCGTAACTTGCCCAAGGTCATTCAGCGGGAGATAGATGGAACCTAGATTCTGACTCAACCTATCTGATTTTGCTGCTTTGTTCCTAAATGACAGGAAAGTGTTATGGAGGTTAAAAGGTAAAAGGTAGGATGTGAGGATGATGATAATGATGGTAAATTTACTGGGAGTCTGCTACCAGCCAGGCGCTGTGCTGAGTCCCTTGCATGGCTTACCTCACTGTTATTACTAGTACAATTATTACTTCCACAAGGCAGTAGAGACACAGAGAGGTTTGTCCATTTGCCTTAGATCACACAGCTAGGAAGTGATGGGGCAGGATTCGAACGCACACTGCACTCCCAACCTTCTTCCCCCGTTGCTATCTTGAAGCAATATCGTGGTAATATTTCATTCATCATCTGACAAGACACAGGACCCTGACCAGTTAGAATGTAGACCTGGGGAAACCGACTTTGGCCCAGTGGTTAGGGGGTCGGTCTACCACATGGGAGGTCCGCGGTTCAAGCCCCGGGCCTCCTTGACCCGTGTGGAGCTGGCCCATGCGCAGTGCTGATGCGCGCAAGGAGTGCCCTGCCACGCAGGGGTGTCCCCCGCGTAGGGGAGCCCCACGCGCAAGGAGTGCGCCCGTGAGGAGAGCCGCCCAGCGCGAAGGAGGGAGCAGCCTGCCCAGGAATGGCGCCGCCCACACTTCCCGTGCCGCTGACGACAACAGAAGCGGACAAAGAAACAAGACGCAGCAAAAAGACACAGAAAACAGACAACCGGGGGAGGGGAGGGGAATTAAATAAATGAAAATAAATCTTTAAAAAAAAAAAAAGAATGTAGACCTGGGTTAGGATCCTGGGCCCCCTACTTGCCAGCTGTTACCATTTTAGTATCTGGATCATGGGGTAGTCCTAGGAGAGGGTTCTGTGTAGCTGGGGCTTGGGGCAGTGGCATTTACTGACTGGTCAGGAAATATTTTAATACTTACAGAACTGGTATGACTGTTGCGATCCTGTCTCTACAAGGTGAGGCTGTTCCAAAGAGGCACACCCAGGGTGGGTGGGTGGGGGTACAAACAGGCCCTGAGCAGGGGTCCCGCTGGTGGCCAGAATGCCAGGGGCACCTGGGTCCCTGGAGGAGATGGCAGTGGAGAATCTGAGGTCTGGGACCCCAGAGTGAATAAACTTGGTCCCCCCGGCATCGCTCCATTCCATTATTGCACCCCCACCTGCGGGGGCCAGGGCCCCGCCCTAGTACTTGGCAGGTAGCCTCCTGCCTGCCCTAGACAGAAGTTAAAGGTTAGCAACCCTCCCGGAGGGGACAGAATGTATAGAATGTCTTGTTAAGTCTTCCCAAAGCAGTAAACATCCTTGGTAAACAGTCCTTCCTAAGATCCCAGGATAAACATCACCAGACCCCACCCTACCAGGAAATCTGTCCCAAGGACTGTGGAATGTCCTTGTTCTAAAACCCCTTTTATTTCACAGCTTATTTTCTCATCTCTCTGCAGAGCACCAACTTCATTCATTCTTTGACCGGCCACCTCAAAGATTCTCTCCTGCTGGTAAGTCCCAATAAAGCTTCTGCCTGACTAAATGCCAGGTGTGTTTCTGGGTCCCGCGGCCTCTCCAGCTCGTGCCCTTCAGGGTTCTAACAATTGGCAAGCCACGAACCAGGAGACCGGGGGACCACTGGCCGTAGAGGGCATGAGCTCAGGGACAGGGGAATCCATGGGGGAAATCCTGGTGGGGGTGCTGAGGGGCGGCTACCCTCCAGGACGAGTGGGGACCGCCGAGAGAATATGGGGACACCCCAAATCTCCAGCAGGTGCTGCAGCAGATAGCAGGGCAGCTGCACTGAAATAAGGAAAAGTGCCACTTAGAAGGAAAGTTGAAGTGAGAAAGGGTTAAGTCCTAGCCCAGGCAGCGATGAAATGTTCCTCAACAGAACGCGGGCACCGAGTTGGTGACCAGTTATATTTCAAGACTGTGTAATGGAATGTTATTTAAGTTTTACTCACATCTTATTTTGATCAGAATTTTTATTAAGGTGTGAGAAAGAACTTTCAGTTTTGAATCAATAGCTTACTCCTGAACTTCAAGTCTAAGTGTACTCCTGAAGAGTAATCCATAATATACAAGTGTAAAATGTCTGTCTGTCTAAACTGCTCAGTTAGTGCGTGATTGCATTTATGCTGTTCAAGTATTCCTAACTGGTTGCTGGTTACTAATAAAAGTGTTTCCAAGAACGAGCCTGCGTATTACAGACAACATAGATTCCAGAAGAGATCTTAAAAGCAAAAAAAAAAATCAGATGTGAAATGAAGGAGAGCTTGGAGATAGCCATACCAAAGGAGCGAGAATTAAGAGTCCTATTAGTGAGTTTTATGTTTCTGTTGGTGTATCTTAATTCTTTTTGTGTTTGTCTGTTGGTTCAGTGTGTATTTTCATACCTCCGGATGGTAATATTAAATTAACAAATGAAAATTCTCAAAAGAGCTCTATTCAACTTGCTAAAAGTTAAGCAAGTGCTTATATTGGTAAAGGAATACTCCTGAAGTCCCAAATTAGAAAAGCCAAACAGGATAAGAAGTCTTATAAAATCTGAATAAGGAAACTATTTAAAGGATAGACACTAAAAAAATGTATCCTGATTTCTCTCATAATCTTTCTATAACCTATCATGTCCCCAGGGTCTTCTCCTAACCTCGACTGAATTCCTGTAAAACTGGTTTCCGAAACTAGGAAACTAAGGGGATGGCCTGGATGTGGAAAGATAGGGGAGATGTGAGTTTAGCTGCGAATTCTGTCTACTAAGCCTGGAATTAAAATAGGAACACAGGGGATATTACAGAATAAACCTTGTTTTGTATAGTCTGCCCTATAATTCCCCAATTAAATTTTAACAGCTTTTGAGATGACAGTAATAATCCAATGGCCAAATTTCAGGGAGTAAAGAAAAAGTCCTTGAAAGCTATGGAAAGATTTTTCAAAAATTATGATTAAACAAATTAAACAATTATAATAGATTCCAGAACTTGGCAGTCTGTTTGCTTTTAAGGTTATTCACAATTTCAAAGAATTTTATTAAAGAAAAAAGAGGTTTTAACCTCCTGTGGAGGAAGGAAGAAAAAAGAACATTTCTTGCATGAACTATAATTGTTTCAATTTTATTTAGCTTGGATGTAATCTCCCTAGGTCTACAGGATACTAATAAAATAAATTAGCATTATACGTATTAAATCTTTAAGGTGGTAAAAATGATAAGTTTTTGGCTAATAAAATTGTTATACACCTCTTTTTAAAAACTGTTTTCACCTTAATTGAAATGAATAGTTTTTTTTTTCCTTCATAGAACAGAATGAGGGATATGAGACTTAAGTAGGTATAGAAAGGGGCTCTTAACCTTTTTTGTTCCACAGACCCCTTTGCCAGTCAGGTGAAAACCACTCCTTACTAAGTCCACACTACACTGTGTATTATTTAATAAATATATCACACCCATACCAACACTTCCCCATAAGAATAATGCTTTTTTGAATTTCAATTCAAGCTCACAGACTCCTTGTTAAGAACTCTGATATAGAGAGAAGTCAAAGGTTTGTGGAAGTGAATTCATAGTCAATGGTGACTAAAATGTGATGCTTGTTTAAGGGAACGTATTTTGTCCTAAGACAAAAAAAATCAGGGTGGAAATACGTAAGACAAGGCTTGAATGTATATAGAAAGTTGTATAAGGTATTGTAGAAGGTAAGATTAAGTGAGGGAATGTGTTTTGTGAAGGTGAAATTTGTCTCGTGATGAAGTAGTTATAGTCCATGTGGTTTGGATAGGTATGGGAAGTTTGTAAAAGCATTTTCTGAATGAAAAGATTATAATGTAAGTGACTGATTCCAAGAAATCACTATTAAGTGAAAATCTAGGAGTTAATATTAATAACAAAAAGTAACTTATGGTTAATTATGAAAAGTTTGTCAAAGCATTGTCTAAACTGAGGTACTTAAATGACTAATTCCAAGAAGCCATTATTAAATAGAAATCATGATTTCGTAACAGGGAAACCTGTCAGAAGCCACCTCAGTCTGCATATTAGAGTGGTGGTAGGCATCACAGAGGCTTCGGGATTGGGGAACTAGCTATGGACTAAAGTAGACTTACTAGTATTCTACTAGACTTGTGATTTTAGCAATGGAAGAAAGATCATTGATGTGGAGGCAGTGGCCACTGGAGGTCTGGGAATAGGGAGAAGGAAAAACAGGTGTAATATGGGGGCATTTTTGGGACTTGGGAACCATCCCGAATGACACATTGCAATGACAGATACAGGTCATTATATATCCTGCCATAACCTACAGAATTGAGTGGGAGAGAGTGTAAACTACGATGTAATCTATAATCCATGCTTAGTGGCAATGCTCCAAAATCTGTTTATCAATTGCAATGAATATACCACACTAATGAAAGATGTTGCTAATGTGGGAAAATGTGGGCGGTATGGGGAGTGGGTCATATAGGAATCCCCTATGTAACATTTATGTAATCTAAGGATCTTTTAAAAAATAAGGAAAATTATTTTTTAAAAAATCATCATAAAGGAAAAAACATAAAGTGGTGGAAGGGGGAAGATAATCTTGATTCCATTGGGAATCAGGTTTTCATAAAATAATGGAGAAAGTAGTTTAGTACAGTAGTGCTGTAGTAAAATACCTGCTAACATAATCATGGTAAAGGTATAGAAGTAAAAAGTAAAATATTAAAAATAGTCAAGTCCATTTAATATGTTACAAACTGCATTGAAAGTATTTAGAATGTGTATAAAAATTAAGAGATAGACTTCAGTATTGTCAATCTCTTGTGCATTCATACCAGGTCTCTAGTACCCTGCATGGTGCCTCTCAATTCGAGTTATTGACTAGGTTGGTTAGTCACTTCGACCCCTAAAATAATAAAAGAATCTACCACATCTCTGGACATGACTCCTGAAGTGGATGGAAAGTACGTTGCAGTTTCAGACTCCTGTAGTAGCTGGCGATGGCTTGATATGGCCAGATTTGCAGTGGGCATTGTCTCCAGGCTGACTCTGTCTCATAGTGCCGGAGGGCGCTACGCACCAGGCCAGGGAAACCCTGGAGCCTCTTTCTAGGGCCATTGGTGCTGTAGCATGCTGGCTGTGTGAAGGATCTACCAAGTGGAGCAATAATTACCAGAGTCATGTGATTAGAACCTGGACAGACACAACTGGCATAATGGCCTGCCCCGTGGAGAGACAACACGTATAGTCTCGCAAACCCGGAGCTTAGATCTATGAACTGCAGCTCAAAGAGGAGCTTGTGCGTTGATTAATATTATGTGCTGTGCATATATACCTGATGAATATAATAGTATCTCTTCTATTCTAAATCATATGCAGAAGGATATTGAACATGTTAAAAGTCTTTGTAAATTTAATTCATTTTCTAAGTAATTAATGAACGCGCCTGTAAGATAAAAGAATGGCTCTCTTAAACTGTCTTTATTTCGCTTGCCACGGGCTGGTCTTGTTGTTGCCGTATTGTCTTTGTGAGTTTCTGTCTAGGGCAGGGCCTCTCCTCATGCCTCTCCTAGCTGTCCCAGGCATAACCACCACTGTGGGACCTGGGGGTGGCATTTCCTAGACAGCATTTGAAACTCACGAGATCGAGCCCGTCAGCTTCAGGAGGATGGAGCCTCTGGAGGCACTTGGCCTTTCTCCTTCCCGTGGTCCAGTATGTCATGGCTGTTCCCCTTTTTTGGGACCACTTACCACCATTTTCTTTATCCTTTTAGTAAGACCATGTGTCTTCAAAATTCCAAGTTTATTTCTTCCAGAATGAAGGCCTTCCAAAACAAGGTGTTAGTCATGTGGGGATTTCATCCGGCTCCAACAATGGTGCTGACCCACCTTCCCTCAACCTTGACAGAATGGCCAGAGAGTGTGACCCTAACCAGCAGGAAGCAGCTACAGAAGAATGACCATTAAGAATGAGAGTTTAAGCTCTCTGAGGGGGAGGTTGAGGCAGGTTAGTATAGGAAACAGGTAAGGCAGCCCACCAAAGACCTGGTCACGAGGTCCAGTTTGAAAGTCCAGGCCTATGTGCTGTGTGTAATGGCCTAGGATGGCACGTAGCTGGGTCCGTCACCCTAGATAACATCACCCATCTGCATGGAACAGATGAGGGAATCCGTCATGTGGGGTGGTTACCCCTGAGTTGTATAGTTTTACTATCAAGGCTACCTACAGAGTAAAGCACGCCCCCTGGTGGTTCTACCCATTGGCCATTTTTGTGCCAGGTGGCGCTGCAATTGTCATTGAAAAAACACATACCGACTTTAGCCCATTACACTGCTCAAGCCTAAATGACTGCAAGGTAGCAATTTCCTTACTAAAGGAAGAAGCTACCCAACTACAAAACATAGTTTTACAACGTAGGATCATTTTAGATATTCGTACTGTGACACAAGGTGAAACCTGTGCCCTCATTAATGTTCAACGTTGTGTATATATTACTCCTACTGTTGTCTTTTAGGCTGTTGCTCTGGAATGTGGATGCAATGCTTGTCCTGTGGTCAGTGTAGGCGGCTAGTGGGGCTACGTAGGACAGGGCCCCCTGAGGTCCTCAACACATAGCCTGTGTGACGTAAACATAAGTTAAAGGTTGACAACCTTCCCCAGAGGGGAGAGAATGTGTAGATGTTATCCTAAACTATAATCTTCCCAAAGCAGTAAAACGTCCTCAGTAAAGGGCCCTCCAAGCACAGCGAAAACACCCCCACGCCCCATGCGTGGGCCTCAGGTGACCCTAGCGGGAGCTCTGTTCTCTCACGCTGCGGGATATTCTGGTTCTGAAACCCCTTACAGAGCACCCCTCATTTTTGCATCTCTTTGCGGAGCGCCTGCATTCGTCTTTGACCGGCCGCTGTCACAACTGCTCTCCTGTCCGTAATTCCCAGTGATATTGATGCTCGACGTTCGCCAGGGGTGGCCTTTGACCCGCGGCCTCACCGGCCTGTGCCCGCCAGGAGCTGGGCTGGAAACACCACCCTCGAGGCTGGAGCCGGGGCCACCCCGCCCCCGTCTCCCTGCAGAGGGGGCAGGCTGAGTCAGAGGCTCCAGCAGGAAAAGAAACTTTCTGTACTAAAAGAAAGGGGGAGGGAGAGCTCCTTTCTCAAAAATAGGAAAGGCAGTCTGGTTGCCATGACGAACGCCTCATGTTGCTCCGTGTTTTTAAAACATTTTTGTGTTTTTTTTATGACCCACATAAAAAGGTACATACAGCCTCTTTGACAAATTATTTGGAAAAATCTCCATCTTATGCCCCATTTGAGTGCAGATCGAGGAGCTGTGGGTCTAGGAAAGCTTGCTTTGAAGCTTTCGATGGCTCCACAATCTCTGACATTGGGGAGCCCCGCCCCACCATCAAGGAAAATCTTGAAACGTCCCTACAGATCCCGTGATAAATATGCACATACATTTCTTGTAAAAATATTTTTTAAGGTTTTTAAGTAATTCCTACGATATGAGGTTTTGTGGAGTATAAATCATTCACCGTGTGCTTACAATCTGTGTGTTTTTCCGTTTCCAGTGAGCTGCAGCTGACTCACTGCCTACTGGAGGCATTTAATCAGACTTTTATTAATTTTGACTTTGCATTTTCCTGTTAGCTTGTGATTTCAGGTTTCCAATCTTGCTGTAGGCCCTTGAAAAGCTTATGGACTCCAGGTTCTGTGTCTCTGACACAGGAGCAGGGGCGGGGGCATCAGGCAACTCCATGGGCCTCAGTTTTCTCATATGCAAAACTGAAGGTTCAGGAAAAAAATATGCAGTGGGATAAAGATAGAATAGAGGTGGGAGAGGGGGGAGGGAGAACGATAGGGAGGGAGGGAGAGAGAGAGGGAGAAGGAATGATAAAGCAAGTGGTGTGAAATGTAATAATGGTGACATGACGGCAGGGAGTTCCTTGTTCTGTTCTGTTCTCACTACTTTTCTGTAAGGTTGAAATGGTATCTGAATGTGGCGGTGGTGACAGAACGTTGGATAGAGCAGAAGCTTTCAAGCTGTGCTCAGATGGAGCCCCGAGGGGCCCAGGGACCCAGGACCTGAGTGGTGTGGCCTCACATTCCTGTAGCTGAGCAGGTCCATTTTCGTTTGCCATATATTTGGGGTTCTGTATGGATTTTACTAGAATAAAGTAAAGAGGAAGCCAGAGACTCCCAGCCCTGGAGGTGCCTGAGAACTTCCAACAGGTCTAAGGACCTTGGAGTCTTGGAATCTTTCTGTCTCAGAAGGCTTGGGTTTTCCTGACAGTGGAGGGAAGAGAAGCAGACTCATTGGTTACAGATGGGTGGAGGATGAGGGGTGGTGGGGACAGGCAGGCGGGGACCAGCATCAGGCTGGGGATGGGAGGAGACACCGGGTGGCGGAAGAAATGACCAAGGTGGTGAATTCGAATCTTACTCTAGTGCATTGCCAGCTGGCTGTTAGTATGTTGCAGGTGCTGCTTGACACATTTTATAAGTATTAACTCCTTTAATACTCACAATACCCTGAGATGCAGGTGCTGTCATTATCTCCATGTTACAGAGGAGAAAAGTGAGGCTCAGAGAGGTGGAGGCACTTCTCCAAGGTCACACAGTGAGTGGCTGAGTGTGGATGCAAACCCAGGCATCTAGCTCTGGAGTGTAGCTCCACTTCCCATGTTACCAGCACAGCAAGAACCGGGACTTAGATGAATGAGGGAGGATGAGGGAGAGGGGCTTCCAGAAATGGCCCACAGAGTTGTGGTAACCACGTGTATTCAGTGCTCACTCAGCCCGCACACTACCTGCATCCTCTCAGGGAACCCTCCCAGCCAGCCCTGTGAGGCTGGGATTATGACCTTGAGCCTGTGGATGGGGCAAGGGATCCCAGACAGGAAAAGTGACTTGCCCAAGGTCACAGCAAGAAAGGCCAGAGCTGGGGTTCAAACCCAGGTCTTTCTGACCTCAAAGGCTATGCTCCTGGCCACTAGTCTGGACTGCTCTAAAATGCAGAGGCTCGGTGCTTCTGATCCACTCCTAGTGGCTCTCAGTAGCTGCCAGCCCCAGGAGGGAGGTGTGGGCATGGGGGCTGGCTCAGCTCACCAGATATTTCCATTATGGGTCAGAGCTAGGGGACAGCAGTCCAGGGGCAGACACAGATGGAGAAATTAAAAAGCTTGGGATTGCTGGACTCAGATATGATCTCTGTCCACAAGTCTCTCCTGTTACTTTTACCAGAACTGTAGTTGGTGCTGGGGTTTAATGTATACCCAGGGGACTTGAATCTCTGGACTGACCATGTGATAGCCAGGCCCTGAGCCTTAACAGACTTCAGCTCCTACACTCTGGTTGATTGGACTTACCCCACTCAGCTAACATGGAGGTGAAGAAGGTCAACCACCACACCATAGAGCCAAGAGTGCCTACAACTGCAAGCAGGAGGATTGCATCCAGTATCCATGTGGAATCTAAGCCCCCTCTTGATACAGATGTGGAGTGGACACAACCATTCCAAGGTCCATAGGATGGAGGAATAGAGTATGGATTAGAGTGGACTTACTGATATTCTACTCATGAGCTATTGTGATTAGTTATCGAAGAAAATGAGGCATCGGTGTGGAGAAAGGGGCCATGGTGGCTGCTGGGGGTAGGGAGTGGGAAGAAGAGATGAGATGTGGGGGCGTTTTCGGGACTTGGAGTTGTCCTGGGTGGTGCTGCAGGGACAATTGCCGGACATTGTATGTCCTCCCATGGCCCACTGGGTGGACTGGGGGAGAGTGTAAACTATAGTGTGGACCATTGACCATGAGGTGCAGCGGTGCTCAGAGATGTATTCAGCAAGTGCAATGAACGTCTCATGATGATGGAGGAGGTTGGTGTAATGGGGGGAGGAGTGGGGTGAGGGGGGTGGGGGGGTCTATGAGGACCTCATATTTTTTTAATGTAACATTAAAAAAATATATAAAGACAAAAAAAAAAAAAGCTTGGGATTTAGAAAAGGGTGGAGCATTGACCAAGTACAGACCCAGGCAGGACGCATGACCTCCTCTCCCAAGCAGGTGGGAAGAGAAGGGCAGCCCTGGAGGGCTGAGCAGAGGAGAGGACAGCTGAGCTCGGTTCCAAAAGACGGTCAGGAGGCTCCCGGGCGGCTGGCATGGGGTGCAAGCTAGGGTGTTTCTGGCAGGAGGCACCGAGGCTTGAAAACACACCATGGTTTCAGAGTAGAAGGAGGGGCCGAGGTGGGCCATGCAGCTGGAGAGGGGGGCAGGGCAGGCCGCAAAGAGCCTGTGTGTGTATATACATGTATGTCCTGGGTACTGGGAGGATTGACTGCTCAGGCTTTGCTGTGTGGCACTGGGCAGTTGCTCACGTTCTCTGAACCTCTGTTCCACCTCTTGGAAAAGGGAAGTTTTCCAAGAACCAAGCTATGTGCAGTCAGGCATCACCTGACGGCTGGGGACAGCCACAGGTTTCACACCAGTTCTGAGTTTCTCCCCTCCGTGTCCTAGAGAAATGGGCTGGGACAGCCCCTCTGGGCCCTCCTAGTCCCCACCACCCCACCCACACCCAGGGTGGTCCCACCACACCCAGAGTGGAAAACTATTTCTTCAAACAGAGAGGCTGGGTGGGACCCCCCCTGGGCCCTGCTCCATGCTCCATCCCTTCCCTATCTGGGACGGAAGCCCAGGGGCCTGGACGCTCTCCAAGTGGACAGAATCGCCTGGGCTGCTGCCCTCACCACCTCCATCTTCTCAGTTCCAGATACTACACTTCTCACTTGTGTCTCTTTCCTCCACCTCAGACAGTCCCAAAGAGCTGGAAGTGTGAAGAATACCGGGGGTCTGGGGAAAGAGACATTTCAGGTGACATCTGAAGGGTCACTCCCCCTTTACCCGCCCTCCCTGACCTGGTCTGCAGAACAAGGGAAGTCGCTCTCTGTGTGTCCTCATGGACACGAGTCTCTGGGGGGAGTCGCAAGTGTACGATGATGCTGGGCCCGTGGTTCCGCTCTCCTGTCTTGCTAACTTTGTAGTTCTCTCAGCGGTTAAGAATCATAACTTGGTCTTCCTCATCAGAAAGGCATCTTTAACTCTCAGCCCAGCTGGCCTGAGAAGCTGCTGACTTTGGTCAACCTTCTGTTTGTTCACTTGACAAAGACTTATTGAGCACGTACTGTGTGCCCGGCACCCTGTCCCTGCCTCCATGGAGCATTGGGTGTGGAGGGGGAGTCGGCCGCTAAGTACAGTGTTTGGCAATTGTGGTTGGTGCTGCCACGGAGGACAGGGACCTGTGAGGATGAGCAGCAGAGCGCTGACCTGGTCTTGGGGTTCTAGAGAAAGTGATATTTCAGCTGGCATCTGAAAGTTTGCTTCCCCTCCTCTTCTTTTCAACTCTGCTTTCCCTTTAGCTTTCTCTTTCCTGAGAGAAAAGGTTGACAGAAGCCAGATTATGGGAGATTTGATTGACCAGAGTCAAGACTTTGTACTGGGGAGCCATGGAATGTTGTTGAGCAATGGAGTGACACTGAGTTACATGGAGCATCAGGAAGGCTTCTAGGTGAGATTAGAGGGCCCAAGGTCTTTTAATGACTAATAGAAGGGGAAAAAAGCCCAACATTTATTGAGTGCCAACCTCATTTCTAAACACATTGTCTATATCAATTAATTTCATTTTTACAACAATTGTCTAAGGTAGGTACTTTATTATTCTCGTTTGCAGAGGAGAAAGCTGAGATTGAGAAAGTTTAGGAAATAGCATAAGGCCATACAGCTAGCAAGTTGATCAGGGACTCCAACCCAGATCTGTCTGTTCCTAAGTCACTGTTCTGCTCTTCTCTGGAGCAGGCTTGCATTGGTTTCTTGTGACTGGTATAATGAATTACCATAAACTTAGTGACAATGCAACACAAATTTATTCTCTTTACAGTTCTGGAGTTGACAAGTCCAAAACAAGTCATAAAGGGCTGTAGCAGTTTGATATGGTTATGAATTCCAAAAATAGATACTGGATTATGTTTGTAATCTGGTCTGTACCGGGGCATGACTGAGTTATGATTGGGGCTTTGATTGGGCCACGTCATTGGGGCGTTGAGTCCCCTCCCCTTGGTGGGTGGGGATTCACAGGCGAAAGGCCTGGCAAAGGACATGGTGTTGGAGTTTTGTTGTTGGAGTTTGATGCTGAAGTTTTAAGCTGGAGCCCCGGGAAGTAAGCTCACAGAGGAAAGAAAAACAAGCCCAGGAAGAGAGGAACCTGGAGCCCAGGAAGAAGCAAGCCCTGGGAAGAGAGAAACCCTAAACCCAGAGAGAAGCCTGAGGAAGGGAGGAACCCAGGAAGCCTGAACCCTCGCAGATGTCGGCAGCCATCTTGCTCCAACACGTGAAAATAGACTTTGGTGAGGGAGTAACTTATGCTTTATGGCCCGGTATCTGTAAGCTCCTACCCCAAATAAATACCCTTTATAAAAACCAACCAGTTTCTTGTATTTTGCATCCGCACCCCTTTGGCTCACTAATACGGGTGCTGAAGTCAAGGTGTTGGCAGGGCTGGTTCCTTCTGGAGGCTCCCGGGAAGAATCTGTTCTTTGCCTTTCCAGCATCCCGAGGCCATCTGCATTCCTTGACTCTGGCTGCCTCGCTCCAATATCTGCTTCCTTCATCACTTCACTGCCTCTCTCTTCTCTGATCTCCTACCTCCTCTTATCAGGGTCTTTGTGATAATATAGGATAATCTCTCCATCTGAAGGTCCTAAACTTAATCACATCTGCAAAGTCCCTTTTACTACATAAGGTCAAGTAATTGGAGGTTCTGGGGAGTGGGCCTATTCCTTTTCTGCTGTTGCCACTTGTTGTCCCCTTCAGGACATGTTCATTGCCTAAGACATTTCCAGGTAATTGAGGAGTTCTTAGAAAGCATCATATCTCACTGGAAATGGGGAGCCTCCAGCAGGCCAGCTGCAGGATAGTGGAGTGGATGTCCTGTTCACCAATGTGTGCCTGGCACAAAGAAAGGTGGCCAGCAAATATTCGTTGAGTATTGAATGAGCCAGAAAAGATGAATGATTTGCCCAAGGCCACACAGCCAGTTATTGGCTGAGATGGAGCTGGCCTTCTGGTGTGGCTGGCCCAATGCCTTAAAGTCCAAAATTGTCGCAGTTGGGTTTAATGTGGATTCTTCATGTTATAGAAAGAATCTTCCAAAGGCTTCTTTTGGTTTGGGAGACTCCTGATGAAACTAGTTTTACCAACCGATGATCAGGGAGGTTGAGGAAAATATTTAGCTGTAGCTTTTGCTAACACATTAAGAATCTATGATCAGAACCATTCACTAGAACATCCAGGAAGATGGATGACAAGAAAGACAGAGGACTCACTTCTCTCCCAGAAAAATAGCTAGAGGACAGGAAGAAATGTCCTGGAAGAAAGTGTTCTAGGACTTAGGAAACCAAAGGAAGGCAGGACACCAACCAGAAGAGAGAGGGGCACAGGAAAAGAATCTTGATGGGAAAATGCTGTGAGTACAGGCTGCAGCTGCAGCTGCCATCACCCATCCCTCCCCCCTCAGCACAGACAGCATTGAGCCCTCCAGCCTCTGGCTAGCAGCTTTGGGCAGACTGGGGCACAGGGACCACCCTTCCTAGGAAAGGGGAAAAAGAGAAATGCAGCCTAAGGCTGATTCAGCTTTTGGTCAACAAATTTGGTCTGCTGTGTCCCATGAACCCTTCCAGGCCAGGTGGGGTCATGCCATTGTTTGCCCTGAGAGGCAGCATGGGACTAAAGAGATCCAACTCCCACGAGCACTCTACTGACGGGGGCTGGTTGTTGAGGATGCAGAGGGGAGTGGAATTAATTCCTCCCCAGGAAAAGGGAGGGGGCTGCCAGTAAAGGTCGGACAGCTTCTTAGAAAGTCTGGTTTCTGAGGCTCTGAATAGCCCCAAGGCAGACTCTTCTGTCACATTATTCCTTTCAGGGTTATAGTGAACACGTTCCAACCAGGGTTTGAACTGAGAGGTCTGCTGGCAGACCAAGGAATGCATGCAAGGAAATTAAAAGTAAATAAAAAAGAGAGGCTTTAGAGAGGCTTTTTGGGGGCCTTTATAGCCTCCTTCCCCAAGGCCCTTGGAAGTGGGTCTGCATCTCATTACTGGGTCCATGGCCTGGATATGAACAACTAAACAGGGATAATCCTAAAGAGCTAGAACAAGTTGAACCAAGAATCAAAGAATGGGAGTAACACACAACCTCCTGCCACATGCAAGTGAGAGAAATGGAGCATCAGAGTAAACTCCCCATCTCAACCAGATGTCTAGACAAAAGCAAAAAATTAGAAGCCATACTAAAGGAAAGGAAGATATGCCTCAAGCAAAGGAATTTAGCAAAGCCCCAGAGGAGACACAGGATTTGAGACAACTGATCAACAAAGTTCATACAAATCTCCTAAATCAAATTAATGAATTGAAAGGCAATATGGTGAAAGACATAAAGACATCAAGAAGACACCGGACGAGCACAAAGAAGAATCTGAAAATCTGAATAGAGAAATAACAGAGTTTATGGGAATAAAAGACACAATAGGTGAGATAAAAAAGCAACAACACATTAGAGGCATACAACAGCAGACTCAAAACCATAGAAGAAAGAATAAACAATAGAAGAAAGAACAGCTGAAATTGAAGAGAAAGAAAAGAATGGAATAAATTGAGAAACTTAGGGAGCTGAATGATAACACAAAGCACAGCATATGGGTCATGGGAGTTCCAGAAGGGGAAAAGGGAAAAGGGCAGAAGGAGTATTTGAGGAAATAATGACTGAAAATTCTGCAATTCTCATGAAAGAAATGAATTTACATGTCTAAGAAGCACAGCATACTCCAATCAGAATAAATCCAAATAGATGTACTCTGAGGCACATACTACTTAGAATGTCATGTATCAAAGATAAAGAGAAAATTCTGAGAACAGCAAGGGAGAAGCAAACCATCACATACAAGGGATGCCCAGTAAGACTTAGTATGGATTTCTCATCAGAAACTATGGAGTCAAGAAGACAGTGGTATGATATAATTAGGATACTGAAAGAGAAAAATTGCCAGTCGAGAATTCTTTATCCAGCAAAATTGTCTTCCAAATATGAAGGTGAGTGTAAATTATTCACAAATAAACAGAACCTAAGAGAGTTACTAAAAAGAATCTGGCTTTACATGAAGTATTAAAGGGAGGCTTATGGCCAGAAAGAAAAATACAGGGGAGAGAGAGGCTTGGGGGAAAGTCTAGAAGGGAAGACTATCAGAAAGGATAACCAGGGAAACGGACTTTGGCCCAGTGGTTAGGGCGTCCGTCTACCACATGGGAGGTCCGTGGTTCAAGCCCCGGGCCTCCTTGACCCGTGTGGAGCTGGCCAGGCGCAGTGCTGATGCGCGCAAGGAGTGCCATGCCACGCAGGGGTGTCCCCCGCGTAGGGGAGCCCCACGCGCAAGGAGTGCACCCATAAGGAGAGCCGCCCAGCGCGAAGGAGGGAGCAGCCTGCCGAGGAATGGCGCCGCCCACACTTCCCGTGCCGCTGACGACAACAGAAGCGGACAAAGAAACAAGAAGCAGCAAAGAGACACAGAAAACAGACAACCAGGGGAGGGGAGGGGAATTAAATAAATAAAAATAAATATTTTAAAAAATAAAAATAAAAATAAAAAAAGAAAGGATAACCAAAAGAGTGAAAAGACAGGTGAAAATAAGATATGACAGTTGAAAACCAAAGAATAAAATGGTGGAAATAAATAATGCATTTACAGTAATATCATTGAATGTGAATGGATTAAACTCCCCAATCAAAAGATATAGGCTGACAAAATGGATAAAAATACCTGAGCCATCTATATTCTGTCTACAAGCATAGATCCAGGGATACAGATTGACTGAAAGTGAAAGGTTGGAAAAAGATATTCCACACAAACAGTAATCAAAAATGAGCAGGGGTAACTATACCAATATTGGACAAACAGACTGTAAGTGGAAAAAAGTTATAACAGATGTAGAAGGCCATTAAACATTAATAAAAGGGACACTCCACCAGGAAGAAGTAACAGTCATAAATATTTACGCACCTAACCAGGATGCCCCAAAATACATGAGATAAACTCTGGCAAAACTGAAGGGAGAAAGAGACATCTCTACCATAATAGTTGGTGACTTCAGTACATCACTCACATCATTAAATAAAGCAACTAGACAGAAGATCAACAAGGAAACAGAGAACTTGAACAATATGATAAAAGAGCTAGACCTGACAGACTTATACAGGATGATGCACCCCAAATCAGGGGGTTATATATTCTTCTTAAGTGCTCATGGCTCTTTCTCCAGGATAGACCACACATTGGGTCACAAAGCAGGTCTCAATCTAAAAAGATTGAAATTATATGAATAACCTATGATCACTAAAGAGGAATCAGAAATAGATACCAAAGGGTTTTGGCAATTAAATCATAAACTTGGCGGCGGACTTGGCCCAGTGGTTAGGGCGTCCGTCTACCACATGGGAGGTCCGCGGTTCAAACCCCGGGCCTCCTTGACCCATGTGGAGCTGGCCCATGTGTGGTGCTGATGCATGCAAGGAGTGTCCTGCCACGCAGCGGTGTCCCCCAAGTAGGGGAGCCCCATGCGCAAGGAGTGCGCCCCGTAAGGAGAGCCGCCCAGCGCGAAAGAAAGTGCAGCCTGCCCAGGAATGGTGCCGCACACACAGAGAGCTGACATGACAAGATGACGCAACAAGAAGAAACACAGATTCTCATGCCACTGACAACAGAAGCAGACAAAGAAAATGCAGCAAATAGACACAGAGAACAGACAACCGGGGTGGGAGGGGGGAGGGGCGAGAAAGAAATCTAAAAAAAAAAGTCATAAACTTGGTCTACACTAAGGTCAGCCGGTAGTGGTAGGGTAGCGGGCAGGGTAGTGGCAGAGCTGGAACCAGCCCTCAAGTCTCCCTGCGTGGACTTTTGTTGGAGAGCAGAGTGGGATGGCCAGAGCAAAGCCCCAACTTCTCCCCAGGTGTGGGGAGGCGTTGCTACTCCATCATTGTGCTTTTTCCAGCCAAGCCTGAGTGACCACAGATTCCTTTTAACACTGAACTCCAGGAATCCCGAAATGACCAACTGGAGCTGGGCATCAAGGCGAAGCTGAACCCTCCATCTTGACTCTACATGGCGTTTTAAGGGTATACAGTCATCTTTGCGTGCTCTAAAGGGGCACTGCCTTTCTTTGGGACCCAGTATCAGGTAGGTTAAATCTGTGTTAGGCCTTTGATTTCAGAATTCTATTTTTAAAAAATCAAAGCCTTTTACGTTCCAAGAAAGAAAAAGCCAAACTTTTTACCATGTTCAAAATGGGGGCCCAAAACCCGTGACTTGTGATTGGCTGGCAGCCACCCGGTGAGGGGGGGCTCGTGGGAGCAGCCTGACTCCCCGTGCCCCTGCCCCCGGCCCTCACTGGGGGCCGGCGCGGGCTGTGAGCTCTGACCTCCACCCTGGACATCCACGAGCCCCGCCGGCCCGGGGCCCAGCACCCCACCTGGCCAGGTGTGGCTCCCGGCTGATACACCCCGACCGCGGTCCAGCCTCGGTTGGCCTGGGGAGACGAGAGGCATCCGGAGGCCTGCACGACTGGCGTCCCCTTCAGAGAAGGAAGAGCAATTTCCATCAGTCCATCCAGGGGCAGGAGCCCTCAGAGCTTCCCTTCCCAGATTCCCAGTGTGCTTGATCTTCCTCCAAGGCCGCCTTCCGCCCATCACTCCCCACCCCCCAGGCCACAGCAGAAGAAATCGAGGCTCAGAGAGGTGAGAGGCCTTAGCCAAGTCACCCAGTTTACAGGGACGGATTGAAACATCTGTCTGATTCCAAAACAGCCATCCTTTTTTTTTTTTTAAATTTATACTGTGGTTATATATATACAACATAAAATTTCCTATGGTAACCATTTTTAAAAGTACCATTCAGTGGTATCGATCACATTCACAGCTGATACTACCAGCACCACCATCCATTTCTAAAACCGTTCCATCAGCCCAGAGAGAAACTCTCCCCACTAAGCAATAACTCCCCGCTCCCACCCCCGCCCTCACCCCTGGTGATCTGTAATCTACATCCTGTCTCTACGAATTTGCATATTCTCGGGATTTCCTATAAGTGGGATCATACAACATTTGTCCTTTCGTGTTTGGTCTATTTCACTCAGCCTGACGTTTTCAAGGTTCACCCGTATTCAGCCTGTATCCGCACTTCATTCCTTTTTAGGCCTGAACAATATTCTGTTGATTGGATAAACTACATTTTGTTTCTCCATTCATATGTTAACGGATTTTTTAACAATTTTTTTTTTTTCTGTGGAATGACAAAGTAATCTGTCCTGGGCCCCAGGATTTATTCCTAATGGAAATGTCCGTGTCAGTGGTTCTCAGACTTGAGTGAGCATCAGAGGCCTCCGGTGGGCTTGTCCAGCTCCCTGGGTTCCGCCTCCAGAGTTTCAGCCTCAGTAGGTTTGGGGTGGGGTCTGAGGACCCCCGGGGTCCCTGGACCACACTTTGAGAACCACGGGTCTCTGTTAATGAATAACCTTTGGAGGAGGAGGCATAGGCTTGCCGTTGTATTGTAGAAATGTTCTCCCCTTTGGGCCAGGAGGTTTGGGGGCTGCTCTTGCTCTGCCACTAACTGTGGGTGACCTTGAGCAAGTTCCTTGCTTTCCCTGGATCTGATACTCACATCTCTTAAGCGAGGGTTTGGATGAGATGCACTTAGTCTCCCAGACAGGCCTGGTAGAAGGGGGAGGGGGGCTGGGAGTCAGGCTGGGTTTGCCTTTTGATTGCAGGGAGCTGTGTGACCTTGGTGAGTGACTTAACTTCTCTGTGCCTCAAGTTATTATTTGTGAAATGAAGGAATTGGTTGTGGTGGTTTCTAAGTGCAAATTTCACAGAGTTAAGGGCTGATGATGGTGCGGAGTAGAGTATGGGGAAGAGGGAGCTCGGTCAGGGGGTTAAGGTCATGCCCCCCCCCACCCCCAGTCTTCAAGGCCCAGAGAACAGCAGGTCTGTAATCTGTCTGCCCTTCGTCTCTCCTTTCTCTCTTCCTTCCCTCCCCCCTCCTTCCTTGTACTTCCCTGCCCACTCTTTACCTTGCTACGAGGTTATTTTAGGCAGCCTTGGCTTTGGAATCAGATCTGAGTTCAGTTGTGGTTCCCTTGGCATGGGTTCGGTGCCCTTGGCAACGCGTCTGGACCCCTGGGCCCCGGCGCCTCACCTGTAAAACGGGGCGAGGGACACCTCGCTCGGCGTTGTTGGGAGGTCATGAACTTACTCCCCAGAAGGCCCCGGGACGGGCCGTGCACGCAGGGGCTATGGTCACTGTTATTTCTTTAGTCTGGGGGCTGAGGGCCGGGCTCTGGAGAAGACAGCCTGGCTTGGGCTCCACGCCCTGCCGCCTCCCAGCTGTGTGGCCTTGGGCAAGTGACGTAACCTTTCTGTGCCTCAATTTCCTCATCAGTAGAAAGGGAGTAGTAACAGGACCTACTTCCTAGGCGGGTGTGAGAATTAAATACTACGTGCTGGCACGCTGTCCAACTCTGAGCTAGTCTGATGATTCTGATGGTGACGTGCTGACGTGGGCAGTGGGCCAGGCACTGTACTTAGCACTTGGAACAGAGCAGGGGACAAAATGCAGTCCCTTCCCCAAGAAGTGCCCAGTGCAAGAGAAAGAGATGCTTAGCGGGCGGGCACCCCCCCACAGTGCTGTGACTGGGGTGAACCCAGGGGTCAGAGAAGGCTACCCTGGGCGGTGGTTTCCAGGATGCCCCTGCGCCGTGAATAGGAGCAGGAAGAGCATCCAGTGGGAGGAACAGCATGTGCAAAGGCCGGGGGTGAGAGGCAGCCCCGAGTGGGACAGCCGCAGAAGGCTCGCGCAGCCTGGAGCTCCTGAGCCCCTGGTAGGAAGCAGACACGGTCCCCGGCAGCCCGGGCTCCGCATGTGCTGCAGCTTTGCACGCAGGCGGCCACAGCTTCCAGCCCCAGCGAGCCTCACATCTCCTCACATCTACCCACAAGCAGTCCCCTCCCCTGGCGGCTCCCACCCCAGCAGCTGGCCGCCCCCGCCCTGCTCGGCCGGCGAGTTTCCTGCCCCTCCCGCTCTCCTCCTTCCAGCTGTTTTTCTGGCTGAGTCCTGTCCCCGTCCAGTTCAGGGCAGCAGCCTGAGCTGGAGCAGGGAGCTGGGGACGGCGCGGGGCTCCCTGGGAAACCAGGGGGGTGCCGGTGTTCCAGGGGGCTGTGCTCGGGGGGCTCTGAGGGGATCTTGGATGAACGAATGAACGAACTGCGTTCTGAGCCAACGGCCGCGATGAAGGCAACGGCGTGACTGGAAGGAAGAGTCGGGGAGCACGAGCCCCTGAAGAGCCTGCGCGGCCCGAAGCCTCGGGGAGCCTCGGGAAACCTTTTGGGCAGAGACCAGCCAGAAGGTATCAGGTGTGGCCTGGACGTTGTCAGAGGGGCCAGGGAAGGGGAGCACCGGTAAAGAGAACAGTTGGGTCTTATCATTTAGTTTTTGTCACCATGAAATAGCTTTACTGTTATTTTCAGGTTTCAAAAGTAATGCATGATTAAGTAAAAAATAGCCAAATAGCCAGGGAACAAGTGGTTTAAAAACCGCGAGCTCAGCGTTTCCTTCGTTACCCATTCTTGCTCACAGCAGCCCTGTGGGGTAGTTCCAGTCGCTGTCCTCATCTCACAGGTGAGGGCACAGGCTCAGGGTGGGGCAGGGGCTGCTCCGGGCGGTGGACCCGCGCCTGTGCCGTCAGGATCGCAAGGAAGGTTTGCCCAGCCTGTGCTCCTCACCTCGGGTTGGCACTACCTCTAAGCTAGGGACCCCAGAGAGGCCTTTCAGGGGGCCCTCTCGTTGGCTGTCCTGCTCACTCGCTCGCTCATTTCTTAACTCATTCACTTACTCACTTGTCTACATATTCATTCACTCACTTTCACTCACTCACGCACACACATCTTTTCACTAACGTAACCACTCACTCACCTACTCACTCACTTTTGCACTCACCCACTCATTCACTCACTCATTTCTTCACTGACACACTTATTCACTCATCCACTTACACTCACTTTCACTCATTCACTCACACGTTTCTTCACTAGCTCACTCGCTTACCCACCCACTCATCCATTGACTCAATCACTCGTTCACTCAAGTGCTCCCTTACCCGCATATTCGCTCACTCATTAAGTTACTTACAATGTTCGTTGAGAGCCTACTATGTGTACCACACACACACACATACATTTTCCCACCAGCTTTTTTTGGCAAGTTGCTTTGTCCTTAGCCATGACTATGAACTTCCTTTCATATCATCTATATTCCTGCAATATACTTTTTAAAGATTCTGTCTGTCTGTCTACCTGTCACCCCCCGCCCCGCCGCTTGCGCTCACTGGCTGTCTCTGTGTCCATTAGCTGTGCGTTCTTCTGTGTCTGCTTGTCTCCCTTGGTTTCATTACCTTGTGGCACCAGCTCTCTACAGTGCGGGCCGCCAGCTCTCCCTGGCACCCAGCTCTCTGCAGCGTGGGCCAACTTGCCTTCACCAGGAGACCCCGGGAATTGACGCTGGGGCCTCCCGTATGGTAGATAGGAACCCAATCACTTGAGCCACATCCGCTTCCCACAATATACTTTTTTAGCAGCCGTATGGAAAGGACGTCTTGGGGTTTATGTAACTATTCCCACGGTATTCTTTTCTAGCTGTTTTTTCCCCGTTAGTATGGGCAGTGCTATGGTGAATGCCCTAGTACGTATGTCACCGTTGTGCATTTGCCTGCTGATACCTTTCCAGAGGTGGAATTGCTGGTCTAAGGCTTGCCTGCTTTTAAGGCTTTTGACCACATTGTTCCCTGGAAAGTTGTGCCAGTTTGCAACATCCCTCACGTTATATTGGGGTGTGATTTCCTCACAGCCTCACTCATGTTGTTGCTATCCATCTTTTAAATGAGAAAGGTGAGAATAACATCTGGCTGCTTCACTTGCACTTTACTAATGAGGTGGATTATATTTTATAAGCTTATTTTTCACTTTTCTTTCATGACTATCCTAAGCCTGTTTTGGGACTGGGGCATGTTTGTTTTTTTAAAGTTGATTTGTGACAGTTCTTTGTATATTAAGGACAGGGGCTCTTTGCCAGGGATATTTGTTGAAAACGTTGCCCCCCCCCCCCATCCTCTGCTTTCTAGAGCATTTTAAACAGGCAGGTCACAAAAGCCAGCTTTTGGCAAAATTGCAAACCACCAACACATCCTAATGATCAAATAACTGTTATTTGATGCAGGTCTTAGCCCTGAGACCTGCCCAGTTTAGGGCCAAATTCATGTAGTGAGGAAGTAGCCAGGTGCTGGGTCTGCCTTCTCTCTCCATTGAGGGGCCCTCATCTTCCCTTTCCAAGAAAACATCTTCCCTGCATATCTTGCTCTCTCTCCTGCCCCCTCCAAACTTACTAGAAGGAAAGACTCCCCTAAATGCCTTGGCTGCTAAAATGAACATAACTGGCTTGGTGAGGAGTGGGACAGAAGTGGTGGTGGGATGGATTGGCATTTTGTTAAGAGTTTTAACCCAAGGCAGCAAAGCTCAGGTGGTGGGATATCAGGCATTGGGAAGCACAAAGAGGTCTTCTCTGGACCCCTCCAAAGCTATGCTTGGGACTTGAGAGAATAGATATACTTGACCTTGGACAAGTCAGTTCCACTCTCTGGCTTGACCCTTCTGAGAAGTTTCCCAGGCCCCCAGGTGGGCCCAGGGCCTGTCTGCTAGCTGTTCCCAGTGTCTGCACCTTCCCCACCCAGCTCCAACACTCTGTATTGTAATGGACAGTTTTCTTGTCTATCTCTCCTGCTAGATGGAGGGTCCTTGGGCCAGTCCAGGGCTATTATTCTCTCTGTATCTTCAGTCTTCTGCATGAGATCTAGCACACAGTCAGTGTTCAGTGAGTGTCCGTGGAATAAATAAAGTAACCTGTGCCCATTTCACCATCTGTAAAATGGGGGATATAGCTAAAATCTCACTTATTAGATATTTACTTAATAGATTCTCTGAGTTTACAGGCCACTCAGTTATTGAGATGATTTTTTGAATCTTCACCAAGGCTATATGATAAAGGTACTGTTGACATGCCCATTTTACAGATTAGGAAACTGAGACCTAGAGAGGGCTTCTGATGCTGGATCTTCCTGTGAGGCAATAGAACATCCTGGTTATGGGTGGGTTCTATTTTGTGGGTTTGAACCTGATCTGTCCCCTGACAGCTAAGTGACATTGAATAAGCTATACCTTGTCTGTGTGCCCCAGTTTCCTCATCTGTTAATAGGGACTATGACTAATACAGATGACTTGTCATGTAGTAAGTTTCTATATACATTGGCTATTATCCTTGTGACCATTTTGATACTGCTATGCTGCTGTACCCAAGTGATGCCCATCTGAGACAAGCAGAAATTAGAATTGATTTCTTTACCAGTTGGATTGTTAGTGCTCAGATTCCTGCCATTGTATTCAAGAAAACAAAAGCCTATTTCAACCCCTTTGAGCCACACTGCTTTGGTGCAGTCATTGCTGTAAGTTGCAAGGCTACAAAGTAGACTCAGGGCTTCTCAAAGTGCAATCCAGAGACCACTTGCAACTGAATATTCATAAGTATTTCTTAAAGCTCAGGTTTTCTGAATCAGATTCACAGAGGGTCTGTCTATCCTGTATTTTGATCCAGTACCGTAGGTGATTGTGATGTACTCCAAAGCTTGAGAACTGCTGAGCTCCAGTACTTGACTATCTTCTCTGCTTTTTGTGCTTTGCTCAGGTTTCTTCATATTGAGTGGTTTGTGTTTTTTTTCTCCTCTAAGCAAATATCCATGTACTTCTGTGAGTCCACATGTTCTATGTCAGCAGATGAGGCCAGGAGGCAGGAGGAGAAAGAAGTGAAACTTTGTTTTGGAGTACCACAGAAAGTCAGATCACTTTAGCAATCATCCAGTGGTCACACAGAATCCTTTAAATGAAAACACATGGGGAAGTGCAATTTGAAAACAGATGAAAAGTTGCTTTACTCTATATGAAACACAAGTAGAGGACTCCAGACCTCAGCTCTTTGAACCTCATTCTCATTGCTGAAGGATTTCTAAGAATTTCTTTAGCTCTGTGAGGGCAGTTTGAAAACTGAAAACCTACTCCAAAGAGTCAACAGACTAGAAGTTCTAGACCTTTGTTGAACTTCCTGTGTGACCGTAGGCAAGTATTCCCAAACTCTGGCCATAATTGAATCATCTATAATTAAGTAGGTTGAATACTGTATAAGGGTAGGTTGAGATGCAGTAACAAATAGACTCCAAAATGTATAATGACCCAAACAAAACAGCTCTCTATTCAAAGGCAGGATTCCTGGGTTGAGAACTGTCCTCCTCCAAGCAGTGATTTAGTGACCCACCTCATAGCTGCCCTGACCCTTGGATGTTGTCACTGCCTGCTCTAGCTCGTGGAAGATGAAAAACTGCATGGAGGTGGAATATTTGCTTAACTGCCTTGGCCTGGAAGTGGCACACATTATTTCTGCTCACATCCCATTGATGAGAACTAGTCACATGGTTAACTTAACTGCAAAGGGGTCTGGGAATGAAACCTCTGGCAGGACAGCTCTTTCCTAGCCACAGCTGTGTACTGTGGAAGGAGAGACTGGATTATTGTGGACAGCCAGCTCTCTCTGCCACAACTATAGTGACATCATGAGTCCCTTTCGTTCTTTGATTCTGTCTTAATTTTCATCAGTGTTAACATTAACCAGTTATGGTGATGTTGTACTCATAGATTCTTTCCTATCCCCAATATAATCCCCATCAAATATACTAAGTACATTCCCAGATTTCAGGCCCCTGGACAGGGTTCCCTGGAACTTAGGCACTTTCCATCCTCTCTCCTTCCTGGAAAAAGGAAGCAAGAATAACATTTTTATTGAGTCCATCCTGTGAGCCAGGTGTTTTTATAGGGAGAGCTCATGGAATCTCCCTACAACCTACGCAGATATGTTTCAGGATTATCATCCCCATTTTGTAGATAAGGAATCAGAGGTTCAGAGAAGTAAAGGGACTTGTCCAAGGTCACACAGCTTATAAGCAACAGAGCTGGGGTTTGAAACAGGTCCATCCCGCTCCTGTCCAAGAGTTCCATTGCACATTGACATTGAAGTATATGTGTGTGTGTGGTTAGAGTAGGGGGTTTTCCTTGGACTGGGCTCCCCCAGGGCTGGCAGAAGGAAGTGGAAGCTCAGAAGTTATTGTTCAAGTCCTTGGAAAGGTCCAGCTTGCCCATTGTGAGGGAGCAGAGTGGCTGTCCTGGCCCGGGGAGGCCCATTGTGACCAAGTGCTGCAGCGACTGGCTCTGGAAAGGAAAGGGGTTGGTGTGTGATGCACAGACTGTGAAAGGAGGGCAGCTTGTGGGTTCTGGTTGGCATCGTTTGGCAGCCTAACATGGTGGTTATGTTTGTAGACTCTAGAGCCA
The DNA here is from genome assembly GCF_030445035.2 of Dasypus novemcinctus. Taxonomy (NCBI): domain Eukaryota; kingdom Metazoa; phylum Chordata; class Mammalia; order Cingulata; family Dasypodidae; genus Dasypus; species Dasypus novemcinctus. The sequence continues at coordinate 32,264,493 of NC_080691.1, read as the reverse complement.
GCTACTGGGTTCAGATCCCAGTTCTACCTCTTAACCTCCTGGTGCCTCAGCTTCCCCATCTGAGAAACAGGGATACTATGAGTGCCCACTTCACAGAGCTGCTGTGGGGATTAAATGAGTCAATACATGTAAAGCCCTAAGCACCCTCCTGGGCAGAGTCAGCTCAACAAGGGCATTCCTATTTGTAGTTGCAGTCGGGAAAGCAGGCACTGAAATTCACCTTTGCATATCTGGGTGGGCATGGGCACCTAATGCCCTGTGACCTGGACGGGAAAGGTCATTCTGGCCAGTCTCCCGGCTTCATGCCTGGCCCATGGGTAAGTCCTGGGCTCTGGTGGTGGTGGGCAGTTGTGGCTCTCACCACCCTGGTACTCTGGAATGTTGGAAGCACCACCAGCTGACTCAGCAGGGAGGTCAGCTGCCACCCAGGCGGAATGTCAGAATCAGTTCTGCTTTCTTGGGGTAAATGCTTTGGGTCCTGTGATTGGAGTCCTGGGCCCCCACTGAGGACAGCTCTTGTGCAAGGAGGTGGGTGGAGCAGGGCATGACACAATGGCCAGCATGCTTGGCTGCTTCTTCTGGGAATCAGGTTCAGAGAGACAAGAAAGCTGGTGGGAAGGGGGTGGGTGCAGTGGGTGAGGGCAGGTCCAGAGGCTAGGCTGACCTGGGTTCCAGGTCTTGGTTTGACATTTACCACCTGTGTGAACTTGGGCAAATTGGAGAACCTTTTTGAGCCTCAGTTTCCCCTTGTCTCAGGGTTGTCAAGAAAGCATCTGCGGCGTTCCTTGGTCTTGTAGTAGGTGTTCAATAAATGACCTGGGGTAGTAATTAAGGGTAGAGGGGACACTCGGAAGATGCCCATCCCTGGTTATCTGAATTTGTTTGGACAGTGAGTGTTAGATAAGGAGAAGTGAGACTTGAGAGTGCAGATAGCAAGTGTCTTCATTTCCTGTGGCTGCTGTAGCAATTACTGTAAATTCAGTGGACTTAATAAATTTACACAGATTTATTATCTTACTGTTCTGGAGGTCACAGGTGCCAAATAGGTATCACTGGGATGAAATTCAGGTGTTCACAGGGCTGATTCCTTCTGGAGGCTCCAGGGGAGTCCATCTCCTTGCCTTTTCCAGCTTCTGGAGGCCACCCCCATTCTTGGCTCATGGTGCCTCTCCTGCAGCTTCAGAGCCAGCCACAGTGGCTGAGTCCTTCTGATGTCAAATCCCTCTGACCCCTGCCTCCCTCTTATGACTCTTGTGATTCTGTTGGGTCCCCCAGATAACTCAGCACCCTCGATTTAGTCACATCTGCAGGGGCCCTTTTGCCATGTAAGGTAACATAGCCACAGGTTTTGGGGAAGAGGGGGGCATCTTTGGGGGGTTGTTATTCGGCCTCCTATGGCTGGGGGTCATATTTCAAACATTGATCTGTACCTCTTTGTCTCCTGAATTTGGATATTGGGAGTTGAGATGTTTTTGTACTGACAAGTGATCCTGCAAGGCACTGCCCAGTCAGAACAGACGTGGATGTGAGAACCAGGGAGGCCGTACCAGGGCATATTAGGGCATATCGAAGCCCAGCTTTGGCATCGTTCAGGCTGGTTCCAATCCCTGCTCCACCTCTTAGGAGCTAGGGGGCCCTGAGAGGTGGGCTCTGTCACCTGTGGAATGAGGTGGCGCTGTGTTCTCCTTGCGGGGTGAAGAGAGGGGGTGGTAAGGATGAAATGAGCCAGGGCCTGATAAAGGGCCCAACATGAACACATGATCCCTCAGAAAGTTGAGTTTTCCTGGTCGGACCTCTCCATGGCAAGCACTGGTGATTTCTAGACATGACGACCCTTCTAGACGTTTCTGCCCCATGCTAGGGAATAGTGCTAGTCTGGTTTCTGGGTTCCTTCTCATTCCCTAAAGAAAAGGGGGCTCACTGTTGAGGACATACATGCCAATGTGGGGGGGGGGTGGCACCCTGCAAGTTCTCAGGAGCCTGAGCTTGTGCTTGAGCTGGAAGGTCTCAGGATCTGGTGGCATGAGGGATGAGTCATCTCGCTGTCCCCTCAGCTTCCTGTTCTGCTACTAATTCGGTTTCCCCACCTGCCTTTAATATCTTTTTATGCTTCCGGCCCTGCCACCAACTGCTCCACTCTTTCCCCAGGTCTCCAGTTTCGTTACCCCAAGAGGGACCATCCTATTGGTCTCGGGTTCCCCCTGGGTCGCTGACGAGGCTCAGGTTTCTTCCTGATATTGGACTCATCCATCTCAATCTGGAACCTTCATTTTCGGCAGGCCTCAGAGGGATCTTGAGTATGCCCTGGACATTGTCCAGTCCGGGGATGCAGGTCCTCACCCCTCCCTCATGTGCCGTGGCAGATGTGACACATCAAGCATGCCTCTCCCTCCGGCTGACCCCAGATGATTTGATCATGTCTCCGTACGTGTGAAACCACCTCAGAATTGGGTGGCCTAAAACCGCTTATTTGTTCACGAGTGTGGGCAGAGTTCTGCAGGGACAGCTCATCTCTGTCCCCCATGTGTTGGCTGGGGTCGCTCAGGTGGGCGGGAATGGTCAGGATGACCTCACAGCTCCAGGGCCTCCGTCTCTGTCTGCATGTGTCCTGTCTCCAGCAAGACAGCCTGGACATCTCCACCTGGCAGCTCAGGGCTCTGGGCGAGGGAGCAGAAGCTGCCGGGCCCCTTGAGACCTAGGCCTGGAGCTGTACAGCGTCAGCAAGTCCCCAGGCCCGCCCAGGGACAGAGGAATAGACTCCACCGCGGGTTGGGAGGAATGACACGCGTGCCTGGGGGAGGGAGGGCGTGTTAGAGGCCATCCTTAAAGACGACCTACCCACCAGCTCTGACCTTAAAATTCAGTGGGCCACAGCGGCCACACACGTTAACGAACCACCGTCCTCTCTGAGCTGCTCCACGCTCCCATTTTGCAGAGGGGGAACCTGAGGCTCAGAGAGTGAGAGGAGCTTGTCTAAAGGAGCACAAGGAAGTAGTGGGAGAGCCTGGGCTGTAAACTCTGTTCTCTCCAGAAACATTAACTAAGCACCTACTTGTGTGCCCAGGCCTGTTTTAGGAGCATGGGATCCAGGGAGGGACAGGCACAGCCCCTGACCTCAGGGGGCTTCAAGTGTGAAGACAGATGAAGACAGATGTATAAGCAGGCAGTTTGGGTCCAGCAGACGGGCATTCACAGCAGGACATAGGCTGCACCTTGCTCCCAGGTCACAATCACCCATAACAATTCCATTAATTATCCATTCAGTACAGTATCCTCGGGCCATTTGGACCGAATACGTATTGTTTGCTGAATACACCCAAATTAATCGCTGCCTGATGCGGAGAGTGTGACAGGAAGCTGTGCAGGGTAATAACTGGAGAAGAGAGGAGGTAAAGGCCAGGAAAATCCCGAGAGCTGCCTGGAGGAAGAAGCATCGATGGTGAAGGGTGTCTAGTGTGGTGGGTGGAAGTAGGGAGTGGTGGGAGGGAGTCTAGAGCTCATCAGGACTTTGAGGTTCAAATCCTGACTTTCTGGGTAGTCCAGGATGCTCTATTTCACTGGAGCGGCATCCTGTTGTCCCCAAGTTCTGCCCTCTCCAAACTCCATACTTGAACTTGAACATTTGGACAACTGAAGATTCAGGACAATCCAAAGCTAAGTGAGTTTGGAATTCCAGTTCAGAGGAGGGCATGCTGGTTTGTGGCTTTATTTCCTGGGTTTTCTGGTCCGTACGCCAGCTCAGAGAAGAGAGCATTCTCCCCATCCGTGGCTTTCTTGGCTGAACTGTAGGTCGCCCGTCCCACTGCTGCCGGCACGTGCTGACTTGAGAGAAGCGCCTCCTGTGATTCCTTTAGGGTTAAAGAGAGTTCATTTAGAACAACTTTGGTCTGAGGGAGGTGGGGGGAGGGGGCTGCGTCACGGCCTGCTGTCGCCAGACTGAGCAAGGCTGGGCCTTCAAGCGGCCAGCAGACTCCCAGCCCAGGAGGAGGCAGGGCGGACTGGCGTCAAGAGCCGGCAATTTCCGTCTCTTTCATGACAGACTAGATTTGTAGGGGGCCCCTTCGACTGTCAGCGATGTGGGTTATGAAGAGAAAGGGCTCCCCTTGAGTAAGAATGGAATGGCCACACAGTGGTAGAGGCAGAAGCTCTGCTGGCTCAAGGACCAGGATTGAAACCCATTTCTGCCACTTGCTGGCTGTGAGACCTCAGACAAGTCGTTTAACCACTCTGAGCCTCAGTTTCCTCAGCTCTAAAGGAGGGCTCATAAATGGGCCTCCTTCCTGGGGATTGTGTGGCTTCCATGTGTCCTACAGAGCTGGGACTGAAAAACAAAAGTTGGGGCTAGCTCTGGGTGGCTAGGAAACAGTGGGACCCAGCACTCCTGAGCTATGAAAGGCTAAGAAATGCCATTTGTGGACAATGCCAGAGTCACGGTTTCACCCCAAGCTTTTCCGCTCCATTTCCTGCCTCAGCCTAAAAACACAGCAAGGACTGGGTGGAGACCTTGGAATTGGAGCCTCGCCTCTCCTGGAGGAAACGTAACCTGTTTGACCTAAATGAGCCTCCTGTTTGTGTTTTTCCTTCTCCTGTGAAAAGCCTGAGGCATGAAGGAAATAAGAAACAGGATTCTGGAGAAGGGAAAGGAAGCAGCAGCTGTGAGCAGCCTGCAAGTCCGGTTGGCTGGACAATGCCCCTAACTCCCTGTGGCGTGAGATGCTGTCAGGTCTGGGGATGAGGACACTCCTGTCAGAGGCGGAGTGAGGAGAAGCCTGTCCTGTGTGGGGCGAGGGGATTCCTGTCAGCTCTGGAGTCAGGACATTCTTGCCAGGGGTTACATGAGGAAATTCTTGTCAAGTTTGTGATGAGGAAATTCCTGTTAGGTCTGTGCTTAGGAAATTCCTGTCAGATTTGGATGAAGGGATTTCTGTGAAGTCTGGGGTGAGAGGATTTCTATCAGGTGTTGGGTGAGGAGAACCCTGTCAGGTGTGGAGTGAGGGGAATCCTGCCGTTTTGGGGATGAGGGGATTGCTGTCGTATTGGGATGTAATTTTCAGCGTGGGGGGATGTAATTTCCCTGCTTTGATGTGCTCTCCCCCAGTCGACACTGTTTGCTCCATGTTCTTGGTCCTGTCCCAGCTCTGGTGTTTCACATTTTCAGGGTTCTGGAGGCCAGTAGTGCATTGTACTGCCTTCATCCAAGAGCCTCTTTTTTGTGTGCCCTGCCCTGCTGGACAGGTAGCTTTCACTAGTTGAGTCCACGGTAGGTTTCTGTTGGATCCTGCTTCCCACAGGCAAGATTGTCCTCTGTCGTCTATCACTTCTGTTGACTGGATCACAGTGGTTGTTTTACCAAGGGCTTACCCACTCAGCTTCACACACATTCACCAGAAGCTCGGGAGGTGGGGCAAAGAGTTCCGTTTTACAGTCAAGGAAACAAAGGCCAGAGATAGGATGTGCTTCTTCGTTCCCTCATTCTTTAGTTCACAATGTCTTCATTGCCAGCCTCCTCTGCCTTTGAAATCCCACCCACCGTCTGCCCTGTTTGCTCTTCAGTGGGGCTTGTAGCATAATGATAGAGAGTTTGGAGTTAGACCCGGGTTTGGATCCTGAGTCCTTGCTTACCAGCTCGGTGACCGTGGGTCAGTTTGCTCTCTCTCTCAGCCTCAGTTTCCTCATTTGTAATTTAGAGGTGGTGGCACAATCCTAGTTGTGTTTTGAGGATTAAGTGAAATAAAGGCTTTAGCACTGGTCCTGAGCCCTTAGGTACCTTGTAAAGGATGCATGCCTTAGACTTCTGGGTACTTAAAAAAAAATGAGGTGCATGGGAGTGCCTCAGTAGATCCTTTCAGAAATGAAAGTGAATTCTTTAATTACCCCTTCTGTTCCAATTCACAGTGCCTATCCATCTTGCCAAATGTGGAGCAGGGTTCTTGGTTGTGAAGGGAGAACAAGGCTGAGAACACAGAAACCTTAGGCTGGCACTGATATTTTTCGGGTTCCAAAACTGGGTAGATTCACTGACTTGTAACAGCTCTGTTATGGATGAGGAGACTGACGTTCAGAGAGATTAGCTGACTGCAGAAGGTCACACAGCTCTTAATAGAGGGAGACAGATTCCTGACTCCTCATCCTACACCTGTGCACTGCCCAGGCTGATCTTATTCTTCCAGCCCCAGAGTCCACATGTCCACTTCCCCTGTGATTTCCAAGTTCTGCTCTTTTACTTATGGATCCTCCCCACCCGAATCGGTGCCACACCAATTTCATGGATTGATCAAATATGTGCCAGGCTTGTGTCCCATTCCCTCAAGAGCTTTTTCTCATCCAGATGTCTGGTTGGAACCAAGGCAATAAACTCACTCACACCGAGGGGCTTGCAACTGGGGACAGCTTGCAGGAGTGGGGGTTTGCAAGCCCGAGGCCTGAAAACAGCAGTGAGTGTCCATGAGGGTGGATGTCCAGACCCTGGTGGCAGAGAGATCCTCCCAGAAGCAAGCAAGCAACTGCCTCCTCTGCTGCAAAGTACCTGAGGATAGGAAGTTACTGAGTCAGCTGCATAGGAGAAGTTTGTGTTTCACACCTCCTCCACAGCCTCTCTGGCCTCCCTTTCCGTAGATGGAGTGGTCACAATTGGTTGACTGTTTTTTTTAATGTGACAAAGCTGCCCAGCAGCAGAGCTCAGAGAAACAGGGCAGGCCTGGAGGCCATGGAAGTGAGTGTTGCAATCTTGGCACACCCCGTGTCTCCACTGCCCGCCTGCTGGCCTGTGGCTTTCTGACAGAGCCGGGGGACAGAAGTGGTTACCCCAGCAGTGTCCTCTGGCCTGGGTGAGGAGCCTGGGGTCCCTGTTGCCCTCTGCTGAACAGGTAAAGCTGTCTTGCCATTTCCTGTCGCATGTGGCTGTTGGGGGCGGGTGGGGAGGCTGCTGGGAGAGGATGGGTCGTGCCCGTGGGCCATGCAGGGAGAACATCCCATCGGGATGTCACCAAGAGGCAGGATGCGGGCGTCAGGGGCTTCTGGAATCCAACCGTGTTCCTCCACATTCCTTGACGTCCCCCCTCTGTGGCCTTGGTTTCCTCATCTGTGAAGTGGGGGTGAGGATGATTCTGACTTCAAGGACTCAAACGTTTGGAACGCACCTGACGGTGCTCAGCTGATGGTGGGGTGGATCAGTGTTCACCACCCTTGCCAACGCTCTTCCCTGGAGCCGGGTCTTCCCAGGGAGCGCTGACGTCTTTTGGTGTTTCGACATCATTTGCTTGGTTTATTCTGGGAACACTTCACCTTCCGTATTCTCTAGGAGCCTGGGCATGGGACGTCAGCACTTCACTTGGATTTTGCCAGTTCCTCAGCTCCTTTCAAGTGAGCCCCCGGGAATGAAGTGCAGTTGCACTTTTGTGCTTCTGGCAACCCCGGGGGGTGGAGTGGGTGAGAGAGTGAGAGCCGAGCTGCCCCACTCTGCCCCTTTACCAGCTGCGAGGTCACCTCTCCCGGGCTCAGTTTTCCCCTCCGTGGATGAAACTAAGAATAGAACATACATCTCCAGCCAGTCTGGAGGGAACGGACTTGGAAATTCGGCTCAGGGAAGGCACAGGCACACGATCAGGAGGGTGGGAGCAGGACTGCTCCTTCCACAGGCTCAGGGGGCTTCCTGATCTGAAGGGCATCCAGTTTCTTTAAAACTCGCAGGTTCTGCTGTTCTGGGGGACCCTTGGCTGTGCTCTCAGGCCCTAGTCCCAAGAGTGACCTGTATGACCTTGAAACTGAACAGGAGTGTGGGGTTGAAGCTAGGGGTGCTGAGAGATGGACCTTGCAGAGGGTACATTTGGTGACTTTAAAATCTTTATTATTATTATTATTATTATTATTAGTGTATTGGCCACCACCAGTCATTAAAAAGGAAAGAGCTTGGATTTGGGGACGTTGGAATTGAACTAATAATAGCAAGAAAGCAGCCACCGTGCCCCTTCTAGGCATCCACGTGGAGGCTGTGCTCAGCTCAGGCCGCGCACCCTTTAGCTAATTTATTAGCTATCTGTATCCATAGCAACGGGATGGGTTTAGTAAGAAGCTCTGCCGCTTTCTCACTGTGGGACTTTGGGCAAATTGCTTCACCTCTCTGAGACATGCATTCCTGAAAAATGAGGCTCCTGTCCACTCCCTCCCAGTGGCCTGGAGGGGCCAGGGGTGAAGTCAGTCCAGGAGCCCCTGGCCCACCCAGGCCCTCGCCACAGGTTTCTGGAAGCACCCGAAAAGCCTTTCTTCCCTGCGATGTCATGTGGAAATGCTGGGGACATCCCTCCCCTAAACACTCGAGATTCTGGGGGTCTCCAAACTCCTGGGAGTCTTCTGGATTATCTCCCCAGAACTGGGGTGCAGAACAAGGCCAGCTCAGGGTGCTGCCTTCTCAAGGTACCTCCTGCCTCCAGGACCCTCCACCCCAACTTGCTGTCCCTCCTCCTTTTTCTCTCCCCTCCTCCCTCCCTTTCTTTTGGAGCCAGTGCTCTAAGCCAAAGCCACCTACCCACCCACCCCCAGTGGACGTGGCCTCGGGGGCCGGGGTCTTGGCTGGGTTCTTGGCAGGCCCCTCCCCCGAGAGACCCGCGATGAGACCTGAGGCTGGGAAAGCAGCACTTGTCGGCTGTCTAGGAAACGCGCCCTCGGCTGTCCCCGCCCCTGCACCAGCCCAGGCAGGTGCTCCAGAAACACGTGTGAGGAAGAAACAATGAGCCCTGATGGCAGAGGGGACACCCTCTGGCTTTGGGGGATGGGGCTTGGGGCCATTGCCCGAAGCCTCCTCTTTCCCTTAGGGAAAACCATATCCTTGCTGAAAGTATCTTGAGGGCCTGCGCTTTATTTTTGAAAGCACACAAAATTATTTTGAAGGCATATGTTTTGTTTTTAAAATCTCCATGGGAATTTTGCATTCAGTGCCATGAAATACCTGTGCATTTAAATAGCAGCCTTCAGAAACCTTTGGGTCTGTTGTAGGGAGTGGAGCCTTGTCTAGGCACTGGCTTCCTGTCTGGTAACTCGATTTGAGAGGCATGAAGTAGTGAATTCATGGATTATCAGGTTTGAGAGGGATGCTCACAGACAATCTGACCTCTTCCCATCACCTCTCTGTTAGTATATGCAAGGAAATAGAGGCACAGAGAGGTTAGGTCATCTGCCCAGTGTCCCACAGCAGATAAGTGGCAGAACCAGGGTTTGAACCCAGGCAATCTTAACCACAACATTGGAAAGGTGTCTCCTGGGTGAGCCCCATTCCTGTTTGTCCCCTATATCTGTGGCTGGGCAGTCGGGGGCACATTTCCTAGACAGTTGAAATCCCCTTCCTTCTACAACCTTGTGTGTGATCACAGCCATTTCCTAGAGAGAAGCCTCTGATCAGCACCTGAGGCCTCCAGGACCCCTTCCCCATGGGCAGGGAAGGGCTGGGTTTCACCCCAAGATGTAAATGCTGGGGCCCTTGCACCGCTGTCTGTGAGGCAGACATAAGTTGGCAAGGATCCTAGGATGCATTTCCAGATGGGAAACTGAGGCCTTAGACACAATGGCAAAGAAAGAGGCCTGCTGTCCCGCCCTGTTTCCTGCCAACCTGGCTCGAGAGCCAGCAGGTCCTGTACTGGGATCTGCCATACTGGATCTGATGGCACCTTCCATCTCACTGTCATCTGAAAAATTCATAGGCTCGTGGCTCAGAGAGGGGAAGAGCCACGTGGAGATCGTCTCTGAAGATTAGTAGAGCTGGACCTGAAACCCAGGTCTGCTCTCCCCTCTGCACCTTGTTCGTGCCTCAGTTTCTCTCAGGGCCTAATTCAAGGACTGGGGCTTGGATGGGGAAGGTAGTAGCTTTTGGCTCTCATTTCCTCTGATGTCCAACAGGAGGGTTAGACAGCCCCCATCCACTGGAGCCTGTCTGCAGCCAAGGTTTTCAAACAGTCGCAGAGAAGCAGAAAAGTACGGACAATGGCACGAGTTGTTGGTAGAGTGCCATGTTTTCAATGGAAAAAGCCGAGTCTGTGTCCTGCCTAGTTTCACTAGTATTTACATTAGTTGTTTCTTTTTCTGAAATGGCGGGGATGGTAAAGAATGGTTTTAATTTTGCGTTGACCTCGCTTGGCAAACATAAGAAGGTGGCGACTCTATTTGACAGTCTTGAAAAGTTTTGGGGAAGTGTAACTGGTTCAAGAGTACCAAAGTTTGGGATTTGCTGAACTAAGATGGTTTCTTTAGACACTTCTTCACGGAGGAGGAAAGATTTGAATGACCAAAAGACTGAGCATGAGTGGTGGAGGTGGGGAGGGGCCAAGGGTGGGGTGGGGCCTGGGGTGGGGGTACCAGCTGCTGGAACCAGGGCTCAGCTGGGGGGCAGGGTAGGGGGTGCCTGGCCCACACTAGGCACTCAACTGTGGCAGCTGGATGAAATGGCTTCCACGTGAGTGCTGGGTTCACGGTTCAGAGGCAGGGCAGTGGGCAGGGTCAGAGGACTGGAGGAGAGAGAATGAGAGGGGGACATGGATCTTGGGAGAGAAGGGAACGAAGGCTGTGGGAAGGGGAGCAGGAGGGGAGCCTGCACTGGGAGGAGGGCGGGCGTAGTTTGGATCGCCAGTGGACGGCAGGGAGGACCTGAGAGGGCGCCCTGGAGCGGACACTGATCGGGACACCTGCCCTCGGCTGGGTTCCCTGGAAGCGCAGCCTGAGCCAGGGATGTCCCGGGGAGTGTGACGGGTTGGGGGTGCGTTCTCAGGCAGAGGCAGGCTCGGGGTGAGGGGTGGGAGGCAGGTCGCGCCAGGGCAGGGTTGGGATCCTGTCTTTATTTAAAATTTTGATATTCAGTTCTTCCTGTATTTTTGCATTAACTTTGATTCTTAAAGTATTGCATACAAATATTCTTCAATTTGACTGCTAAGTTTTTTTGGCACCCCTTCTGCATTGCACCCGTGGCAAGGGCTTCCCTCGCCTCTCCCTGGCCCAGCCCTGCTCTTGGGAGAGGGGGAGGGAGCTAAGCAAGGATGGGGGCTCAGCTGGGGACTAGCTTGCCCCTGACCCCACGGGGCGCTCGGGAGTGTGAGTTGTACCCCCACATCAGTCAGGGAGAGGCAGCTCCTCTTTGGCTGAGGGCAGTGCTCAGAGCAGGGGGCAGCTGTGAGCTATCAGCAGCTAACATTCTCAGCAGCTGGGGGGCGGGACCCCCTGCAGGTAAAGGGGACCTGGGCTGGGCACCCCCAGCCTCCACTGCCACACTCTTGTTCTTTGAGAGGTGGTGGCAAAAATGTGACTTATTTACAAGTGCTTTTAGCTGCTGGACCGTGTTGCTTTGAGTATTGACTTTTGAGCCTCAGAGGCCCCGTATCTATTCCTGTTATAGAACGATGAATGAATGAATGATGAATGAATGAATGAATGGTTTCCAGCAGGGAGGGCGCCTGTCACCCAGGGCTGGGCTGGCCCAGGGAGCAGGATGGTAGGCGGAGCCTGTGGGGCTGGGGCTGTGGCCTAGGAGGCGGTAGGCTTATCCTCAGCTGCTGGGTCATTTCCTTGGAGGATGGGGCCTGGGAAGAGGAAGGTGGGAGTGAAGCAAGCGCTAAGGGAGGAGAAGCTTCAGGAGGGGAAGAGAGCCCGAGGAAGGAGGAAGAGAAAGGAGGGCGAGGGCTCTGTCCTGGGTGACCAGGCCTGCGTGAGGGCCCCTGGAGGCGGATGGCCCTTCTGGCTGTTTCTCAGCTGGGAAGGGCAGGGGATGGTGGAGGCCCAAGGCCTGGGATGTTTAGTTCTGGGGTCCGGATGCCTGGAGCCGGTCGGGCCTCGTGGTGGGCCCCCGGAGGAGCCGCACACCTTATGGGTGGTCACCTGGGCCTGGGGAGAGCGGCACAGGGCCTCTTCCCCTATTGGAACTGTCCCTTCGTGAGTTCAGGACACGGGGGTCTTTGCTCTTGTTAAAACTCCTCTGTTCCACGCAGTGTCTGTGCTACCACCACAGCTCTGAGTCCCCACTCAGCTCCCGTCACTCCCCTCCAGCTGCGCTACGTGAACCCAGAGCCGCGAGCCACGGCCTCTGCTCCTGCTCTGCCTGGGGCGCTGGCCTGGCCAACTCCTGCTCGCCTTTGAGTTTCGCTTCTCCCAGACAGCCTTCCCTGACTTGGCAGCTGGAGTTGGTGTGGCAGTTTGATATTGTTTATGAATTCCAAATACGGTGGGTAATATGCCCATGTGTTTGCCCTGCACCTGGGTTTGCTGTGCTACAAATTACTCACTGTCTCTCTTACCTGACCTTGGGTTTCTTGAGAGTGAGAACTGTAATTTTCACTTGTGCATCTCTAGCTCCAGCCTGGTATCTATGTCCTCAGTAAGGTTTATCGAATGTGTGAATGAGAAATAAGTAATCAGATATTTACACTTAAGTGTGAAAGAAGCTATGAAGAGATTTATCATCACCCTTTCTTACTACTCTACAACTTCAATTTTTTTAAAAACCGTCATGCCTGGAGCAATGTGATATAATGGTAATAATCATAATAATAGTAATAATAGATAACTGACTGAGAACCAGGTGTTATTCTAGATGCTTTTTTAAAAAATTTTAAAATATGGTATTTTATTTATCTCCTCCTTGTTGTTTGCACTTGCTGTCTGCATTCTGTGTCCATTGTGTGCTCTCTTATGTCGGCTCGTCTTCTCTTTAGGAGGCACTGGGAACTGAACCTGGGACGTCCCATGTGGGAGAGAGGCGCTCAATTGCCTGAGTCACCTCTGCGCCCTGTGTCGTTACGTCTCTCATTCTGCTTCTTCTGTGTCTCCTTGTTGTGTCACCTTGTTGTGTCAGCTCACCGCATTACCCCATCATGCCATGCGCTGTCTTGCTTGTTCTCTGTAGGAGGCAACAGGAACCAACCCTGGGGCCTCCCATGTGGTAGGTGGGAGCCCAATCGCTTGAGCCACGTCCGCTTCTCCTACATGCTTTATATGCCTTCTGTTATTTAATCCTAATCGACCAAGTCTAGGAGGCACAAACAATCACTACCCCATTTTATGGGTGAGGAAACTGAAGCACAGAATTTCAGTAACAAAGAGGTAGGGGCTTGAACCCAGGCTCCAGAACCTGTACCTTTAACCATCACATGTTAAGTGTGGCTTTGGGTTCAAGTCCTGGATCCTTCGGTTCAATTTTTAGCTGTGTGACCTTGGGCAAGTTACTTGACCCCTCTGAGCTTCAGGCCTGCTGGCAGGCAGGGGCAGCATGAGGGGTGGGAAGCACCCTGGGCGTTGACTGTGATGGTGCCCGTGGCCCAGTGAGGTTTTCACAGGCTACATGCAGGGGCCTGGAAACCTGCAGCAGCTGAGACCTCGTGGGCCAGGGTCATGGGCAAGAGGACGAGGAGGCAAGGAGGCTGGAGACAAAGGCTCCTCTGTCCACCGCTTGGCACCCTCCAGGAGGTGAACTGGGAAAATGTGAAAGCTGGAGAGGGAGAGGACTCCCGGCTGGGAGTGGGCCGGGCACGCTGCATCCCGCCAGGATGTAGTCGGCATGAGCACCGGGTGGAAAATTACTTTGGTTCCTTTCCAGAGGGAGCGGGAAGGCTGGGGCCCGTTCATGGAGGGGAGGGCTTTCTCCCCACCCTGGGAATGCGATCACTGTTTTATTTTAAAACAGAATAAAAGCAGAAAACGACCTCAAGCTGTGGGCTGCTTGGTGCTAGCCGGGGCCACTGAGCCATCTCCAGGACACAGCTCCTTGCCTGGGAATGGGCTCTGGGACAATAGAGGAGACCGGCCGGCCGGCCCGTCAGTGCCCGCTCTCTGTAGATTCTGCCCCCCCTTTCCCCAACACGGCCTGTGGGCGCTGGGGGTGGCGGGGAGCCCCCCTCCAGCCTGACCGGCCTCCAGGGCCCCTGCTTTGTGGTTGATGAGGCCTCCTTCCGTTGTAGATGGTTGCAGGTACCCTCAGACGTCTTTCCTGAGCCCCGTGACAGCCCTGTCATCGATGCTTTCCATTTGATAAATGTGGAGACTGAGAAGGACCCAGATTCCTGGCTCGGGACCACAGCCACGCCCAGCGTTTTGGGGACAGACTGAGTGACTCTGGGCATCACTGGTGCAGAGGGAGAGCTTAAATCCCGTCTGCTCACCGTAGAAGACTAGGGCTCAACAGACCCAAACCCTGTTGAGAATGTGTGGGAGGTGACCCCCGTACGAGAGTAATTGTAACATCGTAACAGTAAGAGACTGGGAACAAGCGAGGCGCCCGTCCACAGGGACTGGTGGAATAAACCCTGGCAGCTCCAGCCATGGGTGCTATGCTGTCAAGAGGATGGGATGTTCTTTATACACTAAAATGAAATCAGCTGCAAGATACCTGTTAGGTCGGAAAGGCAAGTCGCACAGCTGTGTGTGTAGCATACTATCTTTTATGCAAAAAGGAGAGACATAGAATGTGCATTTGTATTTGCCTAAAGAAATTCTGGAAGGTTACAGTAGAACTTGGTGGGTGGACGGCAGTTAGTTTGTAGGGAGAGATTTTTGTTCTAACCATTACATAGTCGTAGGTATTTCTGAACCATGGAATTGTGACACCTAGAGAAAACTTTAGATAAAAGAGAAGCCAAATTAGAGTTGTAAAGGGTCATCCTCTAGGCTAGTAGTGTCAAGTGTTGTTATGACCCAACATCTCCCTGACCTTCCCACGTGCACTTTGGGATTTTAAGCTGCACTTCCCCAGCCTCCATCTTTCCATCACACGAGGAAGGCTCCTTGTGGGCCGCTTTGGCCCCAGCCTGAGAGGGTGCTGTTTGGAGTTTTGTGCAGGGCCTGCCCTGTGGAGGTGGTGCAGGGTTCCAATGGACTGAACAGGAGTCCACAGAGCCCCGCCCCTGTCCCTGCCCACGTCATCCTGGTGGCCAGAATGTGTCCCCAGTGGCGCCAGTGGCCATGGGTAGTCGAGCCGGTGTCTTACAGTGAGCCTGCTGCCTCATTCCAAGAGGGCACTTTGGACCCTTGCCGAGCTATTCACAGGAGAAAATGATGGGATCTCCTGGGCTTTCCTTGATGCTCATAGCCAATGGACAGAAAGACTCTGGAATGGAGAAGACCGAGAATGGAAACCTACATTCAGTCGAGAAAACAACGCGATGGGGCTTTTTGCCAGTCTCCTCTGCTGGGACCTTCCCCCACGCAGCCCCCACCCAGGAACTGCACGCTAAGTGTTCTATCAACACGTGGAATCCAGTTGCCACTGACACATGCTTTCTGGCCAAAGCAAAGGCCCCTGACATTTCAGTGGGCTGTCACCTCGCCCAGAGCCCTCTGGTCTTGGGGAATTCTGGAACTACTTTAAAAAGGGCCGCTCTTACCATGACCAGGTTCAAGGACCCCGGGCTGGGAAGCTCCATCTTAATCACAGGTGTAAATAAATAAAACGGAGGCTGCGAGGCCCCCGTCACCCCCACTCTTCGTCTCCCATCCACGGGCCCACAGCTCATGAGCGGAAGAGCCTGCGTTCAGCAGAGCTGACTGCAGTCTGTGCGTCTGTGGCTCCATGCCCTGCCCCAGGCTGACACCCTAGCGGCCTCGGCAGGTCATCTTTTTCTGGGTGCTAAGCCTCCGTCTCTACAGCAGTAAATGGAGATTGTGAGAGTCGCAGAATCCGTGTATTCTAAGGCCTGGAGAGGACATGGCACAGGGGCCAGGCCCGTGGTTATCTTCTTTTTTTTTTAGGAGGTACCGGGGATTGAACCCAGGACTTGAGCTATGCCCACTTCTTGGTTACCGTCTTAAGTGGTGCTGCCGCCTCTCGGAGCCTCCCTTCCTCGTCTGTCAAATGAGGGTCGTGGTCGCGGCTGCCTCCCAGGGCCTTGACGGGACTCTAACGGCTCAGGACAAGGGCTTAGCCGGGGCGGTGGGGGCCAAGGTCACTGCGGGAGCTTCTGTGTCACTGGCCTCTCGCTCTGGGCCGAGGAGGGGGTGGTCTGCGAGTAGGGAAACCGTGTCCTTGGTTCGCCACGTGGGGCACTGTTCGGAGGGAAAGGGGCACTGCTGGGTATGTTGAGACGACGGGTGTGGCTGGGGTTGGAGGGTCGCTCTACGTTTGGGTCACAAGTGCCCTTCGCAGGACCTCTGCTTCCAGGGACCACGTGCCCAGCCGCGCGAGCGTGGAGCGTGCAGCTCCCCAGGCCGTCCCGCTGATGCCGAGGACCGCCGCGGCCTAGCATTTCCCCGGAGAGCGGCGGCCTCCCGGCTGCTGATGCTGTCAGCCCACGGTGCAGAGGCAGGGCCTCAGGGCAAAGCACTTGAAGGCACATGGCCCAGGCCCTCGCCCAAACACCTCGAACTTTCTTCAGGTTAAGCCAGACATGGATGTCTAGCCTGAAACGAACAGCCGCCCCGCCCCGGCGCCACCGGGAAGCACTGCTTTCACTGAGCTGCGCTTGGGCTGTGCCGCCAGCTCCCGAGGAGGGCCTGGGTGGCTCTGCCAGCGCTTCTGGACGCCGCCCTTGGGGCCCCCGGGAGCAGGGCTGTGTCCATCGCCAGGGCACCGCTGAGGGTGAAGACTGCCAGGCCAGGCCGAGCCCTCTCCACCCGGACCCGTGGAGAGAGTCCTGCGGGCTCCCCGCACCAGGAAGCCGTGGAATCGCCCCGGCGGGGTTTGCGTTTAGCTCAGGGCACGGGACTCCTAACTCATTCTCCTTTTCCAAACCAGGAGGCTGGGAGTCCAACGTGGGGCCCACCCAGAATCAGCGTTTAGGATGTTACTCATCGTCTGCCCTTTTTCTCCTCAGTCCTGGCTCCGTTTTCTCTACCCACCCACGATTCCCTTCCTTCCTTCACTCTCACTTTTAATCTATATTCCCCTATATTAGCGAGCCTCTTATGAGATTTGCTTTCCCCCTTCTGGACCGAGGCGGTATCTAAACAGACAAATGGACAAAAAAGGCAAGCGCAAACATCCTATCGCATCCATCCCTCTGTCATGGACAGCAGCTCCGTCAGTCTGGTGGGGGCTGGCTGGCAAGGGGTTAAGAATGATCCAGAGGAAGTTCAGCCAATGTTAGAGAGGAAGTGGCCACTGCCAGAGGAAGGAGGTGGCTGGCTCCAGAGAGCTGAACCGGGCCTGAGGTGAACGCCACAGGTTGCTCGAGTTCAGTTTAATAAAAAAGGAAGTGCTTTCTAATGACTTGACGAGTCTTTCTAGAAGTACTGCCAGGGGGATGGGAGAGGAGAGAAAGGCTACTTGCTTTGGAAAATGGCAGGACCGAGGGAGAGTTTCTTTCTTTCTTTTTTCTTTGAGAGTTGGGGGAGATCTGAATCTGTTTATGGGCTGAATGGAAGGGTCGACTGGAAAAGGGGAGAATGATTATCCAAGCGATGAGTGGTGATGACCCTGGGAGGGAGGGTCCCGGGACAGGCTCCTCATTCCAAGACTCAGAAAGGCAGAGCCACTTGCTGAGGGTCACCCCTTCACGTGGTATGCGTGGTGATGTCTTATGTCTGTCTCCTACGACAAAGTGGGCTCCATGGGGAAAGAGTCTTGTCCCCTCGGCTCTCTGTGGCTGCCCCACGCCCAGGACAGCACCTGGTGCACAGCAGTGTTCTGCCGAGATTTGTCGAGGTGGTTGAAGCAACAAACGAAGCTTACGGTGGCAGGGCCAGAATTCACACTGGGTGCTCGCTAGCTCCAGAAGCAGCTCTGTGTAAGCACAGGGGCCAAGGGCGCGTCGTAGGATGGCAGCCAGCCCATCCCAGACTTCCCAGGCCTTTTAGCCAATGCCTCAGTCCTGGGCGGTCCGGGGCGCTCGGCGGCCCCAGGCCCCCGCAGACGTGGCCTCCTGTAACCCTCCGTCCGCCCCCTCTGCAGATGAGGACGCCGTGATCCCGGGTCTCCGGTCACACAGCACGGCGGGCCGGCTGGAGCCCACAAAGGCTCCTGGGCCTTTGTGCCCAGCCGCGTTCCTTGTTTCTGCCTCGTGAAGGTGGTAGGCCCCTCGATCCCAGAGAGCTCCATTCTGGGATGGCCTCCCGGCTTCCACAGGCTTTTATTTTCCCACAGGGGGCGGGGTGGGGTGGGAGGCACTTCTCCCCGCAGGACCCCTCTGGGACGAGGTGGCAGCTGGTGACAGGGCCGAGCGGGAGGGCAGCCTGTGCCCCCTCCCCCGGTGCCTGGGAACTGGGTGGGACCCGGGACTCCGCCGTCCCGCTTGCTGGCAGCAGTGCCTCCCTATTCATCAGCTGCCTGGGTGGGAGCCAGAGGCTCCCGTGGGGACGGGCCTTGCCCGCCTGTCCCACAGCCCCGCGCCCTGGGACTGGCAGCCTGGGCAGGGGGACGGCCGGGTGGGGCAGGGTTCCAACGGGCTGCACAGGAGTCCACAGAGCCCCACCCCTGCCCCTCCGACCCCGAAGCTGGCATGTGGAGACTGCACTCTCCAGAGGTGGGTGAGCCTGGGGTCAGGGCACGCTCTTTGGGGGTGGGCTTGATAATCTGTCACCGGCCGTCCCTGTGCACACAGTGGGGCAGCAGGTGCAGAAACACCAGGACTCTGGGCACAGTGAGACCCCGATGGGGCAAGGCCCAGAGCATCCAGGGGTGCCTGGGGACATGGACTCAGGTCCCACCTTGCTTCTTTGCGCCTCGGTTTCCACCTCTGAAGAATGGGAATGAAAATACCCACCCTGCGGGTCTGTCCCACAGAAAGGCACTGCGTATGCAGTTGGCACTCAATAAGTGGGGGTTAATGGTGCCACTCCTGGCCTCGCAGGGCTGCACTGGAGAGCAGGACCCCGTGAGAGGCAGTGGGCCGGGGCTCCTGAGCGCGCACGGAGACGCTGTGCTGCTGGGACGCAGGGAAGTTTGAGGGGCCAGGAGTGCTGCTCTAATGCTTTCCACAGCGGGGCAGCAAAAACTGCCTGCGGCCTGTCCGAGATCCTGAACGAGGCGTGCGAAGGAGACAGGAGCCTTCGACACAGCCCGGAAGTGCGGCTGGGGTTGGCTCAAGACCCAGGTTCAAATCCTGCTGTACCAGGGACTGGCTGGTGATTCTGATCTGGCACCTTAACCTTTCGGAGCCTCAGTTTCCACATCTGTTAACTAGGATAATAGCCGCCCCTGCTCGGTGGGGCCCTGTGAGGGGCCGGGGGAGGAGGGGGGCCGGCTGGGACGCGGGTGGGAAGGCTCCTAGAGCACGAGATTGCGCAGGGCCTGGTCCGAGGTTCCCGCTGCGGCCCCTGCCTGCCCACGGGGCTTTCCTGAGCCCTGCCGCGGGCCAGTGGCCCCAGGCCGCCGACCTCCCCGGCTGGACCGTCCCGGGCTGGCCACGGGGACGGAGGTCTGGCGCTCACCCGCGGCCCTCCCTTCCTCCCGCCCGGCTCATCTCCACCCGCCTCCCTGTCTGCGCCGCCTCTCCCTTTGAACACCCCCCTCTGGCACTTTTTACCATCAACGCCACTCACACACACTCACACACACATATACCCACCCACACGCACGCACACACGCGCACACACATACACACACACACAACCCACATCCACACCCACCCACACCCACTCACACACACACACACACACACATATACCCACCCACACGCGCGCACACACATACACACACTCACACAACCCACATCCACACCCACCCACATTCACACACACACCCACACCCACTCCCACACACTCACACACACACACTCACACAACACACTCCCCTTGACCCCCGACTGTATCTGAAGTAGTGGAAATGGCTTTGCCACCTGAGTCCTGGCCCTGCCATCATTTTGCTGCATGACCTCAGCCCAAAAGCCACTTTTTTTTTTCTCTCTGGGTCTCGGTTTCCCCCTGTTGTAAGTGGGTGGCACAGGGGAGCGGGTGTAGCTCCATGGCTGAGCCTCTGCTTCCCATGTATGAGGTCCTGGGTTCCATCCCTGGCCCCGGCACCTCCAATAAATAAATAAAAACGTAAGAAAAGAAAAGAAAAGAAAAAAATGGATGGTACAGACCAGCTCATTGATTTTCCAAATTTCAGTCGTGGCTGTGCCATCTTCACAGTTTATCGTGTCCGTGCACCACTTATTTAGACACACAGGCTCGCCCAGCCTCTCTCGGCAGAGCCTTGCCTTCGTCCGTAATGGGACGGCAGGGCCAGGCGCTCCCTTCAGCACTTGACGTAGCTCAAGTTCCTTAGGCCCAGGATGGCTCTGCGGAAGAGGGGCTACTGCTTCCTCCTTTTTACAGCTGGGCCGACTGAGGCGCAGGGAGGGTAAATGGTTCTCCCCCCGTCCCACGGCCAGCTGGAATTCGAACCCAGACGCTGGTGCTGAGCTGGGCATTTGGTCCCTCCACCCCCTGGCCTCTGGGAGAACCTGCGTTTGATGGGCAAGGTAGATAAGCGTTTCCAAAGCACCTGTTTAAATAAAGGACTCGCCATTACAGAAGCAGGAGCATCTTTTAAAAAGCTTGCCTTTGTGCCCCCTCAAACCACACCTCACATACCCACCCGGTCCCCACGCCATCCCGGGCGGCGGCCCTCTTCTCTCATACCTCTGCGACCCCATGGTTCCCCCGTGCCCCTCTCTGGGAAACTTTCTTTTCTTTCTCTGTCCTCCCCCTTTTCTCCACTCAAAGGCTCCCTCTCTTTTTCCCAGTCCAATCTGTTCGTTTTAGAGATGTGCAATCTGAGGCCTCACCAGAGAGGGAAGGTTTTTGCCAAAATCACACAGCAAACCAAGGGAAGTTGGGACCCTGTCCTTTGTTCTCTCAGCCCAATTTTCAGTGTGTTTCCCCTTGGCTGGAGTGGGAGGTGGAGGCAGGAGGCTGACACTGAATCCCTGAGACACCCCCACCCCAGCACCCTCTCCCTCTTGGTTCTCCACACGCCTCCCCGCCCTGCATCAGCCTGAGCCCGTGGCAGGGGCTGTTGGCCCCACACCCTCAGGGTCCCCGGGTGAGCTTCTGGCTCCGGCCCTGGGAGTGGGAGTGATGGAGGGGGCCAGCGACATGCAGCTGTGACAATCCCGGCCATCGGGTCGGGTGAAGCCTGGGTGTGGAGCCCCCGGGGGTCAGGTCCCAGAGGGGTCTCATGGAAGAGGCTCCCGCGTGGGCAGGGCTCAGCAGCACGCAGGACTGAGGCAGGTCAGGGCTGCCGAGGCAGCTGGGAGGAAGACGGGTGCTGCACGGGACACCCTCCCTGCCCACGTGCCAGTCGCTAAATGAGTGTCCTTGGGTGGCCCCAAACCCTCACTCTGCCCCGGCCTGAGCTCCTGGCTCACCTGCTGTGCCAGTTGGGAGCTGGGGTGGCTTTGATACCTCCCCCTCCTTCCTCCCCAGTCCAGTCTGTCCCCACGTCCTGTCAGCTTCCCGATGCCCCTTCTCCGCATACCCATCACCCACTCCAGTCCAAGCTGCCCTTCCTTCTCCCCAAGTCACCTGTACCCACGCCCTCCACACGGCAGAGCTGTGATCGTCTAAGTCAGACCATCCCTCTCCCACCGCCCGCAGATGAACATGTCCACCCCCGGCGCGGCTCACCTCCCGTCTCTTACCGCCCCACCTCCACATCCCTGCCCTCCTCCTGCTCCTTGTCCTCCTCCACTCCAGTGGGCTAAGGTACAAGCCCTTCTTCTGTCCCCCCTCCCTGCCTTTTCTCAGGTAGTCCCTCTATCCCCCTTGCTCAACGCCCCCCATGATATCCCTCCCGCCGCCCAGCCTGGAACTGGCCCCTTCCTCTTCCCTGCTGCCGCTGCAGCCCACATAGATGTCCACCATGGTACCTGAAATATGTAAACACCTGATTTTCAATCCTAGTTCTGCTGCTTCCCAGCTGGGTGACCTTGGGAAAGTTACTTAACCTCTCTGAGCTTCTGTTCATTTGTAAGATGGGGCCAATGATAGGACAAACCTCACAAGACTGCTGTGGGGATTAAATGAGTTAGTGACATGTCTTAGAGCAGTGTCTCACACAAAATAAGCTTTCACACCATACATTCATTTAACACCTTTTTTTGGAGCACCTACTATGTGTCATGCACTGCTCTAGGTCCTGGGCATGCAGCAGTGAATGAGAGGACAAAAATCCCTGCCCTCAGTCAATGTTAGCTCTGATTTGTGAGTCAATTCCCAGGCCTCTAGGGGTGGAGAGTGTTTCGAATTCATTCGTACATCAAACATCCAGCACGGGCGGGGTCCAGCGCAGGTGAGAAATACTTGTTGGTGAAGTGAAGAAAACTTCTCCAGCTTTAGATTCCCTTGGAGTTGATGATTTTACTAGAGGGTTTACTGCATCTAAGAGAGTCTTTTCATTCTGATATGGAATTGTAAGACCAGGCGAGCAAGTCTGTAGTGCCCCCAGTCCCTCAAACTGTCACCATTTTGGGGACCCAGGGTGTCTCCCGTGGTGAAGTCCCTCCTCAGCTTGTGGGACGTCAGAGTCAGGATTCTCACGGTTGCAAGTGACAGAATCCCAACTCAAACTGGTTAAAACAGAAAAGGAAACTTGCCCAGAATTGGCACAGGTCCCAGGCATGGCTGGTTCAGATGTCAGGAGCTGGTCTCTAACTCTGAGATCTGCTTTCTTCCGGGTTGGCTTCCTCCACCGTTACAATCTCCCGGGTGGCGGCAGATATGGCGTCAAGCCGCCCCAGGTTTCTAGCCCGGCCGCCTTACAGCTCCTGTGAAAAAGAGCATCTCTCTCCCAAGAATCGCAGCGAGAGTCCCAGGGAGGGCTCCCATTGGCCTGCTTTAGGTCATGTGCTCAATTCCTGAAGCAGTCATTGGTGGCCAGAGGGACGGGGTATGCTCATTGGCCAGGCTTGGATCAGGGGGTGGGGTCAGCCCCTTCCGAGCCCCACAGCCTGAGCGCGGGATGGGCGGGCCGCTCCACGGGGACGGGAGGGCGGGGCCTGTCTGGGTGTCCTCGGATCCGGGGGCTGCTTATCAAAGGCTGCCCGGAAGGAGCCCCCTGGGGAGGCCGGGAGCACAGGCCTGCAGCGTTCCCGCGGCCACGGGGGCGATGGGGACGAGTGCGCGGTGTGAGTTTATGCTTGAATTCCTTGCTGGGACCATTATTCCAGGGAGGAGGAAGGGGATGGAGGCTGCCGAGCCCGCATGCTGCGTCACACTGGGCTCAGCCTTGCTTGCTCCGCGGTAGCAGGAGCACACAAGGGTCTTAGAGGGAACTCCAGAGAGGCGAGTGTGCTGCAGGCTCTGGGCTGGGCGCCCACGCTCAAATCCTGCTTCTACCATTCCTAACTGTGTGGCCTCGGGCGGGTTGCTCAACTGCTCTGTGCCTCAGGTTCCTCATTTGTAAAATGGGAATAATAATGCCTGCTGAATAGGGCTGTTGTTAATGAACATGAAGCATTTAGAGCAGTTCCTGGTGCATCGTAAACCCTCAATAAATGCGCATTGCCATCGTCATGACTATTTGTACTGCAGTTAACTAGAAGAGAGTTAAAAATAGAGCTCGAGTGCTGGAATTCAAGGCGCAGGAGAAGGGCAGAGCAGCCACCACTTCTGGGTGGGGATACCTTTCTGGCATCCGGAAATCAGGCCCCAGACACTGTTCCTTCAGCTGATCCTTGCTCATCTCTTGAGGGTCTCCAGACTTACCTGCCTTGCACACCTGTCCTGGGGTGTGCCCACCTGGTACCTCTGATGGCGGTGGGACCGCCCCTTGGCCCTGCCTCCTTCCTGTGCCACCTCTCACCCCATGCTGGAGAATCCTAGCTCAGTGAGGCCCAGGGATGGGCAGTCAGCATTGCCATGGCAACCAGGTTTCCTCCATGACCTCAGGGACTCCGTGGGGAGAGGTTGTCTGGGTCCCTGGCACGGGCCAGCGAGAGTCCTCAGCTTGCCCTGGCTTCCATCGTGGAGGCTCATCTGAGGCTCTCTGGCTCGTGCCCGTCCACTCACCCAGGACCTTCCTTGGAGCATGGGCGGTTACCATGGAAACAGTTCTGGAAGCAATGTCCCTGAGGGCTGAGGAAAAAAATCTTCAAGAAAATGGGGAGGTTGCCAGACTCCACGGCTGTCCGATGGAACGCCTGATTCCTGGAGGATGGAGCAGGGGCTGCTGGAGGGCCCTTGTCCAGCTCCCCAGGCCCCTTGCTGGTCTCCCGCCTCCAGCTCTCCTCTCCCACCATAACTCCACATCAGCCTCTAGGAGCAGAAGCTGGGGTCATTTTAGAAAGATGGACTTCCCTCTGCTGACAACCATCCATGGCTCCCTATTGCCCACAAAATGAAGTTGGTGGCTGGCAGGGAGTCTCATGATCTGAATCCCTCCTTCCTTCTCAGCCACATCTCCTGACTCCTCTCCTTCCTGCCTTCCACACATTCTTTCTACACATGGTTTATTAAGCCTCTGTGCTTTTGCACATGTAGTTCCCTTTGTAGGGAACTTCTCCCTCCACTGCTCCATTTTCAAATACTTTTTACCCTCCAAGGCTCAGCTCACCTTCTCCAGGAAGCTTGCCCTGATTTCCCCAGGCACATTCTTATTACTGTGTACAGAGCCAGGGCCACAAACTCAGTGGCGTACAGGGCCAGGCAGGAGACGCGAGGGGCATTCTTAACTTCCACAAAGAAGTGCGTGCTCTGTTTTGAAAGCTGGAAAAGGGAATGCTCTGGTTTATCTTTCAGCAGAAGCCCAGGGCAAGCTCTCCGCTGAACTGTAGCTGACTCATTGCCCCAGGGTCAGGGGACAACAGAGAGGGCAGGGACTGGGGACTGTTTGCCCTGTCTACGGTGCAGGCCCTGTCTGGCTAATTTGCTGGAAGTCTGGACCTTATGAGACAGCTCAGAGCACTGACGGTGCCGTGGTCTGCCCTGAGTCTGCCTCCCTCGGAGCGGGGAGGGGCTGGGCCGCTTCATTCCCACCGCTCGGCTCCCAGAAGTGCGCAGTGGCAGCTGTTTGAACGGGTGGAGGGATGCACAGATCCAAGCCTGCTCCTACCTCAGGGCCTTTGCACTTGCTGTTCTCGGTCTGGAGGGCTCTTCCTTCTGATAGTCACACGGGCCCGCCCCTCAATTCAGGTCTCACTCAAATGTCACCTTCTCAGAGAGGCCTTCCCTGGACGCTTTACCTAAAATAGCATGACCCCCCCACTCTCTAGACCTTCTTCCTCTCTATTTTCATTCCTAGCACATATCAACACCTCCCATTAGATTCATTTTGTTTTTCCAACATACAAGGAACAGACATGCTTCTAAAATGTTACCAATGTAAACTCACTTAACCGTAGGAATCCCTGTGAGGGAGGAGCTGCCATCACTCCTGTTTTTCAGATGAGGCCCAGAGAGGTGGAGGTCACACAGCTGGTGAGTGACGGCCAGGATTTAAACCCAGCAGTCTGGCTCCAGAGGTGTTTGTTTTCTTCATTATTTATCAGTCTGTCTGTCTGGTAGCTGCCTCTCCTTGTGTCCCTTGAGGGCAGTGACATGTCCACTTTGTTCACTGCTCTATCTCTGGTACCCAGATCTGGGCCTGGCACATAACAGCAGTTTAATTCAAATTTCTTGGAAGGATGGAGGAAGGGAGCCAGGAGGACCAGAAAAGCAGAGGGAGGAAGTCCTTGGCCTTCCCAGTTTTCCGTTAGCCCTGGGCTGGAAGCTTCTCAGTGTCCCGGAGGGGTTGAGTCAGCCTGTCTGCGGGGGCCGGGCCCCGTTTCCCTCACCCTCTAATGGGGCCTCTGTTTTCTGCTCTCTCCCCGGCAAGGATGCCAAACCGCTCGGCTCCTGGGGCCCGTGCCCAGCCCGCTTCCTCCCGTGTGAGGGGCCGTGAAGGACCCCTCGAGGCGGGGTGGCGGGAAGTCTCTGGAACAAGGTGGCCTGGAGTGAACAGACTGTCCCTCGGCGGCGCAGGGCCGGGGTGGGAGGGCGGCTGCCCTGGGCCAGATGTGCTCAGGGTCCGCGAGCTGAGGGCTGGGACGTGCCCTGGGACCCTGCGCAGCCGCCTCCCCGGGTCTGATTCACCCGGCGTTCCGTTCCCGGACATCCGGCCTGGCTCTCAGGGGTTCCAGAGAGGACCCGTGCCCTGCCAAGTTCTCCTTGGACCCTAAACTAGCAGGCCTGGATGAGGCAGCAGCAGAAACGTTTCCCAGTTTTGAGCGGGGAGCTCACACCCCACTCCCATCAATCGCACAGTATCAAGACGGCCCTCACCCTGTGTGAGGCGCCTTGTTCCATTTAATTCTCCTGACGCCTTGAAGTAGAGGCTGCAGAGAGGAGCCTGGAGCACAGAGAGGTGAAGTGACTTATGCAAGGTCACACAGCTGGGAAGTGGTGGAGCTGGGACTAAAACCCAGGTCTCAGTTGAATATGACATGATTCCATGGAAAACCAGGAGAAGAGAAGCGGGGAGCCCAGGCTGGAGCTCCTGATTCTTCCCGCTTGCCCCCTGGCTGGGCAGCTTTGGGAAAAGGCACTCGACTTGTCTGAATCTCAGTTTTCTCGCTTGTCACGTGGAAATAAGGCGGGATGGGCACCTTTCGGGCCCCTGCAAAGCGCAGCCCTCTTGCTGGGTGCGTCTTACCATTTCCCTTCATCCTCACAGTAGGTCGTGGTGTTGTGGGGTGTCCCAGGGGTGGAACTGAGGTCCAGAGGTCACAGCTAGGACCCGTATCCTCCTCAGCTTTAACGCCTGCCCTGTCAGAGGCGGGGCGCTAACTTCATTCCAACGGAGGGACTTTAATTAATTGTAAAAAATGCTTTGCAGATGCTCTCGCAGAGGATGTGGGGATGGTGGGCAGGGAGCCGGGGCCCCACCGGGGGTGGAGATGTTTCCCATCCGGCCCCGGGGCCCTGTCTGGCCCAGGAGAGGGGCTCCAGACACGATCCAGGCTCCCCCCTGGGCCCGGCCGCCTTGGCTTTGGTTCAGAAGCCACGAGCAGCGCTCGGCTTCGCTATCTCCCTGCTGTGGGCTGGGGATGGCTTTTGCTGCTGGTTCTTTTTTTTTTTTTAAGATTTATTTTTTATTTATTTCTCCCTTTCCCCCTCTCCCCCCGGTTGTCTGCTCTCTGTGTCCATTCTCTGCGTGTTCTTCTGTGTCCGCTTGTATTCTTGTCAGCAGTACCCAGAATCCGTGTCGGTTTTTGTTTCATCATCTTGCTGCATCAGCTCTCCGTGCGTGCGGTGCCACTCCTGGGCAGGTGGCACTTTCTTTCGTGCTGAGCGGCTCTCCTTATGGGGTGCACTCCTGGCGCGTGGGGCTCCCCTACGCGGGGACACCCCTGAGTGACAGGGCACTCCTTGCGCGCATCAGCACTGCGCATGGGCCAGCTCCACACAGGTCAAAGAGGCCCGGGGTTTGAACCGTGGACCTCCCATGTGGTAGGCGGATGCCCCATCCTTTGGGCCAAATCTGCTTCCCTGCTGCTGGTTCTTGCAGGCATATCACCGTCTGGTTTTTCTGGACAAAAGTTTACTGAGCATCTACTGTGCGCCAGGCACCCTGTCTACATCACTGCTTCGTGGAGCGCTGATCACCTGGGCAGGGAGGTATGGTGTTAGCGCCTTCTGCAGATGAGCTTGCTGAGGCTCGCAGAAGGCCACTGAACTAGGAAGGGGCTGCGACCTGGCCTGGCCGAGTCCCAGGTGTGGCCGTCAGCCACTAGACTCCACTCGGTGCCTGGGGCTTAGGTGGGGGAAAGGTTCAAAGCCGCCTGGTTGCAGACACAGGGACCCGGGTCTTTGTCACAGGGGTGGGGTGGAGGAGCCTCATAAATTAACCTTGAACCTCTGGCCTGGAGATCTTAGACCTGGGAGGGACCCCAAGAGAGCACTTTGTCCAGAGCCCCTGATACTGCAAAAGAAAGGTTTTATTGTTGCCATTTCAGAGCTGACTCAACCATGGTTCAGAGAGGCAAAGACGCTTGCCCAGGGTCAGTCACGCATGTGGCTGCCCTCGCTGTGCTGACAGGCGGGGAAAACAGGCTCCAAATGGTCAGGAATTTGCCTAAGGACATTGACGTAAAGAAAGAGCATTAGATTCTTAATCTCGGTTCAAATCCCACCTCTGCCTCTTGATCACCTTGTGACCTTGGGCAAGACAACCTCACTGGGCCTCAGTTTCCTCCACTTTAAAGTGGCCATCCTAACAGCGACTCTCCCATCACGTTTGTGTGGGCACTTGACGAGCCGATGCAAATGACGTGTGTCACGGTGTCCTGGCATACATAGTGGGTGTCCAATAAAATGTAGTTACTATTGTGGTTACTATTATTGTTATCATTTAACCTTGACATTCTAGAGTCCCGAGCTCCTTACAAGATGGCCCGCTGAGCCTCCCACACCTGGCCTGGAGCTCTGGTGTGACAGTTTAAGGGGCGAAGCTGTTCTCATTCATCTGGCAGAGGGAGGGAGCCAAGCAGAAGGGTTCAAAACGGCAGACGAGCCTGGCTTCTCGGCTTGCTTTCTTTCTCTTCTTTCCTAGAGGCAGGTTTGGAGAATTCTTTTGGCTGCTGCCTTCCAGATACAGGACATTGTAGATCCCCCCAGGGCCCACTGGATGGAACGTGGGAGAGTGTGGGCTATGATGTGGACCATTGACTACGGGGTGCAGTGATGTTCAGAGATGTACTTACTGGGTGCAATGGATGTGTCACGATGATGGGAGAGAGTGTTGCTGTGGGGGGAGTGGGGGGTGGGGGCGGTGGGGTTGATTGGGACCTCGTATTTTTTGAATGTAATTTGTAAAAATAAATAATTTTAATAAAAAAAAAAAAAAAGAAGAGAAGCAAGCTTCTGGGGCTGCGTCAGGTGCAGCCTGGCCCCAAGGCTGGAGGCGGGGTACCTGGTTTGGATTTAGGAAAGCTGGGGCTCGGGACAACAACTTCTCAGGGGGACTCAGAGCAGGCTCCAAGTTCAGCCTGTGAGCAGGACGCTGAGTCCAGGCCAGGGTCGGCTCCTGGCTTGGGGGGGAAATTGGCCACTGCCGGCGCCTTCTCAGACCACATCCTGAGCAGCCCACGTACATACCCCAGTGCGTGCCGCCCTCTGGACACACTGTGTACACAGCTAGGGGATTATTTGCACCAGTGGACTCCAGGCTGACTTCAAGGGATTAACTGAATATGGATGCTGGGCCTCCCAGCCCAGTGGGATGTAAGCAGGGGAGAAAAATTGTTTACGAGCCACCTCCCGGGGCTGGAGCCGTGTTTATGGGGAGGCGCACGGACTACCAGCCGGGTGGATTAGTACGCAGCCTGTGGCCGGGGAGATAAGCAGTGTCTGCGCTTTGGAGCCCTCGCTGGCGGCTGGGGAGGGACAGCCGTCCTTCTAAACACTCTCGCGGGGGCCTTTTGTGGCTGGGGGTGCCGTGGGAGGCCTGCGGGACGGCGCGGGGCTGGGTCTGTGAGGACGTGTCCAGCTCCGCCTGGGCCCTGGAACCTGCTCCCTCCTCGGGATCCGTCTCCTCTCTAAGGGCAGGGCGAGCCTGCCTGAGCCTTAGGGCTTTGTGAGGAGTTTTCTCGAGTCTAAGAGGAGGAGGAGCTGCTGAGGGGGCTTAGGCAGGACTGGCAGGTCGTGGTTTGCATTCTGGGAGGATCACTGGGTGGAAAGTGAAGTCGGTTGAAATGAGAGCCTGGAGAGGAGCGCAGGGCGGTGGGGCAGCGAAGGTGGGCAGGTCTGTGGGATGCCTGGGGACTGGGAAGGGTGGAGGCCCCACTGATAGGTGTGGGGAGACCAGGGGGGCGCTGGGTCTGGTCTATCAGGCAGGGTCTCAGCAGGAAGCGATGGCACTCAGGCTGGGTGACAGGCGGGGCTCGTGGAGGCATTCCACAGGGGTGACAGCATAGGGCAGGGTGCAGCAGGCCGGGCCGCAGGGAGGCCGTAGGCCCCCTAGGCTGGGCGGTTGGAGGAGGGAGTGGCCCCGGAGCCTGTGAGCCGGGCAACCCGTGGAGACCCCGCAGGGAGGGAGCTGGGAGAATCAGCACCCAGCCCTGCTGGCCCCTGCCGGCGCCCCTCCACCATCAAACCCAACTAGAGGCTGGGGACAAGGAGGCGCTGAAGTGGCTGCCAGAGCCACTGCAGGCACAGAGCCGGAGGGTGTGACCCGGGAGACAGGACCGAGCGGGGAGGAAAGACAGGCCTTTCCAGTCCAGAGTCAAGCACCGATGGGGGGGAGCGGGAGCCAGGCAGTGGATATTTGGGGGATCTCCCGGCTCCTCCGCGCTCCTCAGCTGCTGGAGGTTTCGTGCATCTCTGAGCAAGTGGGCTGTTCAGATCCACCCCCACGGAGCCCTGCGCTCAGGCAGGGCCCCCTCCAACCCCCAAAGAAAAGGGAGCAGCCTGTAAGGCAGCCAGAGCTCCTGGACCCGCTGCGGTGACTCAGCCTGCGCTCCCACACGCGTGGGCGTGGGACCAGGGAGGAAATTCTCTCCCGACACAGAGCTAATTCCGTCCCGGGGCTGGCGGCCAGGCCTGCGGCTGCAACATCTGCTGGCGCTGTGTGGGTTTGAGGTTCTCGTGTCTCCGGAGCCTGGGGAGTCAGGGATTGTAACCCCAGCGGTCTCCCCGGAGCCATCTGTGGGGGAACCCAGAGGCCCTTTCTCTTTGCCCTGGAGGGTGGGGGGATTGCGAGAATGGGACCAGCGGGGAAACTTGGGCCGTGGGCAAAGATTCAGGAGCTGCGGGCTGCTGGCTGGGGCGTTAGGATGCTGCCTGAGGAGGGACATTTGCAAGGGAGAGAGTGGTGTCCAGTAGCACTAGCTCCTGGAATCTTAAGCAAAGACTTTAAGGTTAGGAAGTCCTTGGTTCAAATCCTGAGTCCGTGCTCAAAGGCTGTGTGAGCCTGGGCCAGTCGCTTTACCTCTCTGAGTCTCCATTTGCAAACCCACGCAGTGAGGTTATAGACCATGTAAGGCATACGATGGCCGAGGTGCCAGGCACGGTTCTAGGCTCTGAGGGCACCCCATACACAAGGCAGACCAAGTCCCTCTTCTCTCTGGCCTAGGGAGGCTCACCCATCCTGGGCCTCAGTTTCCCCAGCTATGAAACGAGATGCCCCCTGAGGGGTGTCACAGCTCTTAAAGCCTCTTGGAGGCAGAGAAAGCTGGAGGAGAGACCCCCTGGGGCCGCAGAGCTGGACTGTCAGGGTGGGCCTTGGAGGAGGTGGGAGATGGGGACAGGAGCCAGGCCAACCACAGCCGCTTGCGGAAGGAGGGAAGTTTCCAGTTTCTCTCCATGGGCTCCCACGCCCCCGGGCCCTGCTGAGGCCCCTGCGCTGGGCCTGGGCCCGGGCCCGCTGCCCAGGAGTGGGTGAGCGGCTGCCGAGACCGCAGGGACCGCAGGGTGGGAGAGCCGCGCTGGCAGTTGGGTCCGCCCCCGCCCAGGTGAGCGGTCTCCTGGGCAGGTGAGGGCCTGCTGAGCCCCGAGGTGGGAGGGGATGGAGGGAGAGGAGGCAAGGAGAGAGAGAGCCCGCGGACAAGAGACAGAGGAGGAGACAGAGGCAGAGGCCGGGGGAGAAATGTAAGGGACAGACACACAGAGAGACAAGGACAGAATGGGCGTGAGTCCATCGCAGACTTCGGGCGCCCATTTGGGGACCGGGCCTGGGCAATGACACGGAGAGGATGCGGGAGGCAAACTGCTGCCCAGGTACCCCCTGGCCCTGCTGTCCCCCGAGCCCTGGCAGGGACTTGGGCACAGTCCGGCTGGGAGCAGCAGGAGCAGGTGGGCTCTGGGGTCAAACCTCTGCACCGCCCCAGCCAGGCGCGTGGCCTCAGGCAAGCGCCCTCCTGGCCCCCAGTCTCAGCTACCCCCAGGGAAGTGGGTGTGAGCAGGAAAGGGTGCGTGGATGGATTTCGTAGGGACCCGTGGGCGGCTGACGGAGTCAGTGGCACCCACCATCCGCCAGGGCAGGAGCAGAGGGCTCCACACATCCCTAAGGGGGGGAATGAAGGAACCCCCCCTCCAAATGGGGATCCAGGTCCATTTCCCACTGAGGCCATTTGGCTTTCAAGTAGAGGCAGAGGGGCTTGGGAAAAATCACAGGGGGCCTGGCAGTTTCATCTTGCCCTGTTTATAACATGCAAGTCTTGAACCCTGCTTGCTCGGTCTCATGGGGGCTTTTGGAGGTTCTACTGGGACAAAGGCCCGAAGGATTCTGGAGTGTTCCGGGGAGGCGAGGCAGTGGACAAGGGAAGGGTGGGTTTGGCAAGGGGTCAGGCCCCCAGCCTGAGGCCCCACACCGGCCCGTCTCAGCTTCCTCCTCTGTGTCCAAGGGCTCATTTCACTTGCCTTGCTGACCTGAGCCGTCCGGGTGACTTCGGGCTGTTACTGCTTTTCTCTGTGCCTCAGTTTCCTTGTCTGGAACAGTGCTTAGAACCGGGCCTGGAATGGAGTCAGGGCTCCACGCATGTTTGTTTAATCAAGCAATAACATCCGCCTGAGGGTTTTGTTCTCTGTGGCCGGAGGAACCAGATGTGACCTTGAGCTTCGGCCCTTCCCCAGCAGGGTCTGCGGGGGCGGGGGGGGGGGGGGGGGCGGGCACGGCCTCCTGCGCCGGCACCTTCCCCTGCAACCGCCAGGCCCCGGCAGGCAGCGGCTGGGAATGTCCAGGGACTTCCGCCGCCTGGGCCAAGGTCAATTCCCCGTTTGATGACGCTGGACGGGCGGCTGCTCTGAAGGCCCAGGCAGGTTCAAGCCTGCTCGAGTTGCCCTTCGCCTGCCCAGGTGGCCTTGTCAGGGACTCGATGACCCAGGCACTAGGCTGGGTGTTACCCAAGCAGGAACCCCAGTTTGGGATTTGGGGTGTTTGTTTGGGGGGGGTTTCTGAAACTCAGGAGAGGAAGGTTGAGATAATTACAACCTTCAGTCCATCCTCATTTCCGTCATCGCCCCCCGGGAGCCCCTGCACTTATTTCTTTGTCTCTCTTGCATTCGTTTCCTTTTAGTCCCGCTCCCAGTACCCCCACCCCACCTGCTCCCACAGAACCATTTTAATTAGTTCGCTGTGTATCTTGTTATTGTGTTCTTGCAAAACACGCACGGCGGTTTGGCCGTGCTGCTCTGCAGCCGTTTTCTGTGCGTTGCTGTTGGGCGTGTGTTGCACGTGCTGCTGGGGGGCGTGCGTTGCTGTGGGGCAGCGTGTGTTCCGTGTCCTGTGGGGTGGCGCTCACGCAGCGAGGCGTCTTCAGATCGCTGCGTATCCTGCTGTGTGTACACTTGACCTGTGGTCACTAACAGCTGCATAAAATTCCAGGGTGAGCACCCACTTCACTTCCCCCCGCTCCTCTCCCAGCAGGACACTCCAGCCTTGCGGTGGCTGCGCCTGTGCCCTGCCCACAGCCCCTGCGCCCTTGGCCGTTTTCATGCAAACTGTCTCCCCGCGGCTCTCCCCCCCCCCCCCGACGGCCAGCAACTGTGGCTCTTTGTGGGAGGACCGTCCTTGGAGAGCTGGAATGTAAACCCCCTGGGACAGGGCAGAGGGACCCAAATACACAGCCTCCTGGGGTGTGCCCATCACTGTTCTGACCCAGATCATCCTCTGAGGGACCCACTTGGTGCTGCCCCCTCACCCCCCATTCCTGTCTGCACTTCCTTCCTCTTTTTCCTGGAAACACTCCTTGGGAAGTCACTTTTGCGGGAATCCCCAGCGGGGGTTTGCTCCTGGAGAACCAGCCCAAACTGTGCCCCCACCCC
This sequence comes from Dasypus novemcinctus, assembly GCF_030445035.2. Classification (NCBI taxonomy): domain Eukaryota; kingdom Metazoa; phylum Chordata; class Mammalia; order Cingulata; family Dasypodidae; genus Dasypus; species Dasypus novemcinctus. Next base: position 32,230,872 of record NC_080691.1, on the reverse strand, counting down.
AGTGTGCATGATCGTCCCAGCAGACGGCTGGTCTTGTGGAAATGCACGGCTCCCCGCTCCAGAGCGGGTCCTAGGGGCACGCGCACGCCACGGGACAGCACGAGGCTCCTGGCTCCAGCCTCCGGCTCCGGGCATCGTCCGGCTTTCCCTTCCTGCCAGTCTCATGTGTGTAAAGAGTTACCTTGTTGTGGTTTTTTCGTTTGCATTTCCATAACCACCCATTTGTCATAGCCTGGGTTTGGGTATTTCCCTCCTGCAAATTGTGCACTCATATTATTTGCCCATTTTTTCTATTGGGGTTGCTTACTTTTTAGATTTGCAGGAAGGAGTTTCGTGTATATTCTAGATGGTGATTCCTTGGCTTTGGAGATTATACATATCTTCCTGCACTGGAGGCAAGGAGTGTGTGTGTGTGTGAGTGTGTTTCAGCACGTGTGTCTGTGTGTGTGTGAGCACATGATGTGTGTCAGTGTGTGAGCATGTGTCTGTGTGTATGTCTTTCTATGTGTATGTGTCACTGTGTGTATATGTGCATGTGTGTTTGTGCAAATGAGCAGTGTGTGTGTGACTGTGTGAGCAGTGTGTCTGTGTATATATGTATGTCTTTATGTATGTGTGTCACTGTGTGTATATGTGTATGCGTGTGCATGTGAGCAGTGTCTGTGTGTGACTCTGAGCAGTGTGTCTATGTGTGAGCAGTGTAACAGTGTGTATATGTGTATGTCTTGCTATGCGTGTGTGTGTCACTGTGTGTATATGTGCATGTGTGTGCATGTGAGCAGTGTGTCTGTGTGAGCAGCGTCCGTGTGACTCTGTGAGAGCAGAGTGTGTCTGTGCATGTGCAGCCTGTCGTGAGGCTGGGACGGGCGCCCAGCATGGGCGAGCCCTGGGGGCCGATGAGCCACCTGGAGGAACCTCTGGTCGTGGGACAAGCAGTCATAACCTCCCTGACGGCGTAGCTATCAAGCTCTAGTTATTTCCTAACCCTCAGGCCCCCAACTGTGACATGGGGGAGCACAGTACCCCTTGCAGGGCTGTTTGGGGACAGCCTGTGATAACATTTCTAACCGGCTTGGTACCTGCAGCATGGAGCCCAATAAATTACAGTGCAGTATTAGAAAGGCACGTGCCTGTTGGGTGCCTCCAGGCGCTGGGCCGCGCCGGCGAGAACGCGCGTGTGCTCTAGAGCCGCCTCGTGTGGGGCGGGAACTGGGCAGGGGGGAGGTGGCGGAGGCAGGTGTGGTCAGCGCCCGGGGCTGGTGGCGGCTCCGTGGGTAGTGCGATTACGGCGGGATCTGCCGCTCACAACAGCGCCAGCACTGGCCTTGCGCTCCACTGCGGTGCCACATGCTTCGCACAGAGCTTGCCTCCCGGCCCTGAGCCTCGGGGTCCCGTCTGAAAGTGGGTACGACCCTGGCTGCTGTGAGGACCGAGGATGTGCGCAAGGCGCTTGGCCCGTTGTCCAGCCTGCGGTCAGTGCTGAAGGCTTTGCAGCCGTGACAGTGGCTGCTTCACTGCTCGGTTCTCACAGCAACCCAGGAAGATCAGGTCTCGGATTAGCCCCATCGCACCGATACTGAAATTAAGACTTTAGAGACCTTTCAGCAATGCGGGGAGGCCACGAGGCTGGTAAAGCACGTGGCTGAGAGTCGAATCCTGAGGCCATATTCTAGGTTCTTAATCTCTTTGTTCTATTGCTGTCAGCAGCAGCAGCAGCATGATTGTTTCTAATTGCCAGACCAGCCCAGTAAGACTGAAAGGGCCTGCATTCATTCACCCCGGGGTCATTCATTCAGCCATCCAGTCATCCCGCCTTTCATTTGTCGAACGATATCCCAGGTAATGCGCTGTAGTTATGCAAGACGTCACCACTGGGAAAACTGGGTGATGGTTACACAGGCCTCTCTACTAGTCTAATATTTCAGAATCAAAATGTTGAAAAGTAGTGACACTAAGTCATTTCCAAATAATCCTGGCTCCAAGGCTGGGTCACAGAAGGCAGGAGCTTCCACTTTTCATTGGGAAACGCACTCCTGGAGCCCAGGGTGAGAAGTCCACGTAGCAGGCCCAGCTGCCCAGAGGCCTCCTTGCCTCCAGCCACGTGGAGGGGCCACGTGGAGGGGCCACATGTAGGGGCCACGTGCAGGGGCTCTGGCTGCTGGCCCAAGATAAACAAAACCCTCAGCGATACCCGAGGACCCGCTGGTGCCCGTATGCGGCTCTGCCCCGAGGCCATGGCATCGAATGGGTCCCAGGCCTCAGCCTCAGTCACTAGTCACACCTGCAAGTCAGCAGTGGCCCCGGTGGTGAACCGGGCACTGGGGCGGCTGGTAAGGGGGCCAGGGGGGAATCAAGGGGAATCTTCCTGGAGAGGATGCTTGAACCTGGCCTTGAGGGATGAGGCTGAACTCATGGAAGAAGCTGAAAAGGGAATGGAAATTAAACAGCCTGAAAAAAACAAGCACTCTGGAGTTTGGGAGGTGCCACCCAGCAGCAGTGTCGGCCAAGCAAGGCTTCTGCTGCCGTTTCAGCCCATGCCAGCTGTGCCTCTCCCACAAGCAGAGCGCTCAGGGCCCGGGGCTTTGACCCAGATGCAGGCTTCTGAGTCTTCCCCTCATTTGCACAAAGACGGGGGAGGCCCTACCAAAGGCTCCTGCAGGACCTCTGGAGCGTCCCAATCCTGGCTTCAAAAGTGAGTCTCTGTCACCTTAGCTCCTCCTCCCGGCACCCCTGAGAGGTAGGTCAATGGGAAGCATCATCGTTCCCGTTTTGCAGATTGCACCACCGAGGCCCAGAGAGGGGAAGCGACTGGCTCGGGGTCACACAGTGCATCTCCTGCCTCCTCCCTGACATCTCCCCAGCAGCTCTGTGGAGGCCAGTGGCCGGTCCCAGTGGCTGAGCGCAGACAAGCTCTGGGCCCAAGTGGGGTGTGAGTTCAGGGCTGCAGGTGGAACCTGGGAGCTGAGCCAGGGCCTTCATCTGCCTCCTGGGCTCTGGGGACCGAGGGGGCGAAGGCAGGCTGGCCACATGCTCGCCTGCCCCTGGCTGTGATGGACGATGGGGCTCTGGCGATGCTCCCCATGCCCCAGACCTCTGCCAGGGCCTCTGGGGTGAGTTCAGGCCCCGGAGGCAGGTGCAGTCCCTGGACACTGGGGAGGGTGCGTTCCTTGAGGGGCTGGGCAAAGGGGGGCAGTGAGGAGGGGTCCTGGGGCCTCAGGAAGGGTATGAACAGACACTGAAGGATGCCCTCCACTTTCCAGAAAGCACGGTGGCTAAGAGCAGGCCTCTGGAGTCAGAGCAGTAAGAGTGTGAAATTGCTACTGTCTGACTGTGTGACGTTAACCTCACTTTCCTCACCTTTACAACGGGGGTAGTAGCTTCTCCACCTGCTGGGGTTGCTGGGGCTGTGCGAACTAATGCAGTTAAAGCGCTTACTGCAGTGTTTAGACTTTCAGGTATATACTCAATTATTACTTATCATAAGGGACTAAAAACAATATAAAGTATAACTAGATGCAGACATAAGGACCAACCAAATCCAGAGCAGAGACTGCAGACCAGAAGGGTTAATGGGTTGCTGCCTTTAACCCACAAATGTGACTCTGAGCTTCCTTGGGGCCACATCAAAAAGGGAAATGATAGCAATTGTAGAACTCGGATTATCAAGAAGGAGGAAGCAGCCTAATTCCTCAAGGGAAGAATGCTGAGCCTGGTCCTAAATTCTCTAGGACGTGTCTCACTGGGCAGGGGGCTGCGTAGAGGTCAGCCGAGGGAGGAAGTGGGCAGCACCATCTGTCGACGAGGGCTTGAACAGCCTTGCAAGTGTGATTTTCAGGTGGTAGCTGCTTGTGGGGGCCTGGAGGGAAGTGAGGCACCGTAAGTCAGAGAAGGCAGCTCCGTGGGAAGATAAAGAACACAAGGAGGTCTGGGATCTCAGGATTCCAGGCTAAGGTTGCGAAGACTCAGTGGCTGGGTTTGGGGCATGCTAATTCTTCAGGGAAGCAGAGGCATCTGGGATCCTTGGAAGTCCGGCTCAGGTGTCAGGTCTCTTCACTGTGTGGTCTCAGGCAAGTTGCTTCACCTCTCTGAACCTCAGTTTGCTCGTCTGCAAAGTAGAGTTGTCCTCGTAGCATTGTTGGGAGGGTTGCACGGTGTTTGACATGTAGTGAGCTCTCAAATAAATGCTATGCGTCCACACATATCACAGATAGATGTAAGCTTCCTGACTGTGAAGGGCTTAGGCAGTACAAATAACTAGAATTTGTGTATCTTAAAAATTTCCAATTGAGAATGCATTCACACGTTTCACACGCCCATCCCAGCAACATGAGGGGGGCGGCTTACCCCCTCCCACCCCTGCCATTTGAGAGATGAGGAGGCGGGGGCTTAGAGAAGCAAAAACTTGCCCGTGTGCCCCTGCCCCGCCTTGAGCCCAGCGCTGGGGGGACAAGAGGTCAGAACCTCACTGCTCCTCGACTTTCCTGCACCTTCCCAGGCAGAGGCCATGCTTAAGAGGGAGTCGAGAGTGAAAGCCGGAGAAATTATTATAATAATGATTATTATTATTGCATCACACTTACCCTTCCACAGTGACACGCTGACTGACTCAATTCCTGGAGGGACGAGGGGTGACAGACAGGCGTGCCCAGAGGAGCTCAGCGTCCCGCTGTGCCCAGCCCGGCCTGGCCCCTCTGCAAGGAGGGAAGGACCCAGCCTCGGACCCGGAGCTGCCCACAGCCCGGCCGAGAGCCGGCCGCGACGGCCCCTGCACCTCTGCCGGCACGTGTGCAGCGTGCTCCGTCCACATCCCCACTCCTCTCCATCCTCCTTTCAGAGGCGGGCACTGGCCCATTGTCAACGGGGGCAGGGAAGGGCGGGGTGGGCAGCCAGGGCAGCATGACCTCCCTCCTCTCTCCTTCCTCCTTATTAACCCACGCTCGTCTTTTTAGACACAGCTCAGATGCTGCCGCCTCCAGGGAGCCTTCTCAGACTTCCACACTGGGTATAAGCCCCAACTCTGGGCCCCAGGGGCGGGGCACCTTGGACTTGCCCTGGCCCAGGGACTGGTCTCTCTGTCTTATGCCTTGTGATTGACCATGAGCTTCTTGTGGGAAGGGACCTAACAAAGCCATTCCCTTGTCCCTGGCGCCTGCACAGGCCTGGCACAGAGAGCACGGGTGCACTGGCAGGATCATCTAGTGAGGTGGACCAGGGTTTCGAGGCCGTGTGGACTGGTGGGTAAGAGCCCACGTCCTGCAGCCCTGAGTTCATATCCCGGCTCTCCCACCCCCTGCCTGGATGTCGGGGGCAAGGGCCTTCCTCTCCCTGCGACTTGTGCCCCCTTTGTGGGGCTGGAGCACGGTCCTCTGTACTCCTGCTTGGCACGGCCCCGGCATGCACGAGAACTCCACGCACGGCGCCCACTTCTATCATAACACCAGCCGCGTTTCCTTCCATTATCAGGCAGCTCCTGTGCCCCCATCTTTTATCACTATTCTAGTGCCATAGGAAACCCTGGGGGCGCCTCTGGAACATCCTCTCAGCCTACTGCGTGGGGCTGTACCCGAGTTTAAATTCTGAGTCCCTGGAATCCAGCATCCTCAGTGGAATTTTCCAGCTGATTTTTATTTAATAAAAATGAGAGATGATTTTACATAACAAAATATAACCTCAAGCCCATTAAGATGCACAACTGAGCAGAGTCTAAGAGACAGATAAAGTAGATACAACCCCAGGTATTGGTTCCTTTGAGGGCTAGAGAGACCCACGGGCTCTATGGTCATGGCAGATGGGGTTCACTGCCATGTCAGATGGCCCTTCTTTGGAGCTGGTATTTCTGCGTGATGGAACTGGACTCAGATGGGATCTCTTTTCACAAGACTTTCATGCTACTTTACTGGAATTGTAGTTGGTTTTGGGGTTTAAGATATATTTAGGGGATTTGAATCTCTGGACTGACAATAGGATAGCCAGGCCCTGAGCCTCAACAGACTTCAGCTCCTACAATCTGATTTATTGGACTTACCCCACTCAGCTAAGATGGAGTTGAAGAAGGACAAACCACCACACCAGGGAGCCTAGAGTGCCTACAACTGAAAGCAGGAGGATTGCATCCAGCATCCATGTGGAATCTGAGCCTCCTCCTGACATAGAGGTGCAACGGACACAACCAATCCAAGGTCCACAGAGAAAAGGTGGCATTGGTGTGGGAAAAGTGGACATGGTGGCTGATGGGTATGGGGAAAGGCAGGAAGAGATGAGAGGTGGAGGCGTCTTTGGGACTTGGAGCTGCCCTGGATGGTGCTTCAGGGGCAATCACCGGTCATTGTAAATCCTCCCAGGGCCCACTGGATGGAATGGGGGAGAGTGTGGGCCATGATGTGGACCATTGACCATGAGGTGCAGAGGTGCCCAAAGATGTACTTACCAAATGCAAGGGATGTGTCATGATGAAGGGAGTGAGTGTTGCTGGGGGGGGAGTGGTGGGGTGGGGGTGGTGGGGTTGAATGGGACCTCATATATTTTGAATGTAATATTTTTACAAAATGAATAAAATTAAAAAAAAAAAAAAAGATCCAGTAGTGAATTTGTGTGGGGTAAGGTTGAAGTGACATACAATGAAAATCGATCGGCAGAGTCAGCCTGCGGAAGCATCCGGGTCAGAGCCCATTTGCCAAGCTGGCTTCAAATCCCCGCTTTGCAGCTCATCTCTTGAGCCCTCCTGCAGTGATGATATCACCGGTACCTGCTAAGGGTCTACTGTGAGCCAGCACAGAGCTGAAGGCCTGTAGTTCTCACATTGACTCTGCAGAATGAGTTGTTCCCATTTTACTGAGGAGACTGAGGCGCCAAGAAGGAAACCACATGCCTAATGCTACACAGCTGGAAGGTTGGCCAAGTTTGCATTGGAACCATCCAAGCTTGCAAACTCTCCAGAGTCTCAGTGAGTTCTTTCTCAAATTGGGAAAATATCCAACAAGATTGTTACGGAATTATATGAAGTAACAGAGAATTGTCTGGCACACAGTAAATGTTTATTGAAGATATTCATGTCTGTATTTGCCCCAGAACGTGGTGATGGCAGGAGGCATGGAAAAATGTTTGAGGATGATGCTTCTCCCTCTGAGCCTCGGTTTCCACATGTATAAACAGGAGTATTAATGCCTGCTTGGAAGAGTCCCTGGAAAGATGAAAAGAGATGAGGAGGTTAAGTTCTCGGCACAGAGTAGGGCTCCGGGCGGCTTTTCTTTCGTCTTCTCGTGCCTGACACTGCCTGTCCTGGCATTCTCAGGGCGTTGCTGGTTGTTGAGGTCCTGGTCCTGGAGGTGAATTAGCCAAAAAATCATCCTCGCTCCTGCCTGGCACTTCCCAACTCAGGCTCTCATCCTTGCTTATGCTGAGGAGTTTGGGGCAAAGGGTAAGGACAGCAGAGCCAGTGAATCTGGGTTCAAGTTCCAGCTCCACTTCGCAGCTGAGCAGCCCTGGGCGTGTTCCATAGCTTCTCTGAGCTTCTGCTTCCTTCTCTGTGAAGTGAGCTAATGCTAATCGATCTTTTCACAAGCTTTGAGTCTGCTCAGCCCTCTGGTTTGTAGACCCAGGTCCAACTGTTGCCTCCTCTTTCTTCCCCGAAGGTGTTTCCAGGCGTGCACAAGGGCTGATTGACTGAGGACCACGTCGGAGAGCTTTGGATGTCCTCACGGTGAGAGGTGAAGGACTCACACAGTCTGAACTTATCCCTCCAAAGGGGACCAGTGGGAGACATTTGACTGGGTGGGAACATGGGAGGATGCCAGCAAGGAGGTCCCTGAGTTTTGGAAATACAGTTGGAACCAAGTTCACATCACCAAGCCCCTCTCCTTCAGTGCACTTAGCCTAGGTGCAATTTTTCCATTATTTAAGGGATTTTCGATAACAGATCTATTTGTGTTCACTGTTCCCTAAATGGCAGCAAAACATGGTTGTCAGGAGGATGGACTCTGAAGCTTGGGTTTCATTCCCAGCTCTGCCTTTTCCTAGCTGTAGGACCTTGGGCAGGTGGTTTAAGCTCTCTGTGTCTCGGTTTCACATCTGTAAAATGGGGTGGGCCACTTAGCTACCTTGCTGAGTTATTGTGAGAGTTGAGAGAGTTCGTATATGTCAAGGCCTTAGAATAGTGCCTGGCACATTGGGGGTGCGATTCCAAGTTTGTTATTGAAATAAAATGGCAGATCAGGAAATGGGTAAGCCACCTGGGAAGTGGTTAAGCCACCCAGGTGGCCCAGCGCAGAGCCAGGGAGGGCAGTACCAGTGCCGACGGTGCTGGGCAACCTCTTAAAGCCAGGTCCATTCCAGGTGTCCCTCATGGCCCCTGCCTTCCCTTGCAGAGAATGGAGGACGAGGATTACAACAGCTCCACTGTCTACGAGGAATACCCCGATGGCTTTGGCTCCATCATGGTTCTGGAGGAGGTCTCTTCTCTGGAGGCCAGGGGGGCCAGGATCTTCCTGGTGGTGGTCTACAGCATCGTCTGTTTCCTCGGGATCCTGGGCAACGGCCTGGTCATCGTCATTGCCACCTTCAAGATGAAGAAGACGGTGAACACCATCTGGTTCCTCAACCTGGCCGCGGCAGATTTCCTTTTCAACGTCTTCCTCCCAATCCACATCGCCTACGCGGCCATGGACTACCACTGGGTTTTTGGGACGGCCATGTGCAAGATCACCAACTTCCTGCTCATCCACAACATGTTCACCAGTGTCTTCCTGCTGACCGTCATCAGCTTCGACCGCTGCATCTCGGTGCTGCTCCCCGTCTGGTCCCAGAACCACCGCAGCGTCAGGCTGGCCTACACGGCATGTGTGACCATCTGGGTTCTGGCTTTCTTCCTGAGCTCCCCATCCCTCGTCTTCCGGGACACCATTGATCTGAATGGGAAAATATCCTGCTTTAACAACTTCAACCTGTCTGCTGTAAGCAACTCCCTATTATCCACTCACCCCAGACTGGAGCCGGAGGCGTATACTCGGCAGATGGTGGTGACTGTCACCCGCTTCCTCTGTGGCTTCTTGGTCCCAGTCCTCATCATCACAGCCTGCTACCTCACCATCGTCTGCAAGCTGCAGCGCAACCGCTTAGCCAAGACCAAGAAGCCCTTCAAGATCATCGTGACCATCATCATCACCTTCTTCTTCTGCTGGTGCCCCTACCACACGCTTTACCTCCTGGAGCTCCATCACACCGCTGTACCCAGCTCTGTCTTCAGCCTGGGCTTGCCCTTGGCCACTGCCATGGCCATTGCCAACAGCTGCATGAACCCCATTCTGTACGTCTTCATGGGTCAGGACTTCAAGAAGTTCAAGGTGACCCTATTCTCTCGCCTGGCCAATGCTCTGAGTGAGGACACAGGCCACTCATCCTACCCCAGCCACAGGAGCTTTACCAAGACATCTGTGATGAATGAGAGGTCCTCAGTGAACGAGAAGGAGACCAGCATGCTTTGAGCCTCCCCTGAGGCACCCCCAGTGGACACTCCCAACCCACAGAGGACCAAAGACACACCTTCTAAAGACCAAGGCAGAACCTTGTCATCACACACCAGTGTCCACTCTATTTTGCATGGGGATGAGCAGTGCTTTGAGCTGGGAATCCAGAGCTTACAACCTGTTTCTCTAAGTGGGTTGGTGGACAGAGCATACCATGTTGCTCCCAGCCTCAGATCAAAACCCACGTTTCTTGGGAAACTAAGTCCTGACCAACTAAAGCAAAAAAGAAAGAATTCTCAAAAGCACTGCCATGAGCTGGAATTGGCATGAGGCAGCAGGACTAAGCTAGTTACAGCACGCTTCCCAGGAATGACACCAACACATTACAGGTCCATGCCTGGTGTGAGCAGAGGAGGCCAGAGGAAGTGTGATGCAGCTCACACCTCGCCTCCTTACACCTGTAGTAATAGCTGTCCAGAGAACCCACCACTCAAGTTGTTCCTCTGGGCTAAGGCATGGTCTTTAGAAGGCCCCTGAGGAAATGCACAGGTTCTGGGAGAAGGTGGCACATTAGCCCGCAAACACCCAGATCCATGGATTTCATTTCAGGTCAGCTGGGAAGACAGAGAACAGGTCCCGAGGGCATGGGGCCGTGTGGGTTCTTTGGGAGGGTAAGACCAGTTGGAGGCTACAATGAGAAAGGGATGGAGGAAGAAGGGGAGGGAACTTGGGGAGGAAGGGATGGAGAAAGAAGAGAAAAGGCTCCGAAAGGATGTGGGCGAAGAGTAGCCAACCCTAGGACTGCCCAGCTTGACGGTGGTTCAGACCAGGGCTATTTTGGGGTTGGGGTGGAGCCAGCTTCTTGTCCAGACCCTACTCTCACCTTCCACTTGGTACCTGGGGGCTGGGCCATGGCAGACAGCCTCACCAGCTGTCCCCACCCCATCACGGCGATTCCTACCCGCCTTCCCGAAACCACTAGGTTCTGGCTGGAGCCACTAAGGATGAAATATTCAGAGAGGGGCACCTCCTCAACTTCCTCAAAGCCTTGCCAGAGACTGGTCCAAAACGCAGCTTCAGGCAGCAGCCTCGGAGCATCTTCTGGAAGAAGTGTGTGTTGGAGTGCTTAGGCACTGAATGAGGGCAGGGTCTGGAGCCTAATTCCTTGACCTTGCTCCTGAGCTGCAGGGTGTGCGGGGGCTCCAGGCACTGAGCACCTGCTGTGTGCATCCACATTTTGTGCCTTTGCTTATCCAACATCATCACCTTCTTCTGGTAGAGAGCATCAGCCTCCCATTTACAAATGATAAATCTGAGACTCAGAGGAGGAAAGCAACTTGTTCCAGATCACACAGCTAGTCAGTGGCAGAGTTAAGAGCTGAACCCAGCCCTGTTTGACCCCAGAAGCTCTGTTCTTTCCATTTATTGGGAACATTCTTGACTATAATGATAGCCCTCATTTATCTGGCACTTTCTCTGCTAAGCACTTTACCCGTGTTATCTTGTATATGCCTCACAGCAAACCTGAGCTCGGTACAATTGTTATTTCCCTTTTACATATGAAGAAATTGAAGTGAGAGTTTAAGTAACTTGCCTGAGGGCACCCAGCTAGTCCCTGCCAGAGTCTGGATTTGAACCCAGGTCTGCCTGGCTCCAAAGGATATTACAGAATCAAGATCTTGAGAGACTTGGGGTTTTAACCATAAATATTGATTCCTCAACAGATTAATTTGAACATCTTAATGGCCCTTAAGCCAGCTTTGCCAACAGTTTTCAAAAATGACCCAACCTGGCAAAGAAAATGCATTTGACCTCCAGCTCCCTTGAGCCCCATCGCCATGCCTCCACCATGTCCCTCCCATCCTCCGCAGGGAGCGAGGGCTGGCAGGAGGCAGCCTCTGTGGGCCCGAGGCCTTTTGACCCGGAGGTGTCCACATTCCGTTCTTTTCCAAGCCCCTTTGTTGTTAAGCCAAGTTTCTCCAACAAGACGGCGATGAACAGATGTAATGTCTACACAGGCTGTTTGGAATCACACTTCATTAAGAGACCAACTGTTCCTTCCCTTGGTGGGTCTTTATGCTTATGACGAGGTGGCACTGGATTGACCCCAAGCTGGGGTGTCCGACAGCTGCAAGGAGTCTGAATTCGGGCAGTTTGAGAGCACGAAGGGGGTTTCGCACATTGCCTGGTGCCCCCCGTCATCCCACTCCCCACGTTTACAGATGGGACGACCGAGGCATGCCATGGCGTGGGACTTGTTCCAGGGCACAGAGATAACCGTCAGTGACATGGGCCTCCCGGCGGCCAGGTGCTCTTTCCGGGGCTCGGTTCCCCCCTCTTCCTGGACGGCGGGCAGGCCAGCCTGGGAAAGCTGATCACCGGGAGCAAAAGGCCAACCGGCTGTTGTCCTCCTTGGGGTCAGGTCTCCCCCTTCCTGGCTGCCCCACTAGTCTTCCTGTCGTGACTGTGGCTTCCCTTCGAGTACTTAAGTGCCCCTGTGACATCCCCATCCTTCTTGTCCTGACTCCTTCTTATGAGAATCTGCACAGGTCCCTGTGCACGGGCCCTGCAGTTACAAAGTGTAAATGTCCCCGGTGTCGCTCCAGACCACCAGCATGCTCGGTGCCCCAGAGCCCTCCTGCCAGCCCGGGCCCCTGGACAGTGTGTGTGCTGGGGGGTGGGTGGCAAAGGGAGCCCAGGGAGTGGGCAGAGGGACAGGAAGGGAAGACAGTGTTTGAGGAGCGGAGGAGGGGGACGGAAACAGGAGGAGAATGAAGATGAAAGAAAGGGAAATGACCTTTGTTAAGCATCTACCCCTGGGTCAAGCCCAGAATCTCATCAAAGCCCCCAAAGAGCCCCGTGGGATGAGGCTCATACCCAGTTGGGCGATGCAGGAAGTCAAGGTCAAAGAAGAGATTTCTCTTGTTCGGAGCCGCGCAGCGGGGACGTGGTGCAGCTGGGCATGAACTAGGTCTGCGGCCTGAGCGCCCAGCTTCTTCGGCTGAGAGAGTGAGAGGGATGGTGCGGAAGAGGGAAGGAAACGGGAGGTGCTGGCGTCTGCGGCCCGGCTCCTTCCCTTTTCCTTTCCTTCTCACCATCTCTCCACCTCCTGAGCCAGCAAGACAGACAGGAGCAGGAACACCAAGGCTCTGAGGAAACGGGGTGCCTTTTTCGGCCTTGCCAAGCCCTCTTGGGATCCACAGCTAGAAAATTCCTAAGTTACACGGGGCTGCTGTGAGCTCTACACTCTCAGGAGGTGCAGAGAATGCGGCAGCAGGGCTCAGGTTGGGAGTTGGAAGTGGGCGCGGGCCGCGAGAAGTCCAGGAAGGGCGCGAGAAGATAGACTCCAATAGCGAGAGCGGGTTCCTTCAAACTCCCCTCGCCCAGCTTGTGCCCATTTTACAGGTGAGGGGATTGAGGTTGCGAGAGCTGCCCCTTGAGAAATCTGCAAAAGGAGCTGACATGAGTGAGCTTGGATGGAAGCCGTCGGTGACTCTTCAGCCGCTGTCCCTGACCTTCGTCTCCCATTTCTTCCCTAATGTGTTACACTGTTGCTGGAACTGGGGTGGCCGGGGGCAGTGGTTGCCGAACCTTGGATTTTGGAAGTTGCTGCTGGGGAGGTTTCCAGGATCAGAGAGGGTGGGGGGAAGGAGGAAGCCACTCGTACCATGAGCTAACTCAGCCTCTGCTTGCCTCCTCCCATAGAGGACACAATTTCTCTTGACTTACGGGGCTGATGCAGGAGCGCAGGAGCGTGTGGCTCCCTTCTGAAGGTTCCTGCCGCAGCCCCCCCCCCCCTTGCCTTCCCCACCTGCCTCAGAATAGCAGCTCAGGCCCAGAGGTGCAGGGACCTGGCCACAGCCACATGGTTTTGTTGTGAGACAGCAGGCAAAACCCTAACAATCCCAACCTACCATTTCCCAAATTTTGGACTTTAAGGAAACTGCATTTTGAAAAAAGTTCCCTCCACTTATTTCACTTTTCTAGCAGCCAAGCATATGAGACACGGGATGACCTATAAGATAACACGGCAAGCTATGGAAGACAAGAGACACAGAGTCAGGGCTCCTTATGCCCAAGTCCATGCTCTTTGGCACTGCATCAGGCTATCCTTGTTCCCATCTACACATCCATCCACCCACCCACTCACCCATCCTCCTCCTGTCTGTCCATAATCCATCCATCTACCCATCCATTCACCCAACATCCGCATATCCATACTCATCCACCCATCTTTTCACCACTCACCTTTCCATTCATCCATCCTTCTAGCCATCTATCATCTGCCCATCATCCATCCATCCACCCATCCACTCATCCGCCCTTCTAGCCATCTACTCACCCACCTATCTATCCATCTACTTACTTACCCACCCATCCACCCATTGATTCTTCCATCCACTCATTTATCCACCCATCTATTTGCATCTCCGCTTAGCGACCCACTCATCTACCCATCATCTATGTACCCACTCATTCGTCCACCCCACAAAAGTTTCATTTAATACCTACTCTCTGCCAGGTCCTGTGGTGGGCACTGGGGATACACACGTCTTTGCCCTCATGAGCTCATTCATTGTCTAGTGGTAGAGATGGCCAACGATCAAAAGGAACACACTCCAAATGGAAGCCATGGCAAGGGCTGCGCACACCCTATAGAGAGATCCGACACTGTCTAGGGTCCAAGGAGAGCTTCCTTGAGGAAGAGAGAGCAGAGTTGAGATCTGAAGGATGGCTAGGCATTCATTTGGAGGTGAGGGTGTGGGAGAAGAGTGTTCCAGGAACTGGAAGCAGCACGGGGAAGCAGCAGTGGCTCCAAGGGGACTGGCAGGGTGTAGGGACGCGGCACAGCAGGCAGTGCGGGGCCAGAGGGGGACGAGGGGGGAGCCTGCGCAGGGGACTGACAGCTCTGACCTGCGTTTGACCTGATGGCCCCGCCTGCCCTGGGGAGGGGGGCTTGGGCAGAGGCAGGAGGGGAGCCGGGAGGCTCTGCAGCCTCCAGAGGAGCCCCGGCGCTGCCCGGACCGGGAGAGCTCCTGCAAGGCGGCCATTCGAGCACTGTTTAGTAGCTGCGCAGGCTTCCTCGGGGGAACGGTTAGTGGGACACCCAGCCAGGGCCCATTTCAGCGGCACCGAGGCCTCGGTGCACTGCTTTATTGACGGAAATTAATTGCAAATATTATTCAAGTTTACCTCCCAGTGCTCAGTTAAATTCCTCAGGGGAGCCCTCTGTGCACATAATAAAGTCCTTTAAATAATACATAGATTAACCTCAGAAGAGCGCAGGCACATCAATGCTGCCGAGGCGGGCTGGCTGCGGGGAATTTACGCAGACGAGACGCCAGTGTTGCGCCTTGGGGGTTAACCCTGGGGGTGAACTGAGTTCTCCAGGAAACTTCCCGGTCTCTCCTCCCAAGAGATGGGATGTCTCCAGGCATGGCAGCCAAGCCGCTGCTCTAGACACCCCACCAAGGGGCTTGGGGGTGGGGGGAGAGCCGGTGAGGGGAGGGGTCCCGGGTCTGTGGAGCACCTACCTTGTCCTCAAAGTGTGAACACCAACGATGACGTAAGAGCAGCAGCTAATGTTTATCGAGCCTGTCCCAGAGTTGGGCACCCGGCCAAACACTTCAGCTTCGTTATCGCATTGAAACCTTACAACAGTCTCTGCGGTAGGGACTATTACTTTCCCCAAGCGGAGATGAGGAAATGAGGTTCAGAGAGGTGGCGCGGCTTACCTCATGCCACACAGCTAGTAAGTGGCAGAGGTGGGATTCAAACCTCCGTCTGACCCTCCGCTCTTGCTATGTTCCCCAGCAACTTGCCAACATGGAACTGTTCTCTGAAGGGCCCCCTCCCTGGGGAGAGTATATACTTCCTCTCCAGCGTCAAATTTTGAGGAGTTGGGAGTGAAGGAGTGTGTGGGTTGCTTTTCCCTTTGGAGGAGGGAACTCGTGTCTGGGTGTGCTCCTCACTGCCTCACAGCGCTAGGAATCCTAGGGGGGCTTGAGGCGAAAAAGACTCTACGTCATCCAGTTTACCCCTTCCACGCCCCCCTTCACAGATGGGGAACAGGCCACCCGCCTCACTGACCCGTGAGAAGAACCGTGTGTGAAAACGCCCACTGAGCCGTTGAAAGGGCCATCCTCCTAGAGACCTGGGCATTCGCCAAGCCACGCTCTTCTCGGTTTGTTGTCAGGGGCTTCTGTGCCACCCAAGGACCTGCCTGGGAACCGCTGGGGAGTTTCCAGTGGAATCTTGGTCAAAGGGGAGGCCAGAGATCCTGGTGGAAGCTGCAGGACAGAGCAGGCTGCGTTTGGGGCGCAAACCTTCCCCTTCAGAGTTGCCCTGGGTGCGGGGGAGGGAGGCTCGCTGTCTGGATCTGGCTGTTTTCATAGTAAACACCCAATATGTAAAAACCCAGCTGTGACAATCAGCGCATAGAAGAGGGGTGCACTTTACAGTGCGAAGTTATGCCTCACTAAAAGCAGTTTACAATGAAATAATGCACAGCGCCTGCAGGAATCCCTTTCTGTTTGCACAGGCGCCCTGAGCAGGGGAGGGCAGGAGGGGCCCGGGCCTGGGGGCTTCCCTCTGACTCGGGGGGCAGCTCAGAGGGGAGGGTCCCTGCAGGGTCTGTCCAAAGAGATAGCACTCAGGAAGGACCCGGCTCTCCCAGGGGCCACCCAGCCCCACCCCTGAGTCAGTACACTCTTGGTGGCTGTGACAGCATCACGTGGGCTCAGGAGCCAGATGGCCTCCAGTCCCAGCTCCACCCCTTCCACCAGCGGGGGCCAAGGTTAGCGTTAGGCTTCTTGACCTGGGGCTGGCTACTCGACCCCCTGAGACCTCCGGCTTCTCATCTGTGAGGTGGGGATAGTAACGGTGCGCAGCTCCCGGGGTACTGCGAGGATTAAGTGGAGCACGATGCCAGGCTCGCGCTTTTCCTCTGGACGGGACAGCCTCCCACTGTCTCCCGGCCTCCAGCCTTGCCCCCAGCAGAGCTGCTGGAGTGAGCTTTTAACTGCCCCAGCTCCATCGCTGGAGGAAAATAACGCAAACTCCCTACCACGGCTTCCAAGGCCTGTTGCTTGCCCCTGACCCAAAGGCCTTTGTGGGTGCTGTTCCTTCTGCCAGCGATTCCCTTCCCCCCGTTGCCTGCATGGCTGCCTCCCCCCTCCCTCCCTTCCAGGCTCTGCTCCAAGGTCCCCTTCCCCCAGCCACTGCCTCTCAGATCTCTTGTTTTATTTTCTGAAATCATTTTTTTTTTACAAATCAGTTTTATCGATACATATTAACAAAGCATCAATCCAACCAAAGTATACAAACAAAGCATTGGTATTTGGTATAATCACATAGCTGTGCATTCATCGCTTCAATCACTTTTAGAGCATTTTCATTAACAGTAACAATAATACTAAGAGACGAAAACCAAACAGACTGAACTCACCTCTCAGTCGCTCTGCTTCCCCTGCTGTACATAGCTCTGTTCTGCTTCCATCTCTCTAGTATATTTGTATTTATATTTTGTAAAAACAGCCTTATATATGCAGTACCACCCATATTTGTGTTTTCTGTGAGGTTTTACTGTGTTATGTCCCATGTTACATTTTTTAGCTTTCCTTTAGTAATATACATGTCCTTAGACTTTCCCTTTCAACCACTGTCATACCCATATAACAGCTCTGCTAGGTACAAGCACCATGATGTGCTTTCACCATTTCTATTCATTTCTAAAGATTTACAAACAACCCTTTAATCAATTCTGCACAGATTAACTCTCAGGTTTCCATTCTCTACCCTCATTCTATTTTCTGGTGACCTATATTCTAATTATTCTATGAGTTTACATAATGTATTTAGTTCATAGTAGCACAATCATAAAGAATGTGTCCCTTTGTGTCTGCTTGCTTCGCTGGACATAATGTCCTCCAGGTTCATCCAGGCTGTCAGACACTTCACGAGGTCATTTCTTCCTACAGTCACATGATATACTGTCATGTGAATATCCCACAGTGTGTTTATCCACTCATCAGCTGATGGGTGCCTGGGTGGCTTCCGGCTTTTGGCTGTTGTGAATAACGCCACTGCAATGTAGGTGTGCAGATGCCTGGCTCGTGCCCCTGCTCTCGGTTCTGGGTACGTACCTAGTAATGGAATTGCGGGCTCACGGGGCAAGTCTACTTCAGTTCCCCGAGGAACTGCCAACAGTCCTCCACAGTGCTGTGCCGGCCTCCTTCCCGCCGACAGTGCATGAGCATTCCTGTCTTCACAGCCTCTCCAGCCTTACAGTTTTCCCACTTTTTAATAGTGGTCAGTCTAACAGGTGTGAAATGATGTCTCATTTAGTACTGGTTTGCATTTCCCCAGTCACTAGTAATGTTGAACATTTTTCCTGTGTTTCTTTGCCATTTGTATGGCTTCTTTGGACAATTGTCTTTTCAAGTCTTTTACCCAGTTTTTAATCAGGTAGTTTGTCTTTTTATTGTTCAATTGTATGCTCTCTTTATATATCATGGATACTAAACCCTTATCGGATGTGTGATTGCCAAATATTTTCTCCCACCGACTCAGCTGCCTTTTCACCCTTTTGACAGTGTATTTTCTTTATAGTGCTTACTGCCTTCTGAATCATGTTTATTTATGTGCACGTCCTGTCTGTCCCTCTGACTGGGCAGTGAACTCCATTAGGGCGTGGACACTGTCTCTTCACTGCTGAATCCCCAGGGCCCAGAGCAGTGTCAGCACAGAAAGGGTCCTCGCAAATTTTTGTTAAGCAAATGAAGGAATAACCATAAACTGATGTTATTTTTGTCGTCGTCATCATCATCATCATCATCATCATCATCATCATCATCATCATCATCATCATGGAGTTGCATGGCAATCACTACTACAATATGCCATTTCCCAAAATAATTTCACTTCTTTCCCACTCGATGTTAAGCGCATTGACCTGGGGAGAGTGGGAACTGAAAGTGGAAACAGTGGAAACACGTGGAAACGGAGACCCCAGGTGACTTAGCTCAGAAGAGGAGGAGCCGCGTTCTCTCCCTTGCCTCCCCGGGAGCAATCCCAGACAAAGGAGCTTTCCACGAAGTCCTCCTGGCTCGCTTGGCCTTTTCCTTTGCCCTTTCTCTGATGTTTATTGCGTCCTGAAAATAAAGGAACCACATGCCTGCCCCCTCCCCCTGACCCTTCTATTGTTTTGTAGTTGTTTCCGGACCAGAAATCTCTTATGGGTTTGGCTGGTTAAACTATGACCACAAGCTTCCTGTGTTTATCCATCCACTGAGAAATTGTGAATGGAGCAATCAACTGGGCACGAAGTCTGTGCTGGGCATTGGGTGACGCTACGACAGGAAAGCACCCTGATGGCCCCACTGCTCTGGAGTCCAGTTGCTTAGCACCGGGAGAGGCAGAACCTAGGCTTGTCTTTATCCTTGGTTTCCACCATGCAGAAATTTGGCATCCACAGAGCAAGCATTTGGATGACCGTGTTTCTGGTTTGCTTCCAGACACTGGTGCTGTGGAATAGGGACAGATAAAGAGAGGTGGGGAAGGCGCGCTCAGCCCGGGTGATGATAATATCCTGTGAGCCCCTGGCTGGCTGCAAATATTTAGGCCACTTCCTAAACCTGCCAGAGGCAGTTCCACATCCATCATCCCGTCTCATCCTTATTAGAAGCTGAATGATAGGTGAGCTCATCTAAGCTTTAGAAGTGAAGAAGCTGAAGTTCAGAAGGAAGTTTCCCAGAATCACACAGCCACCCATCTATCCACCCATCCACCCACCCACCCATCCACCCACCCATCCACTCATCCATCCATCCACCCGCCCGCCCATCCGCCCGCCCATCCGCCCGCCCATCCACCCATCCACCCATCCACCCACCCATCCACCCATCCACCCGCCCATCCACCCACCCATTTTTATTGAGCATCCATTATGGACCAGGCACTGGGCCAGACCCTGGGAATACAGCAGTGGACATTATTCTTCCTTCCATGCATCTTACATCTCATTGATACGTGACAGAGCTGTGATTCTACTCATGTCCGTATAATTTGCGGGTTCTGATAGCTGGAAAACGTGCTTATTAAAAAGTTTTCTTAAGCAGCTCTGAAAAATTCAAATACCTTCCCTAGATCTAGTTGAACTGGTTTTCTGTTAACCTAATCTTAGTGGTTTGCTATTCGTTCTTAGTTCCTAGAAGGACAGTAGCTAGCCCTTCCCAGTTCTACTCCCTGGAATGCCAGGAATAAGATAACATCTCATCAAAACCATGGAATGGTGTCAGGAGCTCCTTAGAGGCCAGGAAACCTGTAACTTCACTCAGGGACAAAAGGCAGTGAACCAGAACATCAAGTAGGAGCTTCGCATACAGGAGATAACACAGGATGGAGAAAATTGCCCACATCCCCCTCAAGAGACCCTGTAAAAGACCAGAGCCACCATGGCAGTCATCACTTGATCCTCAACCCTCTTCCCCCTATAAAAACTCTAGCCCCCCTTCTGCCTTTGTGCTGGTTTGGGGAGGATTCCCCCAGTTCCTTGCTTGTGCACTTGCCGTAAATCCCCTCCCTGGGAGGCGTGTTTCTCCTCTGTGGCACAGGATGGGGCGGGCCTTTCTACTGGAAATAGCCATGCTTACAGTCACGGGTTATACTCTTTCACTACATATACTCCTTCCAAGTTAAAATAAATTAGGTACAGAGGAATCTGTGCAGCTGGAGAGAAAGGCTTTCTGTTAAGCAGCCTTGAAGCTCTTGTGGCTGGGAGTTGCTGAGATTGATTTTGGGGGCCAGAACCCCCACCCCTGACCTCTCAAAATAGGAAAGTGACCTGATCCAACACCTTCCTACAGATAAGGTTATCTTTCCCTCCTCTGAAAGGGAAGTGGGGCGATGGCACTGCTTAACTCAAGCTTAGGGTGTCCTGATGCTGGAATTGCAGATGGGGAGGCAGAATGAGGGAAGAAGAAACTGGGGGTGGGGTGGGGTGGGGATTCCTTGTTCCCCCTCCATTCTCACCATAGGGACAATTGGTTTTTGTTTAGAATTTGAAAAGTCAGCGCTTTCTGTTTCCAGGATTCCTCGAGCATGTCACCCTCTTGTAAACCTCATCCTGCTCCTCTGGCCACAGACACTTCAAGGAAACAGTATGTTCAGTGTAAAATATCAGAGACGAAAGGGCCTGTGGTCAGCCTAGTTGAGCCCCTCCCTGGGATACCTGAATGGGGAACTAGTACCACAGTCCTTCGGAGGTGAGCCAGGGTAAGGACCCGGCTCTCTTGCCCAGCTCCTTTCTTCCTTGCTCCACCATGTGCTCTTTCATTCCTTTCAACTGCTCAGTCTTTTTCCACATTTTGGCTCAGACACATTGTGATGGTTCATTTCATGTGTCAGCTTGGCCAGGTTATGGTGTCCAGTTCTTTGGTCAAGTAAGCACTGGCCTGATTGTGAGGGTGTTTCTTAGATGGATTAGAATCTCGAGTCAGTTGATTGCATCTACAGTTGCATCTTTATTTATCTACAATCAACAAAGGAGACTGGCCTCAGCATTGAGGGGAGTCTCCTCAGCTAATCAGTTGGAAGTCTTAAAGCCAGAACTACGGATTTCAGAAGTCAGAAAGAAGAATTCCTGCCTGTAATTTAGCCAGCCAGCTTCTCTTGGAGAATTCAGCCTCACATTCTTTGGAGTTTCCAATTTACAGCCTGCTCTACAGAATTTGACCTTGCCGATCTCCACATTCACGTGAGCCAATTTCTGTAACAAATCTCATAATATTTACACAATCTGTCAGTTCTGTTTCTCCAGAGAACTCTAACACACACACATCAATCCATGTAAACTTGAGAGGCAGAAAAACAGAAAAATCAGTATATTTTAAAAAGCTGGTACTATTAAAGATATGAATAAAAGTCCTGATAATCTATGTTGGTTAGTATTAGTCTTTGGACTCTCAAATTGTGAAATAAAATCAAGCAAAGTTTGAAAGAAATAAGATTATATATACTAGGATGCATCTGGCCGCAAGTAATGAAAGCCTCAACTCAAAATGACTGAAGCAATAAGGAAAATGCATTCCTTCGCATAACAAGAATGTCCAGAGGCTGGGAATTCAGCAGCTGGATTATGAATCAGGGATCCAGGGTCCCTTTCTCTCTGGTGTGCTATTGTCAGATAAGCTTTGGTATATCTTCTGGTTGTAAGATGGCTTCCACAGTGCCAGCCATCACAGCCACCATCAGCATCAAGCAGAAGGGGAGAGAGCGTTTCTTTCAGAATGTTGCAAGGGGATCTCTCCCTCAGAAAACCTCCCCTCACATCTCTTTGGGCAGAACTGGGTCACACAGTTACCCCTAAGCCACTCACCTTAAGGCACAGGATATTGGCTTCCACCCATCAGGATCTACCTGGAAACATGGGAGAGGAGCTGACATTCAAACAAAATCAAGCGTCTACCCACGAAAGTGAACGGGGCAGGCACCCCGTGGGGTCTCCTACAGAGAGGATCGGAGATGCTCCCCAAAGATAGCAACCTGGTCAGGCCACAGACTCACCTTCCCTGTTAGCAGGAGAAGAAACTTTCCAATCTGCGCAAAAATGGCAGGGCGGGGGACTTTGAAATGAAGAAAGGAAAACTATTGCCTAGAAAACAGCAATCTTTACCCATTGAGAGTAACAGTTTCCCCTTTTCATATTAAGTAATGCATAATGTTTGGCAAAAATTAGAATTTATGAACAAGCAAAAAGAAAATAAAAACTGAAGAAAAATCACCCATAATGCTCTGGAGAACCCAGGGATAAGCACTATTATTATTTGAGTATAAAAGCTACAGAATAGCCTATCATAGCCATCATCTATCTAATCACCTGTTTATATTTATTCATCATTATCTATTATTTATTTCTACCTAATCTGTGTATCTGTCTAATCTATATCCATTTCATCATCTATTTGTATCTGTCACATCATCTATCTCCATCTCTATATATCTATGTATCTATTAATCATCTATTTATTCACCTATCAAAAAAAGATTTGTGGGAAGCAGACTTGGCTCAATGGATAGGGCATCCGCCTACCACATGGGAGGTCCGCGGTTCAAACCCGGGATCTCCTTGACCCGTGTGGAACTGACCCATGTGCAGTGCTGATGCGTGCAAGGAGTGCCCTGCCATGCAGGGGTGTCCCCCATGTAGGGGAGCCCCACGTGCAAGGACTGTGCCCCATAAGGAGAGCCGCCCCACGTGAAAAAAGTGCAGCCTGCCCAGGAATGGCGCTGCACACACAGAGAGCTGACACAACAAGATGATGCAACAAAAAGAAACACAGATTCCCAGTGCTGCTGACAAGAATAGAAGCAGACACAGATGAACACATAGTGAATGGACACAGAGAAGCAGACAACTGGGGGGGGGGAGGGGAGTGGGGAGAGAAATAAATAAATAAATAAATCTAAAAAAAAGATTTGTATATATGTTCTATAACATTCTTTATCCTTTCTTTTTTAAAGATTTTAAAAATTTATTTCTCCTCACTCCTTTGCTATTTGTACTCACTGTGTCTGTTCATCTTCCTTGTTTCTTTAGGAGGCACTGGGAGCCAAACCTGGGACCTCTGATGTGGGAGGGAGGTGCCTAATTTCTTGAGCTACTTCTGCTTCTTGCTTTGTTGTATCTCTCATTGTTTTCCTCCCTGTGTCTCTTGTTGCGTCAGCTCACCACAGCTGCCGGTCGTGTCAGCTCGCTGTCTTCTTTAGGAGGCACTGGGAACCTTTGCTCCCTGCTTTGTTGTGTCTCTCATTATGTTTTTTCCTTCTTGTGTCTCTTGTTGTGTCAGCACTGCACCTGCCCATTGTGCCAGCTTGCTGTCTTCTTTAGGAGGCACCAGGATCCGAACTAGCAACCTCCCATGTGGTGGGCAGGAGCCCAGTTACCTGAGTCACATCTACTTCCCTCTATCCATCCAAGTGTTTCTCTATCCCACTTTCATGATTCTCATGACTGTTCAGCAGACCTAATAGAAGTACCACAATTTCCTTAGCCAAACCCTTACTGACAGACATTTAGATTGTTTCCTTTGTAGAAAGTTCCATCATCATCATGATTTGAACAATTCCTTGATGGGTCCTCCTCAGAGAACCTCCCGTGGCCCTGAGCCCGAGGCCCACCCCCAGGGCCCGGGAAGCCAGCCGCTCTGATCGCCCGAGCTTCCTGCCCTGGTAGTGCTCACACCTACATGTTTTGGAGTCAGGTCAGTCGTGGCTCTACCCTTCACCAGCTGTTTGGGCAAATAACTTTTCCTCTCCGAGCTTCAGTTTTCCCATCTGTACGAATGAGAGCTTAATAGAAATGCCTTATAGGGGTATATGAAGTTTCATTAAGATAATCCACGTGAAGAGCTTATCACGGCACCTGAGAAATATTCTGTACTGAAAGAGTTGATAGCTCTTGCTGTTGTGATGTTGTATTTTTTTTTTAAACCAGAGCTCCAGGACTGCAGGGGGCTGCGCCTAATCCAGCCCCTTGATTCAGGAGGCTGTGCACATCTGCCTGAAGTCTGGATTGGGGTTGTAAATTTAATGCTGGCTGCAGTTAGGATGTGAAGAAAATGTCAGTTCTCTGTTCATAGCTGATGTGCTCTTGCTTATGGAGCCACCCTGCCCACACTGGCAGAAAACAAAACAAAATAAAAGCAAAATGAAGCTCCACTCAGCTTTAAGCCTTCTGTTTGAATGACAGCCTCACAAGTTCCCCAAGATGCCCCCATCCCTGATTTTGTCCGCAGGTGGAGAGGAGGGCAGGGCTGGAAGACCTCGTGGGAGCAGGGGGAGGCTGGAGCCCACCGAGTGTGCCCTGCCCCTCCGTGTCCCTGAGACGTCCCCTGGCCCCGGGTCACTGCTCGCCTTGCCGTGTGCCCGCTGGAGGACGAGGGAGGTGGTGCCTGAGCTCTGGGCTCGGCTGCTCCTTAGCAACTCCAGAGTCCCTGCCCTGCCCTCCCCCGAGCTTGGACTGGGGAGATGCACCCCAGCTTCCGGAAGGTCAGCTCACGGCGGCTGCTGGCTCTGCAGTCCGCGTCAGGCCACAAGAGAACTGAAGGTGGAGAGAGACCTGGGGAGGGGGCGCGGTGGCCCTGGTTGCTGGGGGCAGCCGAGGAGGTGAGGTCCCTCAGACGCCCCTGCTGCCCTTGGCGTCGCCCGTACCTGGGGCAGAGCTGGGCGAGGGAAAGCCAAGCGGGAGTCCCAGGCCGCCCTGCTCGCCCGAATCTCTCGCCCCTTCTCCTTCCACAGCCCCCTGGTCCTAGGAGACGGGTGGCTTTCCTTTTATTCTCCCCTGCTGGCTTCTAACAGCTGGCGGGAAGCCTCACAGTTAGTGTGGTAGCGCTGAATCCAGGGGCTGCGAAAAAGGGAGGGAATAAAGGAATTTGGAAATCCCACTCTCAAGGCAATAGGCGGACCTGAGGGCTCGAGCCTCGCTGCGCAATCCGCTTTTGCATGTTGGAAGCAGATCGCATTATTCCTTCTCCTACGTGACAGATCCTCTTTTCCCCTCATGCAGACCAATTCTTGGTGCCCACTGGACAAGGATCAGGTACTCAGCACATAGATGAAAGGCCCTTCCTCATTTCCAGAGAAATCAGCTTCTTGACTCTTTTCTCCTGCTTCCAGCAGACTGGATCTTAAGAACTGGAATGGAAAAGTCCTAATGCTCGTGATCAAGGTCATTGTTAACACCTCTTCCAAGCAGGCACTCCTCCGTACTTCACGGATGGGGAAATGGAGGCTCGGAGAGGTGAAGTTACTTGCCCAGAGTGACCCGGCTGAGAACAGAGCGCAGGGGTGGGACTTGAACCCGGCTTTGTCTGACTTCTAAGCTCTCACGGCCCCCCAGAGACCTTGCCCTTCGGAAGGCCTGCCGTGGCTGTCCTCGTCTCCTGCGCGCAGCTACGCTCATTCTTCTGCTACCGGATTCTGAGAACCTGGGGGGTGGCCGGGAACAGGGCTGGAAAAGCTCCCTGGCAGGGGAGCGCTTGCTGCGAGCCCCTACGGTTCTCCATGCACCTGTAAGAGGACTGCTTGGACCCCGGCGCCTGCTCCCCCTTCCTGCACTGGGTCTAATTCCAGGAATTAGAAACCCCTCCCGGGCCTTGGGATCCACGAGATCGGCGGCTCAGGCAGTTCCCCACCTGTTCCAGGTGTGAGGCTGTTTGCGCTGGCGTCTCCAGGCCGTGCTTTCTGGCTCAGCCAGGGCTCCCACCTGCCCCACCTCACTGCACCCCGGTGTTCAGTGGGAGGTGGGTGATGAGCCCCATTTCTAAAGAGAAGGATTGCTCAGAGAGGTGAAGCCACTGCCCGGGCAACACAGCTAAGGGACGGCGGTGCCTGTCCTGAGCCCGGGACACTGACCTCAGCAACCCTGGGCAAGCGGCTCCTACCCCCGTGCCTCAGTCTCCTTGTCTGCAAAGGCAGCACGGGGTCCCAAAAGGGCTACGAGAGTGGGACACAAGAGACTGCGTTCAGGGCCCAGCTCTGTCTCTGGGTCTCTGTCGCCTTGGGGAGGGTCCTTTTCCTCTCGGGGTCCCAGCCGTCCCTTCTGTGACGTAAGGGAGGGGAGGGGGTGGATTTGGACCAGAGTGCAGTGACCAGAACGCAGCGCCTGGCAAGTGCCTCCCACGTGCCAGGTGCCCTCCTGAGGACAGGCCACTTCCCGGAACCCGAGCCCGGGGCGAGGCCAGCTTCTGCACGGGTGCCAGCCATGGGGCCTGGCCTTTGGGGGCCTCCAAGCCTTGCTCCAGGTCAGAGAGCCCCGAAAGGCCCTTTCCACGCCGACATGCCAGGGTTCCACCAGAGGCTCCAGTCCTGCCTCCGCTCCTTCCCGGTTGTGGGACGGGACACGTGGCTTCACCTCTCGAGCCTCGGTTCCCTCACTGGAAAATGGGCGCAGGCTTCGGAGCTGCCGAGAGGATTAAAGAAGAAAGCCCAGGTCCACGGGGCCTCTTTCTGTCCTCGTCTTCCCTGCGGTCGTGTGAGAGAAGCAGGGCTGAGCGGGGCTCCCCTCCTTCCTCTTCCCCCCTCCCCTCCCTCCCTCTCCCTTCCTCCCCCTCTCCCTCCCCATTCCTTCCCCCTCTCCCTCTTCCCCCCTCCCCCTCCCCTCTCTTCCCCTCCCCTCCCCCCTCCCTCCCCTCCTCTCCCCCTCCCTCCACTCCTGCGCTGCCACATTCAATTCCAGCAGCTGCGTTTAATTGGATTCAGCTTAATAGTGTTATCGACGCCTTTTGGTTCAGGGGCCGCAGGGGCCTCTGGGTAATTTGCACATCTTTAACGAATCCAAATAAAGAGCTGAGAGGCCCAAACAAGTCCGTTTAATTGGATTAAGGGCAGGCTTGGTTCGGGGCTGCGACCTGCAGTGGGGCTGGCGCTAGAAGGGTGCTCCGAGGATTCGCGCTCTCGGCCCCAGGGCCCTCTCCCCACCTGGGGGAGGCGCTGGGCTCCCTCTACGTGGGCGCAGGGGCCTCTCCCGCTGGCCAGGCGCTCCGCCCGGGGCTTCGGCCTCCCTGAAGAGGTTCGTGTCCTGGTGTCGCCACGGCCTGCCTCTCGGGCGGGTCACCTACCCAGCCGCGGGGGAGCCTGTCCACGCCGCCCCAGGCCGCTGCGGGGGTGGCTCCTGGCCGCTGGGGGGGGGTCTCCTGGCTGCTGGGGGCTCTTCTGGCCTCTGGGGGGGGTCTCCTGGCCGCTGGAGGGGGGCTCCTGGCCTCGGGGGGGGGGTCTCCTGGCCGCTGGGGGGGGTCTCCTGGCCGCTGGGGGGGGGGCTCTCCTGGCCTCGGGGGGGGCTCTCCTGGCCGCTGGGGGGGGTCTCCTGGCCGCTGGGGGGGGGTCTCCTGGCCTCGGGGGGGGTCTCCTGGCCGCTGGGGGGGGTGTCTCCTGGCCGCTGGGGGGGGGGGTGTCTCCTGGCCGCTGGGGGGTCTCCTGGCCGCTGGGGGGGGGGGTCTCCTGGCCGCTCAGCAGCTTCCCCAAAACGGCAGCCGCCAGCCCTCGCCGCCCCGCGCTCACGGGCTCCAGCCGGGGGCCCAGCCAAAGCCAGAGGCGCCGCCGCGGTGTGGGGAGCCGAGGGTGCCCTCACCCAGCAGGGGCCAGGGCCACCTCCCAGAAGAGCGGCGCCTTCCAAACTGTAAAGTACCGGCACATCCCCGGGGGACCTCGTTAAAACACAGAGGACCCCCTGGGCCGGGGGTGCGGCCCGACAGGCTGCCCGAGCCCCACGCGGGAGGCGCCCTCCAGGCGGCCGCGCCGAGAGAGGGACAGGGGCCGAGGAGGACCGCCGAGGTCGGGGTGCTCGGCCTCCTCCAGGGTCGGTCAGGACGCCGGGGAGAGGGTGCGGGAGGCTCGCGGCCTGCGCGGGGCGCTCCCGGGCGTCGCCCTGTGCTGTCGTGGCCTCGGGGACTCTCCTGCGCTGGGCGCCGGCTGTAGTTGAGCCCTGTCTTGCCTGTAAAGAGCACGCCCCTCCCTGAACATTCCGCTGCTTCCTATATTCCAGTAAATTCACTGCTCCAGGAAGCTGTGGCTTCCCAGAAGGCTGCACCCCACAGCGGCGACCCGGTGGGCTCTCGGGGCGGGGTGCAGGCAGCGGCCCCTGGGGCTGTCCGCTCCGGCCCCTGCTGGCCCGAGCACAGTAACTTGGGGAGGCCCCTTTTCGAGCAGGGGGTCCTGGGGTTTTGTTGACCCCCGCGTGCCCTCAGGAAGGGCATTTTGCAGGAAAACTCCTGGGACCTCCCCGAGGGCTGCAACTTCTCTCTGATGGCATCTTTCATGCCCCCTTTTCTTTCACCTGGGTTTTAATTCCTGGGGGAGCTGGATTTGATGTTATCAGGATTCGGGGATGGTGGTAACTGCTATAGGACATCAGTAACCCTGGTCACATGACTATTCATGTGTCAAAACTCATCCAGATTTTGTTGTATGCAAAATATACTTCCAAAGAAACTCCTGAGGCCAGGGTGGAGGAAGTGCTCGTATAGACAGCTTCGAGAATAAGCGCCTTAGGATCGGGTGCCCACACGTACTTGTCTGTTTTCTAAACTAGGAAACTGACACTCAAAGACATGAAGCCACGTTGCTGAGCACACACAGCTGGGACGCGCCAGGCCTGGGACTCTGGCCCGGGAAGGGGAAGGCAAGGCAAGGCGCGGGTGCTTCCCCCCACCGCCGGGCGCTGAGGCCAGACACCTGCCTGGGAGCTGGGCCACCTGCTGGGAGCGAGGTCCTCACACCTGAGGGGACCTGGCTTCTCCCTGGGAATTAGCTAACAATTACCGCATCCCTGCATTTAATGAGGTGGAAAGCTGCCTATGATAACAATAATTAGCACTTAACATCGGCTTGCTACAGGCGTGTTTATTAATTAAATACTTCCCGCGCCCCGGGGGCGAGGCAAGGGTGGGTTGGGTGGGATGGCTGGCTCTCGAGGAAAGTCAACCAAGGTGAGCTAGCAGGTGCGGCTCTTCCCAGGTGAGGCTCTTGTGAGCCTGAAAGGGCCCCAGGGGGCTGGCTCTTCAATCAGGTGTAGTTTCAGCCACGAGGAAGCTAAGTGGGAGCCCCCTGTGCCCTGGCAGCTCCTTGCTCCCGCGCTGTTCGTGGGATCCACGCCCTGCCCATGCCCTGCTTTCCCCGTTGCATACATGCCCGGCCTCCCTAGGGCATCACCCAGCCAGCCCCCTGGTTTACAGAGGGGGAGACTGAGGCCTGGAGAAGCCAAGCTCAGTTCCGTGATGAGGGAGGGTGGAATGAAGAGATTCGGGGTGGAGGAGGCGCTGCCCAAGCACCACCCCCAGGCGCTGGCCTGGGCCCGGCCCCTCTGGGCAGCCTGGCTCTGAGGCAGGGCTGGGCTTCTCATGGGTTTGGTTTTCTCTTTTTGATAAACAACTCCCTGGGGGATATCTGCAACTCACTAGCGTTGCCGAGTGAACGATGAATTGCAAAGGAGAGGGCAAGGAGTGAGCAGGTGAAGACTGAATGCATGATTGAGTGATGTGGCAGAGGCACTAGCAGCTCGGCCCCGCTGCTTCTCAGCCCGTGTCCCTGTCGGAGGCAGATGACACACTCGGATCAGGATAGAGGAGGGTTTCACTAAGAAGAGGCTTAGCCAGGTGCTGTCGGGTGCCGGGACTGACGAGGGTGTGGCGACACCCAGGGTGCTGCCACCACTGCCAGGCTCAGCAGGAGGTGGGGGGCAGAGGGTGTGGCGACACCCAGGGTGCTGTCACCACCGCCAGGCCCAGCAGGAGGTGGGGGGGGCACTTCCGGGAACCTGGGAGGAGCGAAGCCTGCAGAGGGGTTGGCTCCCCCGGCAGGGCTGGGCCAGGAAAACAGACCCACTCTCCTCCTGCCCCCTGATCTCCTGCAAGCTCTCCTCATTGATCCATACGAAGCCAGAGGGAGGGAGCAGCTCCCCGCCCCCCACGTCCAGGCCAGCCTCCTGGGCAGAGGGCAACGGTGGCTACAAACTCTGGGTGAGAAAGTATCTCTTGAGTTGGACTCTTCAGGGCCTTGTAACTTAAGCGTCTACCCCAAATCCCCTTTATAAAAGCCACCAGATTTCTGGCCCTTTGCGGCGGCACCCCTCCTGGCTGACTAGCACACCCCCCCAACACGGCAGGCTGTACTGTTCAAGGAGCTACGCCAATATCTCATGTCCTCTGTGCTCACAGTGAGACCTCACATCCGGGTGGGCCTGTGACTTCTGAGGCAGGTCCCTAAAAGGCAGTGCGGCGCCCGCTGGCTCGCTCTCATGGGGCACCTGCCTTGAGAGCCCTGACGGATTCCAGCCCTGGTGCTGCCGTGCTAGAGGCCGCATGGAGGTGGAGAGCCAAGGAGCCCCAGCCCCCAGCTGTTCAAGACCAGATGTGCAAGGGAGTGAGCCTCAGAAGGTTCCAGCTAGCCGTCAGGGCGCCCCAGCCAAGGCCCAGTGGACAAACATGAGCTGTCCCTGCTCAGACTGCAGGTTCATAAGACGAACGCTAGAAAAGGCCCTCCTTCCTTCACTGCCATCTTCCAGAAAAACGATTCCAGGTTAATGGCACCCCTTAGCGTTGTGCAGTGTACAACCTGTCCTCCTGTACATGGAAGACCTGTCTTCTGGCTTAAAGATCTAGCATTCCCATGAAAGCCCTGGTAAGAGTGGCACTGAGTGCTCTCCTGGGGCAGCAGCCTTTATCCTCCTCTCCCAAGGCCCTGCCTTTCTTCCCAGAGACCAGGCACTTTCTACCCCAGCTGGGATGTCTCCCCGCAGGGTCGGCTCCAGCTTTGCCAGCTTGTGAGGGGGCAGAGGAGCATTCTGACAGTGTCAGAGTTCCTAGGGAGTCAAATGCCGGTGGTTCTTGGTTTCTCCAGTTTCGTGGTCACTATCTGACCTTGGGACCACCTGTGGCCTGTAAAGATGTTTTGTTTGGCCAACATTGTGTTAGAAAATAGTATTAGGCACTTTCACCTAGAACTCTCAAAGTATTGGAAGCTCTGAAATCAGGAATAACCTAGAAAAAATTGGTGGAAATTGAGCTGTGGCTGACTTCTGCGTGGGACATAGACCATCCAGGGCATCACAATCGCCACCAATTCCTGTTGGCCCCCCCTGCCCCGACACTGAGTCAGGGTCCACTTCTGTGGTGGCATATTTTTCTTGTATAGACATATTGTTCGTGCGTGTCTATCAAAAGTGTGAAAATTAAAATGGGCTCTGAGCGCCTCAAGCTTCAAGAAAACAAAAGGGGAGTTCGTTTCTTTGTGTGCTTGGTGTGTGGAGTTCCTGCTGCCCTCAGCTGGCTCCTCCAGGCCTTCGAGTTTGAGACCTTCTGTGCCACCTGCTCTGGTGGTTTCTCTGCTTGGTGGAATAAAAAATAAATCTGTCCGCCTCAGCCGAGCCAGTGTCGGTTGGAACCTGCTCCGGCAGGGACCCTACAGGGTCCTCGGGTAGAAGGGCACAGCCATGGCAGGGGTCCCCCAGCGGCCTCCCCAGGGCTCCCCCGTCCTCCACGGGCTCCCCTCAGAGGCCCTAGGACGGGGTTCCTAACCAGGGGCCGTGAGCTTGCATTGAAAAGCAAAGAACATTCTTGTGGGGCGTGTTGGTGTGGGCGTAATACAGTTATTAACTAGTCCCCAGGATGGTGTGGCCTTCGTGAGGGGCCTGTGGTTCTCACCTGACGGGAGGGCGGCTGGCTCCCGCCCCAGGAGGTGCCCGATTTCACTCTGCAGGAATCCATTCCGTCCTGGCACAGGTCACGTCAAACAGGTTGTCCGTGGAGCGCGTTCTACAGCCAAGGAAAACTGCCTTGAGGCCCAGGGAAACGGACAGCAGCTCCTGTTTTCTGAGCACCTGCTGTATGCCAGGTGCGCTTAAACCTCCGCTCATCCCGGCCCCTGCAGCTGTGAGCTGGTGCTGCTGTCCCTGCTGCGAGGAGGAGGAGGCTCACAGCTGGTGGAGGCGAGACTTGAAGGCGCAAAGCCCTGCAGGAACTGCGCCTCCAGGGCGCCCTGGCCCCTCATCGCTCTTCCTCGCACCTGCCGGCTCACCCGATTCCACTGTGGCTGGTGTGGGCACTTCTGGGCGGGCTCCCACCCACTTCCAGGTAAGCACCTCTTAGCCCTGCGCCTCTCCACTGCCGTGAAGTCGGCTGCGTCTTGCCTGGGCCCCTGAAGGGGAGCGAGCCGCTCTTGGGGTGCCGCTCCAATGATGCGGGAGAGCTGGTGCTGGGGTCTCCACGCGCTTCCAGCCGACGGTCCTGGTGGGGATCCGGATGCTTCCCAGGAGGCCCCGGTGGAAGCACACTCCACTGCCCAAGCCAAGACCTCGGCGACGCCCCTTACGCTGGCTCCTTCCCCTCCTCCACGCTCTCCCTGGGAAGGCCTCGCCATCAAGCCTGTGCGCATACCCTTGCCCGAGGCGCTGCTGTGGGGCGCCTGTCTTCTTTAGGGTAACCCTCGGGGATGGGTTTTCCCGCATCCTCTGAAGATGCTGAGACAAGTTCATGACTCCTGGGCCTACACCGCGGGGCTGATCTACAGGCTACAGGGGGCAACGGTCCCAGGACGCCGCGCTGCGCCCTGTCTTCAGCTGCGCCAGGCCCCTCTGGGCTTAAGCCGGTGATCCCTCGAGGCAGCCAGTGGTGGACACTTCTGTTATTACGAACTGAATCTGCAGGGAGGGGCTCCCTGGCTGGAGAAAGCTTCCCTGGCACCGTTAATAATAACGATCATGAAAATAGTACCTTTTGCTGCCCCCATGTGTGTATAGTACTGTGCCTGGCGCAGCAGCCCCGCGAGCGCCACTCCATAATAACCCTCACCCCGGACTCGAGGAACTAAAGGTCGGGGGCGTGGCGCGCTGGTGTCCGGGTGTCGGTTACGTTTGTCCCCCTCCCCCACGTCATGGGATGAGTGACGGAATGAGCAGCTCCCCTTTCATTCTCCTGCACCAGGGGGTCTCGGCCTCCCCGTTCCTGGCGTTCTGGGCTGGGTCGCCTCTGTGGTGGGGCCGTTCCGGGTCCTGAAGGCCGCTCAGCAGCATCTTGGGCCTGTACTCGCTGGATGCCAGTCCCATCCGCTCCTCCCAAGTGGCGAGACCCCAAAATGTCCACAGGCATCACAAACTATTCCCCGCCATGGGGCAAAATCGCCCCTGCCTGACAACCACCGTTTTAGAGATTGGGGTTTTACATTCGGCTTTCATTGAAGATGGAGTTCCACTGCCCTAATTTGAAAAATCACTGGATTATACGATTTTTAATTTCCTAATTTACGGCTGAAGGGGACTAACTGCTCCTTGAAACTATTAGCAAACGTGTGCGTGCATCTGCACACGTTTTTCTGAGCAGAGGAGCCAGGGTTCTCAACGGCTGTTCCCGCTGACCTGGGTGCCCTCCCTCGCAGGCCCTTCCAGGCTGATGATCAGACCTGTGAGGTCCTAATTCCCTCTTCTTTCTGCCCCCCCATTCAAATTTCCCTCCTCCATGTTATAATAAAGGGGTTTCGGGTCATTCATTCTGCTCAGGCTCGGGGAGTGGAGGTGGAAGCGAGGGGAAAAGAATTTCTAGGGAACCGCTGAGCTGTGGAAGAAGAGAGGATTGCTTGGCAGTTGCCATGGGAACCTGTAAACCAATCTTGTTGCTAAGAACCCAGCGATGGCAGGCCACCCGCTCCCCGCTTGCTCCACCAGTGGGGCTGGCCTTCCACTCCCGCCTAGCCCACGGGCCCTCGGCTCCAGCACGGCCAACCTTTGCCACCACTTTTCTTCCCTCTCCCCTTTGCTGCCCTAACCTCCACCTGCTGGATGTGCACCTCCCCAACCCCTGTCGCCTTGCCAGACCCTCCGCCCTTTTGGTCCTGGCTGTGGTCTCCTCTGCTTCTTGGGTGGTGGTGTACTGGTAAAGTGCCATGCCAGTTGGCCCCACTTTGGAGTTTGTGTTTCTGTGTGATGGAGCTGGACTCAGATGTGATCTTTGCCCATAAGCCTCTCCTGTTACTTTTACTGGAACTGTAGTTGGTGCTGGGGTTTAATGTATACCCACGGGATCTGAATCTCTGGACTGACCATGTGATAGCCAGGCCCTGAGCCTCAACAGACTTGCAACTCCTACACTCTGGTTTATTGGACTTACCCCACTCAGCTAACATGGAGGTGAAGAAGGTCAACCACCACACCAGGGAGCCAAGAGTGCCTACAACTGAAAGCAGGAGGATTGTATCCAGCATCCATGTGGAATCTAAGCCCCCTGTTGTTACAGCTGTGGAGTGGACACAACCATTCTAAGGTCCACAGGCTGGAGGAATAGAGTATGGATTAGAGTGGACTTACTGATATTCTATTCATGAACTATTGTGATTAGTGATTGAAGAAAATGTGGCATTGGTGTGGAGAAAGTGGCCATGGTGGCTGCTGGGGGTAGGGAGTGGGAGGAAGAGATGAGATGTGGGGGCGTTTTTGGGACTTGGAGTTGTCCTGGGTGGTGCTGTGGGGACAGTTACCAGACATTGTATGTCCTCCCAAGGCCCACTGGGTGGACTGTGGGAGAGTGTGGGCTATAATGTGGACCCTTGACCATGAGGTGCAGTGGAGCTCAGAGATGTATTCAGCAAGTGCAATGACTGTCTCATGATGATGGAGGAGGTTGTTGTTATTGGGGAGAGGAATGGAGTGAGGGGGGAGAAGGGTATATGGGGACCTCATATTTTTTTAATGTAACATTAAAAAAAAAGACCTCCTCTGTAGTATTTGCCAATTTCCATGGTGTGAATACCCCCACCATAGCCCAATTCAGGCTACCAATGTGATGTTACTGGATGTGAATTTTGCGAGTTGGTACGAATGGGCTGTAGGTCCCCGTTGGCTCTGGGGATCCGGTTGGATTAAGAGCAATGTTACTGGAGATAAAATGCAGGGCAGCTAAGGTGCTAACTCGGGCTGTAGCCAGGGACTTGTGGCTTATCTCAATATCCTTCAGCAGTCCTTGATTCACATATTCAGAAAACGGTCGGCATTTCCTTAGCAGCTATTATCCACCGAGGGCCCTGCTAGTTCCAGGGGTACGTGGTATGAGAAGGCGTGGAAACGTGATGAGAGCAATTCTCCTTTGCACTCTTGCTGTGGTGGTGCCAAGATTGGGGCCAGCAGTTACCAGCAAGTCCGCTGTACACACAGCTTTGCCCCACAGCGGGCCCACAGGGCCACACCCCGCGTTCTGCTGCTGCTCGTGGTTCAGGGCCTCCCACGCCTGGGTGAGTATCAGAATCACTTGGGAAGCCTTTGAAAGTAGACTGACTCCTGGCCCCATCTTTTGGAAAATCTGATTTGGAAGGTCTGGGCCAGCTCCAGGGCACCTATAATTTTGGGAAGCCCCACATTACTCTGATAAGGAGTTGGGTGACTAACTCAGGTTTCCGAAGAGGGTTTGGCCCCTGAGCTGTCTTCTAGTGTCCTCTCCTCACCCCCTTTTCTCCCACTTTAGGACGCACACAAGCCTCGTACCCTCCCTCCTGGCTGATTGCTCCTTGCCCATAATTGTTTAGCAAATGACTCCAAAATACACAAAAATCATTTTGCTGTAACGCATTCCATTCTGTAATGACTATTCATTTCAATTAACTGTCGGGCCTGAAAAAGAGCCCCACTTCCCTCCGGATAAATCACCACCTTTGTTTGAAATTGGATCTAAGGCAGCTGGGGTGGGAGGGGTGGAGCGAGGGGATAAATATTGATCATTTCTTCCTCCCCGATGTTCTGCTGGTTTGTTCTCATTTCCATGTTTCTCTGCACGCTGGCAGATTGCATACTGTAAATTTGAGGGGAAATAGTAAACGTGCAAATGTGACAAATCAACATGTTGCTTTTGGGAGGACGGATATTATTATTGCCGAGATTTACAGCTCCCTGTTCCTGCACATTGCCTGGCTTTTTGGGGAAAGGGAACTTGGTTTCTGTGTTACATTGACCAACTTTCTGCCCTTCACCCCCGTCACTCCCGCGGAGTCACTTAAATATCAGCATGGATGGAGGACACAATCTGTCTCCCTGGAAGTGGATGCATCTTGACAGGTGTTTTCTTTGGAGACAGTTATTTATAGCCGCAGAAGCGATCAGGCGGTGGGACGAGTTTGTCGCCCCCTCCCCTTTCGCATCTCTCTAATATTGAACATACTTCTGTTTCCCTGGTGGGCAAAAGTGCCAGATCAATGATTTAAAACTCTCTCTCTGCCTCTCCGTATCCCATCTCGTCTCCTCTTCTATCTTCCGGACAGGCTCTGAATCATTCCCACCTTTGTAGCCAAATGCTGTCACCAACTTTTGTGTCACCCCAAGCAAACTGCCAAACTCCTCCGAGCCTCTTGACACCCCCTTCCCAGGGGTGTGCCGATGCCCCATGCTCCTTTGCCAGTATGCAGGGAGAACTGGGAGAGTTCTGGCTGCCTCCACCTCCCCTCCCCTTTCCCACGCCAACTGGAGGGTGTGCTCTTGGGGACAGGGAGCTCTGCCAACTTACCATGACCTCCTTCACCTGCTCTTCCCTGCCCTGTTCTCCATCCTCCAAAGGACCATCCTCCAGGGAGCTGCCGAGGCCAGGCCTCGAGGGCCTCGTTGTCTTCCTTGCCACCGCCCCCCCCTCCCGATATCCAGCCAGTCACCCCAGCTCTCTCCACTCCATCCTCCTCTCTGACCCCAGTACCCCTCACCTCTCAAATTTTTTTGCCCCCAAATTGCTGTACACTGATGGTCCCCGATTGCTGTCCCCTCTCAGATCACATAGCTGTGTCCTATCGACCTCCCCCTGCAGGCTCGCCCCCTCCATTCTCTGTCAGGACTTCCTGCAATACCTCAGGGACTGGCAGCGGCGCGCGCCTGCAGATTCTGTTGCTAAGGAAACCACTTCCTTGGTTACAGGCCTGGGTAGCGTTTGTCTCACTATGCCTGGATCCTGCTGAGTTGCCCCCACTCTCTGGGAAGACAATGAGGAGACTGGAGAGGGCAGGAGGGTGCGCGGGAGGGAGGGTGAAACATAGAGCCGGAGAGACAGACCTCAGAGATCAACAGAGAGAGGCGGAGAGGTGCTTGCCCAAGCAGAGAAAGCAGGAGAGAGTAAACACAAAATGAGAGAGAAGAGAGCAAAGGGGTTTAATGAGCAGCTGCAGGAAATAAGGGACCTCAAAGAGAAACTGAATAGGAGGCAGGGTAAAGAAAAACACTGAGAAAGAGGGGAGGATGGGAGGGAGAAACGGGAAAGGAAGAGGGGCTGGGCCTCTACGGCACTCCCCTGCCCCAGCATCCCCTTTGCCTCCATCCCCTCCACCCCCCACATCACCCACTGGAGAGGCGTCTGCAGCGCTGGTGAAACAGCCAGGAAGAAGGCTCAGCAGGCAGCACGTGCAGGCGCTGCCCAGGAAGGGCAGGGAGTGGGAGGCACAGCAGGATGAAGGCCCAGGTAGCCTGGCTTCTAGCCCAGGTGTGCCCCTTGCACAGGGGGCCACTGGGACCCCAGGCTTTCCCTCTTCAGGTGGGAGAGCCCTGCCACGCTCTGTGCATGGAAGGGACTTTGTGGGTGACAGGGAGGAGAGGGCCTGGGCCCCAGCTCTTAGCTCTCCCATGACACAGGCTGGCACTGCACC
Source organism: Dasypus novemcinctus (assembly GCF_030445035.2). NCBI lineage: Eukaryota > Metazoa > Chordata > Mammalia > Cingulata > Dasypodidae > Dasypus > Dasypus novemcinctus. The sequence goes on along the minus strand of NC_080691.1, from coordinate 32,193,259 downwards.
GCCCTGGTCCTCTGTGCCCACCCCTGTAAAAGCGGGCTCATAATCTCTGCTCTGCCCCCTCATGGGATTGGTCAGCAGGGACCCAAGCGGGAACAACATCTCCCCCGAAGCTTTGGATTACTTACAAGTACTTGCTCTGTATCTGGTAAAATGTGAATCTGCAGGGTCAGGGATTTTTGTGTTTGTTCCTTTTTTTAAACCCCCAGAATCCAGAGCAGTACCTGGCCCACAGTAGATGCTCAGTAAATGTTTGCTGAATGAATGAATGAATGCTTGATTTTCTGCCAACTCTGAAATATAAAGATTTGATTCCAGATGACTGATCAAGTAAAAAGGGCCAGAGGCCAAAAAAGAGGTTGCAAAACGGTCTCAGCGCCCATCTCTGGCTTAAAGTGCTTTGACTCCTCTCTCCCCAACTTATCTGTGGTGGGGAGGTGGCCATGATGTAGGATCTGGGAGAGCTGAGTAGGAGAAGCTGGCGAGCTTAGGCTAGGTGCTTCGTGGCTTGCCTCACTTCTGGTTAGGGAGGAGCGGGTTAAATAGAGAATATGTAGAGGTGAGAGGAAATTGGCTTAGTCTAGGACCAGAGTCAAGGCTCAGTCTGAGGTTGAGGATGACTCAAAGTGAGACCAGGGTCAGGACTCAGTGTGAGTACTCATCCAGGGCCAGGATGAGGCTCAGTCTATGATCAGAAGCAGGGCTCAGTCTGTGATAGAAATTCAGGCTCAGTCTGGGAGCATTCTCAGAATTTATTCTGAGGAAGGTCAGGCTCACGCTATGACCCTGGTTGATGCACAGTTAGTGATCAGGGTCAGGGCTTAGTCTGGGAGGAACTTAGTCTGGGTCAGGATCAGGGGTCAGTATGAGACTAGGATCATGGATCAGTATGTGACCAGAATCAGTGCTCAGTCTAGGGAGACTATCAGTATTCAGGTTGGGCTCAATGTCAGTGCTCAGGCTGTGACCTGGGTCAGGGCTCAGACCTGGGTTGGGGTTCAGTGGGTGATCTGGGTTGAGGTTCCACCTATGATCAGGCTTAGGGTTCAGCCTGTGAAAGGGACTACAGCTCAGTCTGTGACCAGGATTGGAGCTTATCTGGGACCCAAGATCAAGGCTCTAAGATTTGGGCTTTGTCTGTGATCAGGGTTAGGTCTTGGTTTGTGAGTTCGGGCCTAGATCTGAGCTCAGTCTATCATGACAGAATGGTTTCTGTGAGCCAAAAGGAACCCCAGAGAAGAGTACCCAGCCCTGGGTGCCCTCCCTCCCATCTCTCTGCCTGTCCCCTCTCTGTCCACGCCTCACCCCCTTACTGCCCACGCAGGAGGATGGAAAACCCTGTCCTTCCCTCTGGCCACAGAGGCCTTGCCCACAGGTAAGGAAGGAGCACACAGGGCCTGCCCTCAGGGGGATTTGGGGTTTGGCATCTGAGACCACCCCCACCTCCGGGGACCAGAGACACCCTCCTGGTCCTGTCCTCTCACTGGCTTCCACCTGCGCCTGTGGCCGCACACCACACAGGGTCTGTCTGTCTGTCTCTCCCACACACAGTCACACACATAGATACAGGTAAGAGGGCACCTCTTTCGCACCTGAGCAGGGCAATGCTCTCGTCATCTCTTCCTACCCCCGTTCTCCTCCCCCCGGCTCCCGTTCCCATGGACAGAAGGTATCCACAGCAGACGCGCCACCCAGAGAGCCGGCGGCCACACGCTGGCCATCTCCTCCTAGACACGTGTATGACCCCAGTGGGACGATCATCACGCCGACTCGGGGACACCATCTCTCAAATACAGAAAGGGAGCCGAGCACGAAGGCAGCTCTCCACCCGGAGGGGCCAGTTCTACACAGGGACCTTCGCCAGAGACACACAGACTCAACGATAGTCACAGCCCCCTTCTAGGCACATTCTTCCCCCCTCCCCTCCCTTCCCCTCCCCTCCCCTCCCCTCCCCTCCCTCTCCCCTTCCTCTCCTCCTCTCCCTCCCTCTTTTCCCCTCTCTCTCTCCTCCTCTCCCCTTCCCCCCTCCTCCTCTCCCCTCCTCCCCTCTCCCTCCCTCCCTCTCCTCCTCTTCTTCCCTCTCCTCCTCTCCCCCCTCCCTCCCTCCCTCCCTCTCTCTCTCTCTCACACACCAGAGAACCCCCCATGTGTGTTCTCGCCTTACACAACACTCTGCCCCGTTGTAGAATCATCAAAACTCGCTTTAATGCTGTTGACCTGAGGAATCGTCAGGCGGAGGCTGGTGGCCCGAGGTGGCCGTCAGTGAAGGAGCTGGTCCAGGCCTCGGACCGAGAGTCCCCCAGGGAGCGCTGTCCTCCCCGTGGGAGGGGAGGCCAGGCGCTCTACTGCTTTGCTGCAGACAGACTAGAAGTTGGCCGCGGGGAAAGAAACGCGGTACAAAATACATTCAGAGCCTCTGTGGGCCCCAGGTGGGCCGGCCGGGTTCCGAGAGGCGAATGTATTAGTCATATTCCTCTTAAAAAAATATATCTCTTGAACTCGCCTCCTCCACGGTCGCCGCGCTTTGGGAGTGGGCGCACGCCGGCACCCCGAGGCGTCCGAGGGACTGCCTGGGAGGGCTGCTCCGGACAGAGGAGCGGAGGCCGTGACCTATGGCTTTTGCATCTCCAGGTGAGGGGCAGGTGGAGGTGCACAGGTGTGGGTTGGGCATGAAGCCAGGTGGGGAGCCTCGGGAATCCTTTGGTTTGACGTCTGGGCATGGGGAGCAGCGTCTGTGGAGATGGGGAGCCAGCCCTTCCACCCCTCCTCAAGGGGCAGCCGCCCAGGGCCACGGCCGGGAGGCTGCTGGCCTGGGACAGGGACGGGGCCTCTCTGGGCCTGGCCCCACGGGTCTGGAGCACTCGGCTTCTCACGTGGATAGCGCAGGACCCCCGGGGGGCCGGAAGGGCAGTGGAAGATGAGTGCGCGGGACCCCTCGACGTGAGGTGCGCTACCGAGGCTCTCCCTGGTACTCAGGTGCTGCGAGCGGCGTCCTGGCGCGTTAGATAGCACGCTGGTGCTGAGAAACCTTGGCAGGGAGGTCAAGGGCCCCGGGGCACCTCCTGGCCACCCTGGCAGCCTCCAGGCCGCCTCTTTCCCTTGGCCCCTTTGGCGCCCACCTCGAGGTCCTCGACACCTGCTGGGGGGCCAGCTCGTCTCCTTGACACCAGAAGGGGACCCAGAGTGGTGGAGGGGGCGGGGGCGGGGACAGAAGAGGGTCCCTGTGGCTGGAACTCCCCAAGCCGCCTGCCCCACATCGCCAGGGGGCGCGAGGGCAGGGTGAGGGCAATTTCTTTCCTGGAGCCTCCTTTGTCATGCAGGAAACTCATTTACAGCAAAGGCAGCGGGCGCAGTGCCCCAAACGGGAGCGAGGACGGGCGGTGGGGTCCACTGTGGCCGCAGGGCCGCCCCGGGCCTCATCTCGGGTGGTAGTCGTCGGGCACGCCCGTGAGGTTACGGCCCTTGAGGGCCGCGTCCACCATCCTGATGTAGGCGGCGATGGTCCGCTGCATGTCGGCCGTGTAGGGGTCGTACTCGAGCTTCCGCAGCCCAGAGCGCTTGAAGTTGCCGTCCTTCTGGCTCTCCACGCACAGCAGCCGGTCCTCGGCGGCCGCCACGCCCAGCAGCCGCACCATGCGGCCCAGCTGCGCGAAGAGGTCCTGCTTCAGGTCCTCGAAGTGCACCACCAGCACCTTCTTGCCGAACTTGAGCCAGTCCAGCGTGTGCGTGGCCCACCAGGGCGCGTAGTTCCTCACGAACTCAGGCCACTCTGCAGAGAGGGGAGGAGGGAGCCGGGGAGAGAGCAGGAGGGTTCACTGCCAGGGCAGGCTGTGCTGGCCGCCACGGCGCTGCCAGCCACAGTGATAGTGCCCCGGGAGCTCCGTTTAGACCCCCGAGCGCGCCCACTTCCGCCCACGCCCAGGCTGCTTCTGACCTGGGCCACCTTTCTCTTTGGGAATAACATTCATTTCATCCCCATTTAAATAGGCAGGGAAACCGAGGCACAGGGAGGTTAAGTAACTTGCTCAGGTCACACAGTTAATAAGTGGCAGAGCCAGGATTCGAACCCAGGCAGTCTGGCATCAAAGTCCAGGCTTTTCACTAGCAAGGTATCCTGCCTCTCTGTGTAGTGATAGTGTCTACTCAGGATGATGGGGTCGTTGGACAGAATGAATGGAAAAAGCAAATAAAGTTCTATGGGGTCCCGTACTAGTGAATGCCCAGGAAGTGCTGGCTCTTATTATTGTCAGAGTATTCTGCTCTGGGTCGGGTGCCATCTCCCCTGATTTCCTGGGCTCAGGCAGGTGCGCCCTCTGCTTCCTCCCACATCCAGCTCAGTACCAACCACCCGTGTTCCCACCCCCCCACCTGGGCTCCTGCCTCCCCAGCAGACTCCTGCTAGGAGGGCAGGCTTGCAGCTGGGTTAGGTATAGTGCCACCTTTTTGTTTCTGTATTAGAGAAGTCGTGGGTTTATAGAACAATCATGTGTGAAGTAGCGGATTCCCATCACCACCCTGTTAGTAACGCCTTGCGTTGGTGTGGAACTTGTTGTAACTGATGGAAGCCCATTTTAATGTACTGTTAAACACAGTTGATGGCTTAACTTAGGGGTCACTTTCTGTGCAGTGTAGTTCCATGGTAGAGTGTCATCTTTACACACTTCTGTTTCTGCCTTTCTTTACTTTTTATTGAAGTCTCATATACTTCAATATGTTTTATAGCCAATCATAAATTAATACGTTTTGGTGCACTAAATTATATTTTAGATACTTACCCCCTGCTATATTGCAATACAGCATTGATGTACGTTAAACTTTAAAAATAGCCAGAAATAAATATTTTTAACTCTTATGATGCAAGGAAATGTAACTCAGATGTTTTGTGTCTTTGATGCTGATGCTGTATTTTGTAACCGGCATAATCTATACCTCATAACTGAACAGTAACGAAACAATTCATAATGGCTCCTGCTTATATGCCCTAATCTTGTTTTGCAACTCTGAGGTCTGATATTCCTGTACATAATTATTTATTTTTAAAAGCAGTTTTACTGAGATATAGTGACATGCCATACAATCCATCCAAAGTGTCAATCAGTGGCTTCTAGTATAATCACAGTGTTGTGCATTCATCACCACAAAAATTTTAGGACAATTTCATTACTCCAAAAAGAAAAACTCCACACCCCTTAGGAGTCACCTCTCAATCTCTCTATCCTTCTCTAGTCCTACATAACTGCTAATCTAATTCCATCTTCATAAAATGATTTTTATTTACATTTTATATAATTGGAATCATACAATATATAGTACTTTGTGGCTGGTTTATTTCACTTAGCATAATGGTTTTTTTTTTCCCTGATAGTAACATCTTGTAACATTAACATATATCACATTTGCTCAATTTCAAAGAAAAACAGTTTATATGCAGTATTACTCATATTTCACGTGAGGTTTGTCTATGCTATCCAGTGCCATGTTACATTTTTTAGCTTTCCTTCTAGTAATATACATGACCTGAGATTTTCCCTTTCAACCACTATCATCCTCATAATAGCTCTGCTACTTACAAACACTAGGTTGTGCTTTCACCTTTTCTACTCATTTCCAAAGATTAACAACCTTTCTACCAATTTCTGCACAAGTTAATTCTCAGCTTTCCATTCTCTAACCTCATCTATTTTCTGGTGACCCATATTCTAACTATTAACTCCATGAGTTTATGAAATATATTTAGTCCATAATAGTGCAATCATACCGTATTTGTCCTTTTGTGTCTGGCTTGCTTCACTCAACAAAACGTCCTCTAGGTTCATCCATGTTGTCAAATGCTTTATGACTTCATTTCTTCTTACAGCTGCATAATACTCCATCATGACTAGAACACAGTTTGTTTATCCATTCATTGGTTGATGGACACCTGGGTTGTTTCCATCTTTTGGCAATGGTAAATAATGCTGCTATGAACAAAGGTTTGCAGATGTCTGTTCATGTCACTGCTCTCAGTTCTTCTGGGTGTATACCAGTATACCAGTAGTGGTATTCCAGGTTCACGTGGCAAGTCTATATTCAACTTTAGGAACTGCCAAATAGTCCTACACAGTGGCTGTACCATTCTTTATTCCTACCAACAGTGAATAAGTGTGCTTATCTCTCCACATTCTCTCCAACACTTGTAGTTTTCTGTCTTTTCAATAGTGGCCATTCTACTGGGTGTGAAATGATATATCATTGTAGTTTTGATTTGCATTTCCCTAATTGCTAGTGATGTTGAATATTTTTTCATGTGTTTTTTTGCCATTTGTTATTTCTTCTTAGGATAATTTCTATTCAAGTCTTTTGCCCATTTTTCAATTGGGCCATTTGTCTTTTTATTGTTGAGTTGTAGCACCTCTTTATATATCCTGGATAGTAAGCCCTTATCTGGCATGTGATTTCCAAATATTTTCTTCCATTGAGATGACTGCCTTTTCACTTTTTTGACATAGTTCTTTGAGGTGAAAAAGTATTTAATTTTGAGGAGGTCCTATTTATCTATTTTTTGTTGTTGTTGCTTGTACTTTGGATGTACGGTCCAAGAAACCACCACCTACCATGAGATCTTTTTTTTTTTTTTTGAATAAAAATCAATTTTATTTCCCTGGAGAGGCAATTTGATGAAATAATACAATATAACTGAGTAAAACTGGAATTGTTCAGTAGCAAAGACGTTATATTACTGGAAAAAAATCAAGTTAAGTCTATGAATTTTTAAAATCTGGAAAAATTACTATATGAGTCTTTGACATTGTCTTTGGAGAGAAAACTAATGAATGCTCCATTATCCAAGATTTGCCTTTCCTTACTTTAATAAGAGGTAAAACACTAAAGAAATACTTATACCATGAGATCTTGAAGATGCTTCCCTACATTTTCTTCCAGTAGTTTTATGGTTCTTACTTTTATATTTAGGTCTTTGATACATTTTTAGTTGAATCTTGTATAGGGAGGGAAATAGGGGTCCTCTTTACTTCTTTTGGTTATGGATATCCAGTTTTCCCAGCACCATTTGTTTGTCCTGTTAACATGGACATGGTAGGTTTGTTGAAAACCAGTTGGCCATAGAGGTGAGGGTTTATTTCTGGGCCCTCATTTCTATTCCACTGATCAATGTGTCTATCTCTATGCCAAATACCATGCTATTTTGACCACTGTAGCTTTGTAACATGCTTTAAGGTCAAGCAGTGAAAGTCCTCCCACATCACTCTTCTTTTTTAGAATGCTTTTGGCTATTTGGGTGCACTTTCCCTTCCAAGTGAATTTGGTAATTGCCTTTTCTATTCTCTGAAGTAGGCTGTTGGAATTTCAACTGGTACTGTATTGAATCTATAAATCATTTTGGGTAGGATTGACATCTTCATGATGTTTAGTCTTCCAATCCATGAGCATGGCATGTCTTTCCATTTGTTTAGGCCTCCTTTGGTTTTTTTTTAGCATTGTTTTATAGCTTTCTGCATATCGCTCTTATACTTCTTTGGTTAAAGTGAGTCCTATGTATTTGAGTCTTTTTGTTTCTATTGTCAATGGAATTTTTTCCCTCCTTTCCTTCTCAGGTGGTTCAATACTAGTGTACAGAATCATTATTAATTTTTGTATGTTGACTGTGTATCCTGCCACTTTGCTGAACTCATTTATTCACTCTAATAGCTTTGTTATAGACATTTCAGAGTTTTCCCAATATAGGATCATTTCATCCACAAATAGAGTTTTACTTCCTTTTCTTCCTATTGGATGCCTTTTATTTATTTTTCTTGTCTAATTGCTCTAGCTAGAACTTCTAGCACAATACTGAATAACAGTGGAGACAGTGGGCATCCTTGTCTTGTTCCTGATCTTAGAGGGAAAGCTTTCAACCTTTCCGCATGGAGTATATGCCCTTTATCATACTGAGGAATTTTCCTTCTATTTCTATCTTTCAAAGTGTTTTTATCAAGATAGGATGCTGGATTTTGTTGAATGCCTTTTCTGCATCGATAGAGAGGATCATGTGGTTTTTTCCCTTCAATTTGTTAACGTGGTGTATTATGTTAATTGATTTTCTTATATTGAACCACACTTGCATGCCAGGAGGAAATCTCACATGGTCGTGGGGTATAATTCTTTTGATATGCTGTTGGATTCTATTTGCAAGTATTTTGTTGAGACTTTTTGAATCCATGTCCATTAGAGAGATTGGTCTGTAATATTGTCATATCTTTGTCTGACTTTGGTTTTAGGGTGACATTGGCTTCATAAAATGTGTTGGGTAATTCTCCCTCCTCTTCTATTTTTTGGAAGAGTTTACCAGAATTGGTGTTAATTCTGAAGCCATCTGGCTCTGGACACTTCTTTGTTGGGAGATTTTTGATTACCAATTCAATCCCTTTAAATACGATTGCTTTGTTAATTTATGGTATTTCTTGTCAGTATAGTGTATTGACAAAAGTCAGTGTAGTTTGGTTTTGCATTTCTAGGATTTTGTCCTTTTCATCTAGATTGTCCAGTTTGTTGGCATACAGTTTCTCATAATATCCTTATAATCTTCTTTATTTCTGTGGGGTCAGTCATAACTTCCCCCTTTCATTTCTGATTTTTATTTGCATCTTCTTTTTTCTTTCTTAGTCTAGGGTTTGCCAATTTTATTGATCTCAAAGAAGCAGCTTTTGTTTTTGTTTTTGCTATTGTTTTATTTCTGCTTTAATATTATTTCTTCTGCTTTCTCTGGGAATGGTTTACTGTTCTTTTACTAGTTCCTTCAAGTGTTCAGTTAGGTCTTTGATTTTAGCTCTTCTTTTTCTTTAAAATAGGAGTTTATTGCTAATAACTTCCCTCTCAACACTGCCTTCACTGTATCTGGTAAGTTTTGATAAATTAGTTTCTCGTTTTCATTCTTCTCAATATATTTACTAATTTCACTTACAATTTTTTTCTTTAACCCACTGATTGTTCAGCCTCCACTTTTTTCATTTGTTTTTTCAAACAAAACTGAACCCGGGACCTCCCATGTGGGAGGTGGGCACTCAAACACTTGAGCCACATCTGCTCCCCCATATCTTATTTTTGTTCGTCTTTTTACTCTTTTGGTTATCCTTTCTGCTATTCTTGCCTTCTACATCCTCCTCTAAGTCTGTCTCTTCTGTCTTTTTCTTTTGGGCTGTAAGACTCCCTTTAATACTTCATATAAAGGCAGATTCTGTTTAATGAACTCTTAGTTTCAGTTTATTTGTGAATAATTTAAACTCACCTTCATATTTGAACGACAATTTGCTGTATAAAGAATTCTCAGCTGGCAATTTTTCTCTTTCAGTACCCTAATTATATCATACCACTGTCTTCTTGCCTCCAAGGTTTCTGATGAGAAATCTGTACTAAGTCTTACTGGGATCCCTTGTATGTGATGGTTTGCTTCTCCCTTGTTGCTCTCAGAATTTTCTCTTTATCTTTGATGTTTGACATTCTGAATAGTACATGTCTTGGAGTAGGTCTATTTGGATTTATTCTGATTGGGGTATGCTGTACTTCTTGGACATGTAAATTCATTTCTTTTGTGAGAGTTGGGAAGTTTTCAGTAATTATTTCCTCAAATACTCTTTCTGCCCCCTTTCCCTTCTCTTCTCCTTCTGGAAATCCCATGGCACGTATATTGTTGCACTTTGTTCTGTCATTCAACTCCTTGAGCCCCTGTTCAATTTCTTCCATTCATATCTCTTTCTGTTCTTCTCTCTGTTCAAGGTAAGCTGTTCTTTCTTCTGTGTCACTTACTCTTCCTTCTATCACTTTGAGTCTGCTGTTGTATGTTTCTAATATGTTATTGATCTCACCTATTCTTTCATTCCCATGAGCTCTGTTATTTTTCTATTCAGGTTTTCAAATTCTTCTTTGTGCTTGCTCAGTGTCTTCTTGATGTCTTTTTTCTCTTTAGCTATATTGTCTTTCAACTCACTAATTTGATTTTGGAAATTTGTATGAACATCATTGATTAGTTGTCTCAAGTCCTCATCTGAGGCTTTGATATATTCTGTGCTTGGGCTGTTTCTTCCATTTTCTTAGTATGGCTTGTAAATTCTTTGTCTAGGCATCCGATTGTTAAGAGATTGATCTGCTCAATTTCTCTCTTTTGTAGGAATTTATTGGTGGGAGACTGTATTATTGCTGTGCTTTGATTCTTGGTTCAATCTGTTCTAGGTCTTTAGGACTGTCCCTGTTAGCTGCTCAAATTTGGGCCCTGGACCCATTAATGGATTGTACACATTTTTCCAAGGGCCTTGGGGAGGGAGCCTATAAAAGCCAGAAAAAGCCTCTCATTTAAATTTCCTACTTGAACTTCCTTGTTTGGCCAGAAGAGATGGCCCTCTGACAGGCCTCTTAGTTCAAAACCTGGTCAGAGTGTTTGCTGCAGCATGGACTGGATCACTGTGACAGAGGATCTTGCTTGGATGCTAAGAGCCTTGCAAATCAAACCTTTTCAGAGACATTTCTCCAACCTTTGCTTGTAGCTGCCTTTTTTCCCAGGTAGAAAATAATTCCACTCCCCTCTGCATCATCAATAACCAGTCCCAGTCAGCAGGGAGAGTGGTTTGAGAGGGTCGGATCTCTTTAGTCCTGAGCTGGCTCCCAGGGCAAAAAATGGCATGGCCTCACCCACTTGGAAGGCTTCGTGGGACACAGCAGACCAATTTCATGGGCCAAAAGCTGAATCAGACAGTCTTAGACTGTCTCGCCTCTTTCCTGGGGAGGTAGCTCCCTGGAGCCCCCTTCTGTCTGTAGCTGTGGACCTGAGGCCTAAGAATTCAAAGCTCTGCTTGCAGTTGGGGGGAGGGGCACCAGTGGCTGGAGCTGCAGCTGCTTCTATTCATGGTCTTAAAGTCGAGGTTCTTTTCCTGTGCCCCTCTGTTCTGGGTAGGGTCCAGGCTTCCCCTGAACATTTTTTTCCAGGCCATTTCTGCCTATCCTCAAACTATTTTTCTGGGACAGGAGATCCATTGTCTGTGTCTTTTTTTTAAAGATTTATTTCTCCCCACACCCTTGTTGTTTGCACTTGCTGTGTCTGTTTGTCTTCCTTGTTTCTTTAGGAGGCACTGGGACACAAACCTGGGACCTCTGATATGGGAAGGAGGTGCCTATCACTTGAGCCACCCCCATCCTTTGCTTTGTTTGATCATTATGTTTTTCTTCTTGTGTCTCTTGTTGCATCAGCTTGCCATGCATGCCCATCACATCAGCTCACTGTCTTCCTCATCCTCTTTTAGGAAGCAGTAGGAACCTCTGTTCTCTGCTTTGTTGTGTCTCTCATTATGTCTTTCTTCTTGTGTGTCTTGTTGCATCAGCTTGCTGTACCTGCCCATCATGCCAGCTCATTGTCTTCTCCAGGAGGCACTGGGAACCAAACCAGGGACCTCCTATATGGTAGGGGGGAGCTCAATCACTTGAGCCACATTCGCTTCCCTCATTGTCTTCCTAATCCGCCATCTTCCTGGAAGTCCCTCAATGTTTGTTAATGGAATAACATGAGTCAGTTCTTATCAGTAAACCTCAAACCTCAAGTGTATTAAGCATGTAATCAATCTGCATATACTATAAGATTAGATATCTCTAAACCTGTTATCTTAAATCACCCATTCACTATGTTCAAAATGTCACTTTCTCATCATGTACTGTCTGAGTCAGCACAATGCTTGGCTGCCATGTACTCCATATAGCAATGTTATCTTCCCCTCAGCCATGACAACTCCACTTCCTTTCTTGTTAAACCCCATAAAAACTTGGGAAGACAGATATGAAGACTGCCTTTCTGCCTTGGCAGGGCTACCTTTGCTGAATAAACTCTCTTTTCTCAAAATCCTGATGTCACTTAATGGACTCTCTGGTGCATTCTGTGCAAGGACTCACTCTTGAGCTATAACAATTTGGCAACCCAGATGGGACTGAGGTTTCAGAGACCCCTGCCTGAGGTTTCCGTAGCCCCATGAGGCGGTGCGTACCTGCTGCTGATCATATGTGGCCACCTAGACCCTTTTAGATTAGAGGTTCTGCAGTAGGAACTTCTCTTCGTTGGCGATGCTGACCCCTCTGGTGCTTCATTTTTCCTTTTGGGCAGAGAAACAGTCCTGAGAATAAATGTCTTTGTGTATGACTACTCTTTTGCCAAAGCCTGTTATGTTTGCTTTTGATTGTGGGTTAGAGTCCCATTTTGGCTATTTGGTTAATGATTAAGATTGTGAATTAAAATCCTGCATTGGTCAGGCCACTTGGTTACTGGGAGCAGATCCTTACCAGAGTCAGTCACTAAAGTACTCACCCTGTTCTTGAATTTGGTTGGTTTGGGTTAGAGGCCCATTTTGATGATTAAATCCTTGTATTTGTTGTCTTTGAAACTATTTTGATCTCTACTGGGTGCCATGAATAACATCTATAGTACTACTAAAAAGAATTGCAACCCTCTTAAATGCATTTTAGACAACTGGCCAATGTTTACTTATGCTTGTGACAGAGACATAATAAGTAATAATAAGTATTTAACTGTTTAAAATGAGTGTTTCATATGTATTAATGAATTTGCATTGTTACTAAAACTTTTGAAATGGGTAATTCTAACAGCATTCCTGAATGTAGCCCCTTGGGCTGTATTTTTTAAAGTTTGGAAAATTTTAGTTATAAAACTTTGAAAAAAGAAAAGAATGTTTTCCTGTAATACTGTTTAACTTCAATATGATTTAAAATCAGGAAAGGAGTGGCCTGAGAATAGTTCTATAGAAAAAATCCTATATTACAATTAGACTTGTATTGTAAAAGAGAAGAAAAATGAGATGCAATCCCATTTGTACAAACTCTGTCTTTATATAAGAACTTGTGAAAAATGTATAAAATTATGGTTCAAGCTAGTATATTTCTTCAAGCCAAGGATAACAACATGAATGGTCTCTATTCTATTTTCATGTAATATTTTAAATCAATTTTATTGAAGCATACTTACAAGCCATACAATCTATCCAAAGTGTACAATGAATGGCATTTGGTAGAGCTGTGTATTCATCACTTCATTCAATATGAGAGCACTTTCATTACCCCAAAAATTATAAAAAACACAAAGCAAATAAGACTCTACTCCTTAGTAGTCCACCTCTCAATTTCTGTTTCCTTTCCCTGCCATAAATACCTGCTAATCTATTTTTGGTCTAATTTATATTTTATATAGAGTCAAACAATATATAGTACCTTTTGTCTAGTTTCTTTCACTTAGCATGTCTTTTTTTCCCATTGGAAGGTTAATATATTAATATACATTATTGTCCATAGTTTGTTTTTGTTGTATTTTTGCCAAAATACCACCACAATATTAACATCTTGTAACATTAATGTACGTTTGTTCTGTTTCAAAGAAAAACATTCTTATATATGCACTGTTAACCACACTCATTTTTCACACGAGGATGTGCTGTTATACAGTCCCATGTTTCATTTTTTAGCTTCCTTCCAGTGATATACATGTCCTCAGACTTTCCCTTTCAACCCTGTCCTACCCATATATTAGTGCTGCTAATTACAGACACTATTATGGGCTTTCAGCATTTCTAATTCATTTCCAAAAATTTATGAACAACATTTTTACCAGTTCTGCCCAGATTAAACCTCAGCTTTCCATTCTCTAACCTCGTTCTATTTTCTGGTGACCTATTCTCTAGTTATTAATGCCATGAGCTTACTTATTACATTTAGTTCATAGCAGCATGATCGTATAGTAATTGTCCCTTTGTATCTGGCTTGCTTCACTCAACATAATGTCCTCCAGTTTCATCCATGTTGTCATATGCTTCACGACTTCATTTCATCTTACAGCTAAATAAATAATATTCCATCGTGTGTATAACTACAATTGTTTATCCATTCCTCGGCTCATGGACACATGGGTTGTTTCCATCTTTTGGCAATCATGAATAACACCGCTATGAACATCGGTGTCCAGTTGTCTGATCATGTCACTACTCTGGGTTCTTCTGGGTATATACCTAGTGGTATTGCCGGGTTACATAGCAAATCTCTTTTCAACTTCTTTAGGAACTGCCAGATAGTCCTCCACAGTAGCTGTACCATTCTACATTTCAAGCAACAGTGAATAAGCATTCCTATCTCTCTACATCCTCTCTAACATTTGTAATAAAAAAAAAATAGCCATTCTAGTCAGTGTGAAAGGTATCTCATGGTAGCTTTGATGTGCATTTCCCTAGTGATGAACACTTTTTTCATGTTTTTTCCCCCTACTATTTGTATTTCTTCTCTGGACAAATATCTGTTCAAGTTTTCTGCCCATTTTTAAATAGGGTCATTAGTGTTTTTTTTTGTTGTTGTTGTTGTTCCATTGTATCATGGATATTAAACCTTTAATGGATATGTAATTTCCAAGTATTTTCTTTCATTGAGTTGGCTGCCTTTCACCATCTTTACAAGTCTTCTGAGGAGCAAAAGTGTTTAATTTTGAGGAGTCCCCTTTATCCATTTTTTCTTTCATTCCTTTTGCTTTTGGTGTAAGGTTTTAAGAGACCCCCGCTCCCCCACTTACCATAAGATCTTGAAGATATTTTCCTATGTTTTCTTTTAGTAGTTTTATGGTCCTGATTTTTATGTCTTTGATCCATTTTGAATTTTTTATTGTAAAGGGAGATAGGGGTTCTCTCTCATTCTTTTGTTTATTGATATCTAGTTCTCCCAGCACCATTTACTGAAGAGACTGTTTTTGTCCCAGTAGAGTGGACTTGGTAGGCTTGTCAAAAACCAGTTCACTGTAGAGGTGGGGGTCTATTTCTGAATTCTCAATTCTATTCCATTGATCAATGTGTCTATCTTTATGCCAGTACCATGCTGTTTTAACCACTGTAGCTTTATAATATATTTCAAGTTCAGGGAATGTGAGTCCTCCTAATTTGCTCTTCTTTTTTTAACACGTTTATGGCTATTTAGGTCCTCTTTCCCTTCCAAATAAATTTGGTAATTGACTTTTCTATTCCTTTAAAGTAGGCTGTTGGAATTTTGATTGGGATTGTATTGAAACTACAAATGAATAGGGTAGGGTTGGGTAGGATTGACATCATCATAATATTTAGTCTTCCAAGTCAAGAACATGGAATGTCTTTCCATTTGTTTAGGTCTTTAATTTCTTTTAACAGTGCGTTGCAGTTTTCTGAGTACAGGTCCTTTACATTTCTTGATTTTTGTTTTTTTTAAAGATTTATTTTTTATTTATTTCTCTCCTCTTCCCCGCCCCCACCCCTCCCCAGTTGTCTGCTTTCTGTGTCCATTTGCTGTGTGTTCTTCTGTGTCCACTTGTATTCTTGTCAGCAGCACCCGGAATCTGTGTCACGTTTTTGTTGTGTTCTTGTCATCTTGCTGCATCAGCTCTTTGTGTGTGCAGCACCATCCCTGGGCAGGCTGCATTTTGTTGTGCTGGGTGGCTCTCCTTATGGGGCACACTCCTTGGACGTGGGGCTCCCCTACACAGGGGACACCCCTGTGTGACACGGCACTCCTTGCGTGTATCAGCACTGTGTGAGGGCCAGCTCATCACATGGGTCAGGAGGCCTGGGTTTGAACCTTGGACCTCCCATGTGGTAGGCAGTCACCCTATCTGTTGGGCCAAATCTGCTTCCCTACATTTCTTGTTAAATTAATTCCTAGATATTTGAATATTTGTTGCTATTGTAACTGGAATTTTTTTTGTAGATTTCCTCTTCAGATTTTTCATTACTAGTGTATAGAAACACTACTGATTTTTGCATGCTGATCTTGTAGTGTAGCACTTTGAACCTGTTTATTAGCTCAGATAAAATATTCTGAAATATTTCAGAATTTTCTAAATATAGTATTGTGTCATCTGCAAACAGTGAGTGTTTTACTTCTCTTTTCCAATTTGAATGCCTTTTATTTCTTTTTCTTGTCGAACTGCTCTACCTAGAACTTCAACAAAATGTTGAATAACAGTGGTGACAGTGGAAATCCTTGTCTTGTTTCTGATCTTAGAGGGAAATCTTTCAACATTTTCCCATTTAGTATGATGTTGGCTATGGGTTTTTCATATATGACCTTTATTATGCTGAGGAACTTTCCTTCTATTCCTTTCTTTCACAGTGTTTGTTAAAGTGGTGAATTATGCTAACTGACTTTCTTATGTTGAACCACCCTTGCATACCAGGAATAAATCCCATTTGGTTGTGGTGCATAAGTCTTTTGATATACTATTGGATTCCATTTGCAAGTATTTTGTTGAGAATTTTTGCATCTGTGTTCATTAGAGAGATTGGTCTGTAATTTTCTTTTCTTGTAGTATCTTAATTTGGCTTTGGTGTTAGGGTGATGTTGGCTTCATAAAATGTGTCAAGTAATTTTTCCCTCTTGAATTAACACCAATCCTATTTAAATTGTTCACAATGCTTGGTAGAATTCACCGGTAAAGCCATTTGGTCCTTAAGTTTTCTTTATTGGGAGATTTTTGATGCCTGATTCAATCTCTTTAAATGTGATTGGTTTGAGTTCTTGTATTTCTTGTAGTGTCAGTGTAGGTTTTTTGTACGTTTCTAGGAATTTGTCCATTTCATCTAGGTTGTCTAGTTTGTTGGCATATAGTTTCTCATAACATCCTCTTAAGATCCTTTTTATTTTTGTGGGGTCAGTTGTAACTCCCTCCCCCCTTCATTTCTGATTTTGGTTTTTTTTTTTTCCCTTTTATTCTAGCTAAGGGTTTGTCAATTTTATTGATCTTCTTAAAGAACCAGCTTTTAGTCTTGCTGATTTTCTCTTTTTTTTCTCTCCATTTCATTTATTTCTGCTTTGATCTTTATTATTTCTCTCCTTCTGCTTGCTTTGGGATTGGTTTGCTGCTCTTTATGTAGTTTTAGTTGTTCAGTTAAATCTTTGAGTTTAGCTCTTTCTTTTTTAATGTAGGTGGTTTAGGACTTTAAATTTCCCTCAGCATTGCCTTCGCTGTATCCCATAAGTTTTGATAAATTCTCATTTTCATTCACATGGAAATGTTTACTAATTTCTCCTTTGACCCACTGATTGTTTAGAGGTGTGTGTTGTTTAGTCTCCATACAGTTGCACAATTTCTCCTTTTCCCGCTTCATTGCATTTGCTGAGAAAGTGTGTGTGCTCAACCTTTTTATATTTCAGACCTGCTTTGTGACCCAACGTATGGTCTATACTGGAGAAAGATCCATGGGCATTTGAAGAATATATAACCTGCCGATTTGGGGTGCAATGTTCTGTACATGTCTGTAAGGTCTAGCTCGTTTATCAGTTCTCCCTTTCCTTGTTGGTCTTCTGTCTAGTTCTGTCGATGTGAGTGGCATGTTGAAATCTCCAGCTATTACAGTAGAGATGTCTGTTTCTACCTTCAGTTTTGCCAGAGTTCACCTCCTGTATCTTGGGGCACTGTGGTTAGGTGTATAGATATTTATGACTGCTGTTCCTTCCTGCTGGGTTGTCCCTTTTATTAATACACAATGGCCTTCTGTATCTCTTATAACTTTTTTGAATTTAAAGTCTGTTTTGTCTGATATTAGTGTAGCTACTGCTGCTCTTTTTTAGTGTTGTTTGCATGAATTATCTTTTTCCAACCTTTCACTTCCAGTCAGTTGTATCCCTGGGTCAAAAGTGTGTCTCTTGTAGACAGCCTATGGCTGGCTCATGGTTTTTTATTTTTCATTTTTAAATTTGCTGTTTTTGTTTTTGAGTTACTAAGATTATTTCCACTTCCCCATGTTTTCAGAATTTCCTGTATTCCCCCATTCAATCTTGGCTGCCATAACCAGTCAGAAAGTGCAAGGACCTTCTTTTTCTTGCATCTGTCATAGAACTTTAGCAGCAGACATTAACTGCTCCAGGTCTGTCAGAGATGCATTTCATGGTTTTTTTTTTTAATCCATGTTGACAGCCTGTGTTTTTTGATTGGGGAATTTAAGCCATTCACATTCAGTATTATTACTGTAAATGCATTATTTACTTCCACCATTTTATTCTCTGGCCTTCACGTCATATCCTTTTTCTTAGTATGGCTTGTAATTTTTTGCTGATGTCTAGGCATCTGATTATGATGGTGAGTTTACTCTGACACTCAGTTTCTCTCTTGCGTAGGGATTTATTGGTAGTTGTATTATTGCTGTTCTTTGATTCTTGGCTCAACTTGTTCTAGGTCTTTAGGAGTATCCCTGCATAGTTGCTCAAATCAGGGCCATGTACTCAATAATGCATTGCAGACCAGTTTCCAAGAGACTTGGGGGTCTGTAAAGGCCCAAAAAAGCCTCTCATATTTAATGTTAACTTCCTCGCACGCACTTCCTTGATCTGCCAGCCAATGGCGCTCTTCTGCAGAGTGCTGGCTCAAACCCTGGTCAGAAGGTGCTCACTGCAACCCCACCAGGCGGGCAGTGTGGAAACAACGGGATAGCCCCTCAAGGGGGCTATTCAGAGCCAAGCCTAGCAAATCAAACTTTCTCAGAAGCCGCTCTCCTCCTTTGGCTGGCCACCCTCTCCCTGTCCCCAGGGAGGAAGTAAATTCTGCGCTGTCAGCAAGCAGTCCAGGTCTGTGGAGGGTGTTTGTCATAGTCCCCTGCTAGCTCCCAGCCTGGAAGGCTGAGTAGTGGGACATGGCACACCAAATCTGTTGGCCAAAGCTGAATTAATTGGCCTCAGGCTGCGGCCCTCTTTCCCCTTTCCTGGGCCAGGGGTTGAAGGACCCACTGCTGTCTGCTCTGAGCGTGGGGGTGGGCACCAGCAGCTGGGGCTGCAGCTTTACTCACAGATCCTCCCCGCCGGTCTCCTTTTCTTGGCCCCTCTCTCTTCTGGGTGGTGTCCTAAGCCCTAGGCCAGTTTTCCGGGCAGTTTCTTCCTGTCCTCTAGCTGTTTTTCCAGGACAGAAGTGAGTCCTGTCTCTCTCTCATCCTTCATCTTCCCAGAAGTCCCATGTAATTCTAATTGGACCTGGATAGCCACATTAAAAAACTGGTGCTGTTAAAGTTTAGTAACTTTTGAATTGGACACATCTCTATTGAAAGAAAAAAAATGGAAAAATGTTGGCTGCTTTTGTAAGCCTGCAGTTAAGTCACAGGGTATCCCTGATAGCAAGCCGCACCCCCCCCCAACACATACTGCATAACTGGCTTTGAAAAAGCTGTTTCAGAAATGTGTCCTTGTAAATGTTTCATAATACTTTTCACTGAAATACTGATAAAGTGATAAAGAATAACAGTATGTTTGCATTTAACCAAATTACATTACTCTGACAAGCTTGATTTTGAGGGTAATTGTACATTGTAGCACATTTGGAGACAGTTTCCAAAATCTTTTTGGTAACTTAAGTATGTAAGGTACATGGTAGTTTTATTCCCAAGGAAAAAGAAAATGTTTTTTTTTTTCAGAGGTAAAATAATAACTGGTTATTAAGAAAGAGGAAAATGTGAGACAAAAACTGAACGAATATAGAAAGTGCAAAACGTTCATGGAAGAGAAAGTTCTGTGCTCAAAATTGGTTAAGATTTGATAGGTCTATCAAGTTTTAAAAGCCTTAGTATCAAACAGTATACTGACGCAAAACTAGAATTTCATTTTCTGTTAAAGTTCTTGGATTATTGCTCTGTTTTTAATAAGAGGTTGTAAAGAGTTTTTCTCCTGAATAATCAATTTAAAAAGCAGAAAGTCTGTTTTACCAGAATAACTTCTTGTACTTTGTATTAACTTTATCATATCCTTGGTTGTTTAAAAAAATAAGTCTCACTTTTAAAAGAACAGAATGTTCAAACCTAACAACTTTTAGCATTCTGCATTCTCAAAGACAAACCCTAAAGGCTATCCTGTTATTTCAAACGTTACAAAGAATTTGTTCTTTCACCTTGTAAAAAATAAAGTGCTAAAAATAGTTAATACGTTATGAATTGCAAAGAAAATATTGTCAAATTAAAAGGGATTTTCTGGGAGCAGATATAGCTCAAGTGGCTGAGTGCGTGTTTCCTATGTACAAGGTCCTCGGTTCCACAATCCCTGGTACCTCATGAAAATTAAAAAAAAGTCCTAACCTTCTGTTAAATTTGTATGGATGAAATGTTATTCATATATTTAAAGTCTTTAGGAATTTTATACAATGTTCCAACTGTCCTTGTTATGTCCTGATGATTAATCTGCCTATTAAACAACAGTATAGTGTTATTAGTCGTGGTTTTAGTTATTCTTAGAAAAAGATGTTATGTGTCACAGAAGCAAGTTACTTTGTTACTCTAATACTTCTCTGCAAGTCAAAACTTCATCAACAACACAACAAAAAAGAACTTTAAAAGAGAAGCAAGGCAAGTCTATAAACTGTGTTCTACCTGTGAATTAACATGACCCTGGTCAAAATGTAAAAGTAAGACAAAACAAAACCTTTCTGCTGTGGCCTATAGTTAATAACCTCAATCTAAGTTGTCAAACGTTTTGTTTCTGGAAATGGCGTCATTTGGAAAATGCTCACAGAAGAGTTAAAAACCTAGACTGTAAGCTTTTGCAGCGATTACATTTGTTTATGAGCGTTACATGTTATTTCTAAATTCTGAGCTGCTTTGCTCGTTGTGTATAACCGAGTAGCTCCCTTAAAATTTAGGTGTCTGCGGGACACCTGGGACTCAGAGTTTGTGTTCTCTAGCTCAGGAGGTGCTAAAGAAAGAGCATTAATTCTAAAAAAGACAAATCCATACAGCAACCATTCAAGAAACTAAAAAAAGAAATCAAACTCCAATTAAAGACGCTGAGAGAGAGAAACCAGAAACATCTGCTATATCATATATATATTGCACTGTAGCCTTAATTTTAACTTTAGCTAACAGATATTTTAGTGTTATCTGTGTAACCTCAGTCATGTAATACACAGCAGGTCACTGTACACTGTTGCCTGTTAATGAAAACTATCTTTAGTCACCAAAGCAAATTCCTGTTTTTTACTCCTTAGCTGGTTTCTGACCTGCCCCCATCCTGTGACCTCCCCCCACTCTGTCCCTAACAAGCTCCTGTTTTTTCTTCTTCCCCTTTCCTGAAACATCAATCCATTCACCTGATGGAGAAGCCTGGGAACTGAAGACTCCAAGGAGCACAATTCAAGTGGGCAAAACAGCAACCTGAGCTCATCCCTTCTTCTCCTCCTCGGAGGCCCACTTTGCAAACCCTAGTATGCAGGTGGACTCTGCTGAGGGCATGCCTGTCCCCACCTCTGTCTACATCTAATCAAAGCCCTGGCCTTCTTTGCTGGAGGAGGCAGATCTGAGACTCTCTCCGAGCCTCTTTCCCTTGTTGATCTTGCTGTAGATTTCAAGTCTCTGCACTGGGTAAGGACCCAGAAAACCTGTGGGGTTTCCCTGCAATTGACAAACTGGATGGCACCTCAACATCTGTGGGATCACTGCCAGGGGGACGCACTGGTCCTCTGGGGTGAGTATTCCCTGAGCTTGGCTCAGCAGCCTCCGTGAGCCAGGCCTGGGTTTTTAGATCCCTGGCGTTGCTGTTCCAGACAGCAGATCAACAAGGGAAACATGGCCCTTCCTCCTCAACTCCGGTGAGTATCTTATTCTTTAAGTTAAACTTGGACTTGTTGATATGGGTGTAAATCTCCTGCCAGAGCTGTGGGTGGGTAGAATGCCCTTAGTTCCTGGGTCTTGGTCTTGGGGATACTTGGAGTCTGAGTGTCCACAGGGGAGCAGCCCCTTGGTATAGGAGCCCAGCTGTGTCTGGCAAGCACACAGGTGTCTTTTGGTCTTGGAATTTGAGAATTGTGAACTGATTATTGTCGGGGCTCTCAGAAATAGAAGAGAGGTTCAGAATGGGAAATAGAACTCTGAAGTAAAGGAGGATGTTATTCTTTAGGTTGCATTTTGAAATATTGGGAACAATTTGGTTTATAAACCAATGACTGAAAGTATTTTTGTGCAAAACTGCCTGGCCACAATATAATTTAGATGGTCAGGAATGGCCTTCAAAAGGATATTTTAAATATAGCACAATTTGAGACAAAATCCCATATATATATAGCATAAAAATTTGCATACTTTTTTCATATTCAGAATAAAAATTTGCAAAAAAAAGCAAATTATGATTCAAACTAGGGAGTTTTGTTTCTATATTTGTATTGTCTGACCTTCTATTTGTGTGTTTGATATCTACACTACTAAATTAACAAATGAAATTCTTGAGAACTCTATTCAAATTGCTTAAAAATAAGCGCTTATACATAAATATATGTAGAAATATAAGCAGTATACGTATATAAATATATGTATAAATTAATACTCCTAGAGTATAATATAATATATAAATTAATACTCCTAGAGTCCCAGAAACTAGTGAAGCTGATCTTCTGGTACTCTTTGAAATCCTCCTGTCTTCTCCCTCTGTGTTCTAATTCAGCCTAATTTCCCTTCTATAATAATAAGATTTCCCAAATCCTAATGAAGATTCAATGGGTCTTGCAAATAATTCCATCCTAGCACTCAGATTTATGAGCCAGGATACTCAGACCGTTGCCAGTTAATTTACTTGACTACTGGTAAAAGTCAGGCTGAAATTTTGATAGAATGATTTGGAAAAGAAAATAAAGTGCTTTTCAGTGCACTGCATTCTAAGAATCTTATAATAGCAGCATATAATCTACATTAAATATTTAAAATACTTATGTCTTCATAAAAGTAATTCATTTAAGGAAAATGTCTCTCCAAGCTTTGTATGAATTAACTTTGTGTATATACCTAAATACAAAGGATTTAACAAAACTGTAGAGACAAAAATACCTAGTTTCAAAATTCATATAAAATTGTATACATTATGGATTTTTTTTTTTGAGGAAATGGTAATACCCTTATGTGCCACTGATCCTTGTTAAATTGTACATTCCTGTTTTAAGTTCATTTACTAAGGTGTTTTAAGTATTTGAACAAATCTGCTTGAGCAAAACATGTTTTCATAGTTTTGTTTGTATAGTAAAAAATTTAACATGAATATTCTGTTCTGTTTGCATTTTAATTCTAATTGGACCTGAAAAGCCACATTAATAAAATTGGTACTGTTCAAGTTTAGTACCTAAAAGGGAAAAAAGAAAAATGCTCACTGCTTTTGTAAGCCTGCTATTAAACCATGGCTTGGCCCTAATAGCAACCAGCCCCCCTTAACTTGCCTCCAGAAAGCTATTTCAAAAAGGTTTCATAATGTTTCACTGAAATACTGATAACATATTAAACTAAAGAAAGCAATATTTCTTACAATTTTGTATTACTTATGTTTTCCCTAAATTTATACAGATTTACTGATGAAAGAAGCTAATGTTGCATCTACCGAGTATTTAAAATGAAGAAAGAAAAATTACGTTTGCATTTAACCAAACTGAGTCAGTATCCTAGCAAGTTTAATTTTGATGGTAATTGTATGTTGTGGGAAGTTTGGAGATCATTTCCAAAATCATTTTGGTAACATAAGTTTGTAAGGTATACAGGATGTATTTTTTATTAAGAAGAAAAGTAATTTTGTCTAAGATAAAATTACTGGTTATTAAGAAAGAGGAAAATTAGAGAAAACCTGAATGAATATGAAAAGTACAAAGTTGGATAAGATTTGGTGGGTCTAGGCCTATGTATAAAGTTTTAAAAACCTTAGCATCAAATTATACTAATGCAAAACCACTTGGTTCTCTGTTAAAGCTACAAAGTTTCTTAAATCATTGGTCTGTTTTTAGTAAAAGGTTATAAAGAGTTTTTCTCCTGAAGAATCAGTGCAAAAGGCAAAGTTTGTACTTTAACTTTATTGTTCAAGAAAAACAAGAAATTTCTGCTATGGTAATAACCTCAATAAGTTAAATGTTTATGAACATTTTCTAAATGCAGCTATTTTCAGAAATATAAAGAAATTAAAGCCTAGATTGTAAGATATTGTAGCAGTCATGTTTGTTTCTGAAATTTAATTTTTATTTCTAAATTTTAAGATAGCTTGCTATTTATGCACAATGTAGTATCTTCCAGGAACTTTGGGTGTCTGTGTGACACCTGAGGCTCAGAGTTGAAGTTCTCCAGCTCTGAAAATATTGAAGCAGCAGCATTAATTCTAAAAAAACAACCCCATACAGCCTCTGTTAGAGAAGCTGAAAAAGTAAAGTAAATCAGAATACAGGGTGTTGTCTGTATTTTTAAAGTTTGTGTGAAACCAAAAAGGATAAATTTATCAAAAATATCTAAATTTTCTGTGGCACACGATTTAACCTGTGTAATTAGTCTATATAAACAACTTAAAGTTGAGACAAACTAAAATAAGGAATGAGATCTTAGTATGCTGTGCAAGATAAAAATGTTTTGGGCATAAAATGAAAAAGTATTTGTAAAGTCTCTTGAGGGATTAAGGAAGGGAATTTAAGGGAAGGGACACCTGGGGAATTCCTGCCATTCTCTCAGGTAATAGAAGCTCCCAGTTTACTAAACTGTAATAAAAAAAACTTTACAAAGCCTATAAACCTTATTTCTATAAAGAAAAAACTAAATCTAATTATAATTAAGGCCCAAAAGTCACTCTCGGCAAACCTTATTACTTACTCAATGTGGCCTCTCTAAGTCAAACTACACAGATAAACTGACTACCTTCCCTCTATGTGGGACATGACGTCCAGGAATTAGGCTTCTTGGCACTGAGGGATTAAAACCAAATACTAATCAACAATGCTTCTGGAGAAGAACCCTAACCAGGTAACTGGGGGAGAGGAGAATACGAAAATAACACTGCATGGCTGAGATTTCAAATAGAGTCAGGAAGCCACTCTGGAGGTTACTTTTATGCAGGTCCCAGCCAGGTATCACAAACTACCATGGCATGTGAAGCTTCACAAAGTGCCAGCTTCCTCAAGAAGAGAGTCTTGGCTCCATTCCATTGTACAAGTAATCTAATAATTATAAACATACTTGTTGTTGAAATTTGTCTCTACTTTTTATCTCAACCTTGCCAAACTAGAGTAACAATAACAAAAAACATCTTTCTCTTAAGGTACAGGGAATTGCACTGTGGATTCACACCAGCATAAAATGACAAAGTTAATAGAACAGAGAAACACCTCCCCTGTGCTGCGAACCGGTAATAGCTGATTCACACCAGGACTGTGAGTATATCTGTGAACCCTTAGATGAACTTAAACTACTACTCAAAAGTACACCCCAACGTTCCCAAAATACTCCTAAATGGTGGTGAATCTTTAACTTGGCACTCTTGCTGGCCCTCGTTCCTCACACTTGCTTCTTTAATAATAGCAGGAATCTTTTGGCTAGTGTTAAACCTTGATTTCTCTCAACCTCGCCAACTTGAATACTAACTAATCTAAACCCAAGCTACAAAATTCTGGGAACATGGTTTCTTTTACCTTAATTCTTACAAACCTCTTTTCAAAAGCATCCAACACGCCTCCACACCCTTATCAAGAAACAATACAAAAAACAGCTGAGATTGCCAACAGAACTCAATGTTGTTCTGCCTAAAAATTAACAGTTTTGAACCAGAACCTACCCTTATAGCTTATCCTGCACTTTTAGATACCTGGCTATATTTCAGTGGCACCTGTATTCATAGGAAGTTCCTCTTACCAGAAAATGGGAGAACATTTCTTCAATTCCGGCATCTCCTCAACCTGTGAATACCAAGGAGTTCCTATAGACAGGAGATTTTTTTTTAGCTATATAGAAATGATATATATAGCCCTCCCTTATTGTTAGCATGGAACTTGTGGCTTAGTATTTCTAATGCCCGATATACATACAATAAATTAACTCATCTCAAATCTTAAATTTGGGATCTCTAACCTACCAGCTTTTCCATCAAAAACAGCAGAAAAGAAACATTGTTCCAAATCTCATAGAAAAACAAGGTACTGGCTATGCTATTCTATGCCTATCCCTCCTCACCCACAGCTACTTAAAATTAGAAACCGCTATTAAACATTTCCTTACAAGTATACCATGGGTTCAGTCATAACCAAGCAGGTCTTTTTGAACTACAACTTCAAGTAACCTCTCTAGCAACAATGGTCCTCCAAAATTGAAGGGCTTTAGATACTATTCTCACCACTGAGGGCAGAACGTGCACCTATGAGAACAAGTCAAATGATACTGCAAAGCTTCAAAAAATTGCTACTTCATTCCAAAATTTTGGGCTAAGTCATCTTGAAGTCATCCTATTTCCTTCACTGACATCATTTCCTGACTCCCTGATAGTCTAGGCAATTGTATTGGACCCCTTCTACAAGGACTAATATACTCTTCCTATTAATTTTTCTAGGAATATTCTTCCTATACAACATGGCTTTTACCTAGTTACTTGACACTCTACCCAAATAACTAATCACATATTGCTCTTGCAGGCAATCTAAACCCCTACAGTTCAAGAGTATCTCCAGGTGCTTCCCAACCATGAACCGAAAGAGAAATTATCCAACCAACAATTTCTCCACCAAATTGAGCTACAATTTCACCAGCAGGAAGGCCCCTATTCACTGTTTCTGCTCAGCAGGAAGCAGTCACAACGATCATCGCCCTTCTTTCCCCAGATTGGCAAACTGTTCCATAAAAGGGGGGAAATTGAGAGAGAAATAAAAAAGTCATATGATACATATTAATATAACCCCATAGTAAATGGAAGCAGTCATGTTACACTGTAGCTTAATTTTTAAATTTAGCTAATGGATAATATTTTAGTGTTATCTGTGTAACCTTACTCGTGTAATCCACAGCAGGTCACTGTACCCTGTTGCCTGTTAATGAAAACTATCTTTAGTCACCAAAGCAAATTCCTGTTTTTCACTCCCTAGATGATTTCTGACCTGTCCCCACCCTGTCCCTAACAAGTTCCTGTTTTTTCCTTCCTCCCCTTTCCTGAAACATCATTCCATTTACCTGATGGAGAAGCCTGGGAACCGAGGACCCCCAGAAGGGTAATTCAAGGGGCAAAACAGTGACCTGAGCGCACCCCTTCTCTGCCTCCCTCTGAGGCCCACTTTGCAAACCCCAGTTTGCAGGTGGATTTGGCCAAGGGCATGCCTGTCCCCACCTCTGTCAAAACCTAATCAAAGCCTTGGCTTCCTTTGCTGGAGAAGGCAGATTTGAGACTATCCTAGACTCTGCCAGCTTCCTAGTAAATCTTTCCTTTGTTGATCACCTTTGGTGTAGATTTCAAGTCTCTGCAATGGGTAGGGACCCAGATAAACCACAGGGTTCCTCTGCAATGGGAAAGGAGCTAATCTAATTAGAACTAAGGTAAATGAGAGTACAAAAAGGACATTACTTTCTATGGGAAATCAAGGAAGAGAAATTTATCTAAAAATCTAGATTTTCTGTGGCACACTATCTGGAGAGTTTATTTGAACCACCTAACTCAGCTTTAGTTAACATAAAACCTAAAATAAGGGGAAACGGACTTGGCCCAGTGGTTAGGGCGTCCGTCTACCACATGGGAGGTCTGTGGTTCAAACCCCGGGCCTCCTTGACCCGTGTGGAGCTGGCCCACGCGCAGTGCTGATGCACACAAGGAGTGCCGTGCCACACAGGGGTGTCCCCCGTGTAGGGGAGCCCCACGCGCAAGGAGTGCGCCCCGTAAGGAGAGCTGCCCAGCGCGAAAGAAAGTGCAGCCTGCCCAGGAATGGCGCTGCCCACACTTCCCGTGCCGCTGATGACAACAGAAGCAGACAAAGAAACAAGACTCAGCAAACAGACACAGAGAACAGACAACCGGGGGGGGGGGGGGAATTAAATAAATAAATAAATCTTTAAAAAAAAACCTAAAATAAGGAGTACAATCTTAATATTCTGCACAGGTTGATATAATACCTTGATACATTTCAAAATATCTTGAGCATAAAGTATTTGTAACTTTGAGAGACTAGGAATAATTAAGGCATAAGAGTCATCAAAAAAATCTCCTTGTTACCCAATGTGGCCCCTCTCTCTAAGTCAAGCTCTACAAATAAACTTACTACCTTCCCCCCACGTGGGACACGACTTTCAGAACAAGCCTTCTTGGCGCTGAGGGATTAATACCAAATATTAATCAAGAATGCTTCTAGAGAAGAATCCTAACATATGGATAGGGTAATATTAAAGTAAAATAGTGTTGCTACGTATAAGAGATTTTAAATACAGTCAGGGGGTCATTCTGGAGTTACTCTTATGCAGGTCTCAGCCAGGGATCACAAACTACCACAGTATGTAAAACCTCAAACAACCTCCTTGAGAGCCCTGGGGACATCTATACCCCATAAGCAAGCTACATAGCTACAGGAAAGCAACAACCCCTCAGCAGGCTCTATTAAAAATATGTGCAATGTATATGAGGTGCAGAGGTGCCCAAAGATGTACTTACCAAATCCAATGGATGTGTCATGATGATGGGAACGAGTGTTGTTGGGGGGGGGGGAGAGGGGGGGTGGGGGGGTGGGGGTGAATGGGACCTCACATATATATTTTTAATGTAATATTATTACAAAGTCAATAAAAAATAAAAAAATTAAAAAAAAAAAAGAAAAAAAAAAGAAAAAAAAAAAATATGTGCATGGTTATATTCAGTTATAAGACCCCTAATCATTTGAACCAGAACCTGTCCTTACAGCTGATCTCAACTTATTTCTACTCAATTTACTTAATAAATTTCTCATAAACTTAAAACCTCCAAATTGTTCCTGTACCAGTTAAGCCCTGAAACCTAAGGATACCAGTCTCTCTGAGAACCTGGAAGTCGAGAATATATCCATCTACCAGCAAAGCAGTTTTATTCCTTACCCTGATATCAGCAATCCTAATCAGCATGAAGTAGCTAGAGTGGCCATCACCCCAAGACTGAGGAATGGATAAACAAAAGGGGAAAATTGTAACTAATAATAAATTAACAAAAACACTAAAATATATTCTAGGAACTTACTATCCCTCTAATATACTGCAATGTAGCACTGATGTATGTGAAACTATAAAAATAGCTAGAAGCTATATCTATTAACTGTTGTCACCCACTGAACTGTAACCTCGATGTTTTCTTTTTTTGTTGACGTTATATTTTGTAAATTGCATGATCTTTACCTAGTAACTGGACAGGAACAAAACAACTCTTAAACAGCCCCCGTATATTCCCTTATCTGGTTTTGTAATTCTGAAGTAACATGAATCAGTTCATCACTAACCACGCCGATTCTAGCCAGCCAGCCCACCTGCCACGCATTAATAGCCTAAACCTCAAGTGAACTAAGCATGTACTCAATCTGCGCATGCTGAGATTATCTCTAATCCTGTTGTCTCAAACTACCCACTCATCGTGCTCCAAATGTCATTTGCCTGTCACGCAACATCTGAGTCAGCATGATGCCCGCCTGCCACAAGCCCCATATGACTCTGTCATCTTCAGCCCCACCTCCCTTCTTGTTCACTCCCATTAAAAGCTCTAAGCACTTCTATCTTGGGAAGACAGATCTGAGGACTGTCCTCCTACCTTGGCAGGGCTAGCCTTTGCTGAAAAAAACTCTTTTCTCCAAGTCCTGATGTCACGTAATTGACTCCCTGGTGCACATCGGGCAAGGACTCACTTTTGAGCTCAACCGTTTTTTTTTGCTATTTCCTAGTCAAGGCAAAACAACAGGATGCCACCAAATCAGGAGGATATGTTGGGGATTTTCTAGCTGGAAAGACCAGCTACACGGAACCTGGGAAATTGGGGACCTCTGGAGGGGACCTCGGAGGGAGAGGCAGCGATCCCCTGGACCTGCTGAAATTCTGATTGAAGGGAAAGCCAGGGGGCATGGAGGATGCCATGACCAGAGAAGGGGGACTAATTCTGAAAGTTGCAAGGGCAGGTGCTCAGAATCCCTGAACCCACTGCTGTTTACAGGGCAATACGACTGGCAGCAGCAGCCACTGAGTCTCCTAAGCTAAGCTGGAAGCCCAGCTTGGCTCTTAATAACTAACTCCTAATACCTTAATGGGTGCTGTATACACATTAACTCACTTAATCCTAACAGCTATCCTGAAAGAAAAGGATTCCATCACTAGTGAGGAAATGGAGGCTCAGAGAGGTAAAGTGACTTCCCCAAAGTCACACAGTCAGGAAGCACCATCCAGCAGACCTGCCTGATTCCAAAGTCCTCATTCTTTCCAAGGCACCAGCACCTTCCCTCCTTCCTTCCTCCTGCCACCTTGCACCCAGCAGGGGCCCAATAAATGGTGGTTGAACTAAAATTGAAATTCCCAACCACCAAACTCTGATGTGATAAAGGGCTCCTCTTTTCTTTGGAGAATACAACATTCTGTTGTGAGGCTCCTGCTTCCCAGTCTTCCCCAGACCACCACAGCTGCTTGGAAAATATTTATGCTGGTGACTGTATTTGCTATTTTTACAATAGATTATTTATAATGTATCCAGCTAATTGGGCTTGTCCTGTTATGATGGGTTAAGCCAGATGTATCTGGGTGATTAAAAAAACCTGGCATGCGCTAGTCTGTTTTACTTTTCCAGCATTTCCCCACTCCTGAGTCACCTCACAGCATACCTGGAGAAGCTGAGGAGGATGATGGTGCTTGGTCACCCAGCCATGCAGAGTGGGGCTTCTAGGCTCGGCCACTTCTGAGCATTTCACGCTGAGAAAGGGCTGCAGAGTGGCCCTCATGGAAGAGGAAAGGCCAGTCCGGGGGGTGGTTGGGGTCTCCCAGGTAGCAGCAGGTCCTGTAGACTGGGGCGCAGGTGGAAATGCACGTGGCCCGGCTCCTGGTTGACGGCAAACCTCCCTGGGACCCCAGGCCCTTCGATCCAATGGGTGGGATGGGCCTGTATGCTGCCTGAACACTGGTGCTGCGTGTTGCATGGAGCATTTCATGTACTTTATTTCATTCAGGGCTTCCCAAAAGCCTAGTGAGTAGGAATGAGTAGCCCCATTTTACATACGGGGAAATAGAGGCTCAGAGGCATAAAACAACTTGCCTAAAGCCACCCAGGGGACATCCAAGTCAGAATTCGAACCTGCATCTATCCCAGACTGGGCCTGGCTCCCCTCGCCATCCTGGCAAACCCTCTAAGAGCATGTGACCTTGTCCGCTCCAGTACCTTTTATGCTCCAGGTCCCAGAGAGCCTCACTCCTGGTCACTTTCTGCTCATGTAACCCTCAAGCTGTCATCTCAGACACGGAGGCTGTTCACAGACTTTGGAGTCAGACTGCCAGGGTTCGAAACTCAGCTCCTCTCCTTATTAGCTGTGTGACCTTAGACAAGTTACTCCATGCAAGTCTCAGTTTGCCAATCTGCGAAACAGTGACCGTGCTAAGACCTACCTCACAGGGACGCCATGCAGACAATGAAATAAGACTTGCATAGATCCCAGTACAGTGCCTGGGGCACAGGAGGTACCCAATAAATACTGGCTTCTGTTCCAGTTGTTCTTGAGGCTGGTGGCTCCCCTGTCTCCTGAGACACCCCTACATGTCCCATCATTTGGGCCAGAGCTACCCTCTAAACCCCCCTTTGATGTTTCTGCAGCAGATGCTCGCCCACGCCTCCTCCTCTCCTGTGGCAGAGCTTCCTCACGGGAAGCTCCTAAGTCAGTTCATTGGAAAGAATAGAGCAAACTAAAAACAAAAGACCACTCACCCAGGACAGCTAATGGGGAGGAGATGATGGGCAAACAACATACCAAGGAATAAAGGGCGCCTACAACTGCAAGCAAGAGAGTGCCATCCATCAGGTATATAGATCGAAGCCTTCCCCCCTCCTCCCCCCGTCAATTAATGGTGGAGTGGGCATCACCATCCCAGAGTCCTCAGGATTGGGAAATGAGCTATTGACTAAAATAAACTTACTAGTATTCTACTATAGATGTACTGTGATTCTAGCAGTGGGAGAAATACCACTTTGTGGAGGCAGTGACCCATGGATGTTCTGGGGTTAGCAAGAGGGAAAAACGTGTAATTAGGGGGCATTTTGGGGACTTGGGAATCATCCTGAATGACATTACGATGACAGATACAGGCCATTATATATCCAGCCATAACCTACAAAGTCGAATGGGAGAGCGTGTAAACTACAACGTAAACTATAATCCATGCTTAGTGGCAATGCTACAAAATGCATTTATCAATTGCAATGAATGTGCCACACTGATGAAAGATGTTGCTAATGTGGGAAAATGTGGGAGGTGTGAGGAGTAGGGCATATGGAAATCTCCTATATATTCTCTGTAACATTTACATAATTGAAGTATCTTAAAAAATTTAAAAAATGAAAAAGAAAAAACACAAAAAAACACACCAAAAGGCCACAAGTAGCCCAGAATTCCTAGAAACTGATCACTGCCTTCAAACTGGGTAACAAAGGCATGATGAGCAGCAAGACATCGGTCCTGAGACCTGTCACACCTGTCCCTGGCGAGGCCGGGCCCAGCCAGTCCGTGTTCGAGCTTCCTGTCGACAGGAGGAACCTGGCCCGATGAACAGCTTGACTGGACTGAATTCTCCATGGAATCATTAAACACAGTAGCTATTTCATTAAACAGAGCCAGGACAATTCACCTTGTGCAATCATATCACATAAAACTTTGCTTTGGAACCACTCCAGGGAGATTGTAAAATTAACGTAATGGAACCAAAGGGGAGATTTGCAGGAGCCCAGCTATGCCTGGGAGGGGGACGAGGCAGGGTGGGGGAGACCTGCGCCCCCCAGCTGGGTGGCCCCTCCTCTTATGGGGATGTCCCTCGCATTTGAGGCTCTCTGCATTCTGATGCAGCGATTCTCAAACTTTAAACTACACACCAAGTACCTGGGAAGGGGCGAATCTTGCTAAAACGCAGCTTCTCATTCAGTGAAGTCTAGGGTGGGAACTGAGGTTTGTTTGCCTTTTTTCTGAAAAATGCTGCTGTTCTAAAGCCCACACCGAGTGGCAGGCATTTAAAGCAGTAGTTCTTAAACTTGACTGTGCACTAGAAACCCCTGGAGGGCTTCTTACAACACAGGTTGCCCTATCTCATTCCCAGAGTTTCTGATTCAACAGATCTGGGGCAGGGCTGGGAACTGGCATTTTTAACAGTTCCCGGGTGCTGCTGCTGGCGCAGGCACTAGGCTGTGAGCACAGCTGCTCTGCTTTTCAAACGCACGTGCACACTGGAACCACCCAGGAAACTTCAAAAGCTCTTGGTGCTCGGGTCCCATCCAGAACCATGAAGTTGGGCTCTGGGGGTGGGACCCAGGCACGGGCAGACCCCCAGAGCTCCGGATTCAAGGGATCTGAGAACTTGCATTTTACCCAGCTCCCAGGTGATGCTGGAGCTGCTGGCTCAGGGACCCTAAAGCACGGGTCTCCACTCAAATGCAGCCTGGGTGGAGGCTGCAGGGGGTGGGGTTCCTTGGGGAAGGCTCCCAGCCAGAGCCCTTGGAGACCTGGGCTGGGCCTGGGAGGATGCAGTGGGAAAAAGCTCCTTCCTCCACCCTAGACCAGGGTGGGGACGCAGCCCCCGCAGACCCAGCTCCTCTAACCCATTCTCACAGCCCAGGGCTTGAGGACGTGGGCCCAAGAGCCAGACTCCCTGGGTTCAGATCCCGGCTCCACCACTTACTCAAAGAGTTCCTGAGCCCAGGTTGCCCCGTCTAGAAAGTGGAGATGATAATTGTGGGGGTTTAAGAAATCAACCCTAATAAAACACTCAGGAGCGGTGACGCATTTTGGTGATGGAGCCTCATGTTGTCCATGTGGGGTGCTGGGACTGCGAGAAGTTAAGGATGCTCAAGATGGCAGGAGCTGGCTCTGACGTCAGAGCCCTGGCCACTACCCTAGGCTGCCTCCGGGTGTTTGCCTCACACCTCCGTGGAGGCTCACACCCAGGCCATCTGCATAACATTCAGTGCTTGGATGCCAACACGGTTACTTCCCAGCTGTGTGACCTGGGGCAAGACACTTAACCTCAACCTCTCTAGCACCCCAAACCCAGAGCTGTCTGGAGGGTTCAATGAAATGCTGCTCTGTACGTGAGCTTTTAGGACATCCTAGATGACCTTGAGGTCACACAGGCAGTCAGCCTCTGACCTGGGGACGGACCCAGGCCTCCAGCCCCCAGGACAGGGTTCTTTGACCTGCTTCAAAGTGAGCTCAGAGGAACAGCCCAGCTCACAGTGACGTAGGAGGGGTGGTGGCTGTGGAAGTGTCCCCCTCCGCTCTACACAGGGCCTGGGAGTGGAGCACTGCCTCAGGGACTCCTCTCGTGAGAAATGCCCCATCCCGGACAGCCTGGCCCAGACGGCATGGCTCCCTTACTGCTCCCTGGACCCTGCGCCCCCAGGCCCCTTACTGCCCCCCCCCCCGGCCCCTGCCCCCGCCCCCGGCTCCCTTACCACCCCCTGGCCCCTGCCCCCCAGCTCCCTTACTGCCCCCCAGCCCCTGCCCCCCCCCAGGTCCCTTACCGCCCCCCGTCCCCTGCCCCCCCAGGCCCCTTACGGCCCCCGGCCCCTGCCCCCCAAGCAGTACCTTTGCCCTTCCAGTGGGCGTGGGCGGCGAAGCCAATGTGCCCACCGTACTTGCGGTTGAACTCCGCCATGAGGGCCTTGTAGGGGTTCCGGATGAGCAGGATGGCAGCGTCAAAGGCCTCAATCTCCTTCTGGCCGCTCTCGTGCGTCTTGATGCAGATGGTCCGCCCGCTGCGCCAGTGGTCTCGCTCCCCTTTGAACCCTTCCCCGCCAGCCGGTGGGTAGGGAATAGGGCAGGTGAGCTGGGGGAGGCAGCAGGTCCACCCACCCCTCTGGGCCACCCCAGGAATCCTCATTTGTCCATGCACACACACAGCAATTGAACACCTACTATGTGTCTGGCACTGTGTGGCGAACTGGGGATGAAATGATTTGCAAGAACATCCACGGGTCTTACACTACGTTGAGAGTCAGATTACCCAAATAATGACATAAATAAATGTACAATCACTGCCAGGGTTACTGCCAGAAAGAGTGGTGGTAAAGCTCGGGGCTGAGGCAGGGACCCGGCAGTGGGGCTCTGGACAAGCCCCTTTGGGTGGAGTCTACATCCCTGCTCCACTGGGGCTGGGCTTGCTCTGGCCAGCGGAGCGTGGGTGGAAGCAACAGTGTACTAGTTCCATGCCCAGGTCTCCGGAAGCACTGCATGTTTCTGCTCATCCTCTTTTGCTTCTGCCACCACCACAGGGAGGACACACCCTGGGGAGCTGTCAGTCCCAGATGGTGAGACCCTGGAACAGACATGGACCGGAGCCGAGCAGCCCGGCTGGCCCAGCCAGGATCATGGACTGATTGGGCAGCATCAGGAATGGTTTCCCAGGTGAAGAGGGAAGAGGTACTTGAGCTGAGAATGGAAGGATGGAGAGAAATTTACTAGGGCAAGAGAGGAGGGAAGTGAGGGCCAGATGGAGGGAACAACAGGTGCAAATGTCTTGTGGTGTGAAGAAACTGGTACATATGAGGGAGAGCAGAAAACAAGAGCAGAGTGTGAGGCTGGAGAGGGCTGAGGGGATTGTGGTGAAGATTTCAGTACCAAACCAGAAAGACGAGGTAAACCATAAAATGGTTTAAACAAAGGAAGGGGGGATACTAGCATAGACAGACAGATGAATGGAGCTGACTGAAGGTTCCGAAACAGACCCTCATGTCTATGCCAAGTGGTTTTTGACAAGGCTGACAAGCCCACCCAGCTGGGACAGAACAGTCTAGTCAACAAATGGTGCTGGGAGAACTAACTATTCGTATCTCACACCTTGTACAAAAATTAACTCAAAATGGATCAAGGACCTAAATATAAAAGCTAGAACTATAAAACTCCTAGAAGGAAAAGTAGGGAAGCATCTTCAAGACCTGGTGGTAAGTGGTGGGTTTTCAAACCATACCCCAAAAGCACAAGCAATGAAAGAAAAAATGGATTAACTCTACCTCTTCAAACAAACACTTTTGTGCTTCAAAGGACTTTGTTAAGTAGGTGAAAAGACAGCCCACTCAATGGGAGAAAATACTTGGACATATATCCGATAAGGGTTTGATTTCCATGCTATATAAAGAGATCATACATCTCAACAATAAAAGGGCAAGCAATCCAATTTAAAAATGGGCAAAGAGAGAAAGGACAAAGAAAAAAAAATGAGCAAAAGACTTAAATAGACATTTCTCTGAAGAGGAAATACAAATGGCAAAAAAAAAACCACATGAAAAAATGTTCAATATCACTAGCTAGTAGGGAAATGCAAATAAATACTACAATGAGATATCTTCTCACACCTCACAGAATGCCCATTAAAAAAACAAAACACAGGGAAGCGGATGTGGCTCAAGGCCTTGGGCATCTGCCTACCACATGGTAGGTGCCGGGTTCGGTTCCCGGTGCCTCCTAAAGAAGGCAAGCAAGACAGTGAGCTGACGCAACAAGATGATGCAATAAGGAAACATGATGAGAGACACAACAAGCAGGGAGCGGAGGTGGCTCAAGTGATTGGGCACCTCCCTCCCATATGGAAGTTCCCAGGTTTGGTTCCCAGTGCCTCCTAAGAAACAAACAAAAAATGAAGATGAGCAGACAGCGAGTACAAAACAAGGGGGTGAGGAATTAAATAAAATAAATCTTTAACAAAACTAAAAAAACCTCAGAAAACTACAGGTGCTGGAGAGGATGTGGAGGAAAAAAGGGACACTTCTTCACTATCGGTGGGAATGTAGAATGGCACAGCCTCTGTGGAAGACAGTTCAGCGGTTCCTCAGGAAACTAAATACAGAAGTGCCTATGATCCGGCAATCCCTCTACTAGGAATATATCCAGAAGAACTGAGAACAGTGATGTGACACACACTTGCACACCAATGTTCATAGCGGCGTTATTCACAATTCCCAAAAGATGGAAACAACCTAAGTATCCATCGATGGATGGATAAACAAAATGTGGTATATACATATGACGGAATACTGTGCTGCTGTAAGAAGAAATGAAATTGGGACACATATGATAACATGGATGAACCCTGAGGACATTATGGTGAGTGAAATAAGCCAGGCACAAAAGGACAACTATTGTATGTCTCACTAATGTGAACTAAATGTGAAGAATAAACACATGGAGTTAAGCCCAGAGTACAGGTTACTAGGAGACAGAATGAGGGCTGAGAAGGGGTACTGATGCTTAGTATGCAGAATTTGCAATTAGCTTGACTGTAAAAGTGTGGAAATGGATAGAGTTGATGGTAACATTATAGTGAGTATAACTAACATAGTTCATTTATAAATTAGATTGTGGCTGAAAGGGGTAGTCTAGGGACTTAAATGTCAGTTGAAGGAAAGCTACAGGATAGTCTAGAACTGAATAACACAGTGAACCTGGAGGTAGATGAAGACTGTGGTTAAAAGTACAAATATAAGAATATTCTTCTATGAACTTCTATGAACTAGAATAAATGTACGTTACTATTACAAGATGGTAGGAATATGGCGATACATGGGAAAAATGCAATTAATGTTTTTTTGCAATATTGTAGTATTCTTGCATCAATGTCAGAGAAGGTACTATATCAGTGCTAAAGGTTAATAACGGGGGTATGGGATATTTTCTTTTAGACTAAGGAAAATGTTCAAAGGTTTGCAGATTTTGGGGGTGATGACTGCATAACTCTGATGAATCTGAGAGCCACTGAGTGTACACTTGGGATGGATGGTACAAGGCATGGGACTGTGCAACACAGTGAACCCCGTGGTGTAAGATGGACGGTGCTTAACAGTATAATATGAGAGTGTTTTCTCATGCACTATAACAAACGGACAATCTAATACATAGTGTTAATAATAGGGGGTGTATGGAAAAAATATTCCAAGTGTATGGAGCATAGTTAGTGGTAATAGTCTGATCATGTTCTTTCGTAATCTGTAACAAACGTTTCGATACGATGTAAGGCATTGGTAGAGGGGTGATATACAAGAATTCTGCCCATTATGCACAATTGTTTTGTCAGCTCACAACTTTTCTAAAAAATATATATATATATTTTAAAAAGGAAGGGGGACTACGATTGGTTTGCATTTCAAAAGCTGAGGAACTGAGAGAAGTTCTGTGCAGCTGGAGAAGGAGGGAATGAGAGAACGCTTCTATAGCCCCAGCTCTGGTCTGAGTCCTTGACATATTTTAGGCAATTCAATCCTTGCAGCAATCCTATGAGGGGTTTTATAGATGAGAAAACTGAAGCACAGAGCATTCAAATAACTCCCCCAAGTTACAGAGTTAGGGAGTGGTGGAGCCAAGATTAACCCAAACCATCCACTCTCCTGAACTGTGCTCTCAACCCTCATGCCCTCCCCCTGCCATGAGAGTTAAGGCATTTGGGCAGTATCTGGAAGGCACAATAGAAATGTTACTAAGTCGTCAAGATTCTGTGTTTCCAACTCAAAAGTGATCCTGGAAGTCAGGTCACCCCTCTGGGGCCTCAGGGTTCTCATCTTTAAAATGGGACCATGCAGCTTCTCCCTCACAGGGCTGTTGTGAGAAATTAATGAGGCACATAGTCAGACTTCAATAAACAGCAGCTAACACAGAACAGGAAAGACCCAGTGTAAAACCTTGGGCTGAAAAGCCACCTGCTTCATCAAGCCTTGGAGTGTAGTTTCTTCCTTCGCTGCTTCTCACAAAGATTTCTAATGCTTTGTGCCTCTAGCTTCTAAGGGGGCTGAAAGGGCATGCAGGCAGTACCGACCCCTGTCTCTGCGGACAGGGGTCTAGAGAAGTAGAGCCCCCTTACCGGGCCACCTGGTAGAAGAATCAGGAATGGAATGTGATTTTTTGAGTCAGGTCCCATCCTGAGACTTGCCAAGTCAAGTTTCCTAAGATTAGGCTAGCCTTGCAGATTAGCATTGGCCCATGCCCACGAGAAAACCATAATGCATAGCCTTTGAAGTCAAAGCATCATGGGAAACACTGCCTCCTGAGGGAAATGAGGAATGGGGCACGGGGACTTGTGAGAGTGCCTGGCACATAAGCATTTATCCATAAGGCAATGCTAGGTACAAGCTCATGTCCGAAGGTGCTGTAGTCCATTGGTAGAGCTCTTTAAGACATGGATAAAGGACTTTTCTATCTACAATTTCATAGTACTTTATCAAAATCCATTTCACCATGAGCACAGCAGAGGTTATACAAAACCAACACAGATCCTCAGAGAGGAAAGATAAATGGTCAGAAACATGACCGCATGGTTCAACTATGATAAATCAGCTCCACACATTGTGAGACCTAAGTCAAAATTCTCTTCGTTCTGTGATGGGATCGACCCTAGCATAGCTGATGAGATAAAACAATTATAAACAACAACAAAAGTATTAATATTGGGAAAGAGCTGCTCCAGATTCCAGACTGGGCAGCCTTTTGGTTTTCTGAGGAGTTAGTCTGTAGGGAGCAGTGGAAATGTACAGAGGTGGGAAAATTCTGTTTGGCAGAATATCTGCCAGAGAGGAAAAAATTCTCTGTCTGGAAAGAAGCCTTTGGCTAACCACATGGGTTAGGCTTGCTTGGAGCACAAGTACTGGTTGTTCAGCCGTCCTCTAGGGAGGCCCATTTGAATCCAGGATGCAAGCTTGGGCCAGAGCAGAACTGCTGAGCTGCACCACCAGGAGGCTCCCCTCACCTAGCACCCAGCACTTCCACTATAGAAATATGCACTATTTAAACTCTATTACTTTGAAGGGGCACCAAAGTGTCACTTTATTTGGTGCACCCATGTGTCCCTTAAACTCTGAGGGACTGGACAACTGTCCCAGGATTTGGAGGAGACAATCCTCTGGTTTCAGGGCTACAGAGAGAGCAAAGTAATTTCCCCCTCTATCCCCCCATCTCCAAATATTATAGCTGCCCATGCGTTTTGCAGTTAGGAAAACTGAGGCACAGAGAAGGGAAGTGGCAGAGACTCCACATCTCCTAAGGCCCTGGTCTTTAGAGGTGCAGCACGGGCCCACTCCCGGCTCCTAGTGTGGACGCCTGGGGGCTGGTGGTCCTCCAGGGACAAATGGGCTTGTTTTGAGGATGAGGTAATCCTGAGAGGCTGCCCCCAGTCCCTGGCCCACCCACGGGCCCTCTGGGGCTGCTGTCCCGCCCTCCCCTCAGGTTTGTCCTGAGACCTGAGGTGCAGGGTTCCAGGCGGATGGGCCAGGTAAGAGTGGGGCCAGTGTCCACGGGAGAGGAGAGAGCACGTGCAAACACCTGTCGTCTGTGCTTCCTAACTGTAGAGAACTCGGCGTAGCTGCGGGCCGAGCTACAGAAGGGGCAGCGCAACTGCAGCCTGGTGCGGGGCATGGGGCAGAGTAGTCACCCCTCCCTTCCCCGCGCCCTAGGACTCACCCTCCGCCAAGCCACTGGGGCTGGAGAATCTCATTGGGTTAAACATTTTCAGCCGTTTCCTTCCTGTGGTTGCAAAGGTGAGGGGGTGGGAGGGAAGGGCTTGGGAGCAGCCAGGATTGACAGATGCTGCTGGGGGAACGGGGGCCTTCCCTGTCTGTGCCCCACGGCCAGGCTCTGGGTTCAGGGAGAACTCACTGTTAACGGCACTGGCTCAGGCTGCAGGAAGGGTTCTTAAACCCAAACGAAGGGCAGCGCACTGAAAGCCTCCAGTGCCTCTGGCCAGCCCCCTGCCTTTCTTGGGGGGACCTAAGCCAACAGCCAGTAACTGGACACAGCTCGAGGCAGGGGAATTGCTTTGGAGAGCCTGCAATTAATTTCTTTTTTTAAAAAATCAAGTTTATATTTTAGTAGATACTTTGCTCCATTAATGATCAGTTCTTACTATTTCCCAGCACTAGACTATATAAAACATAGGGCAGAAGGCCAGTGCTCTGGGGACTGACGGTCTGGAAGTAAGAATACTGGTTTCTTAGACTAGGGAAGGGGGTCTCAGCCCTGGCTTTGCATTGGAATCACCAGGGCAGTTTTTAAAACACCCTGATGCCCAGGACAATGCCCAGATTCTGAGGTAAGCAGTCTGGGTGCAGCTTGGGCATCAAGATTTTTAAAGCTCCTGGGGAATTCTAAGGAGTAGTTAGAGACCAACCCCCCTCGACTTTAAACAAATAACTTACTGTCCTGGATACATGTTGTTAAAAAAAGAATGTATATTTTCCACCAAGTTCTCACATATATTATCTCACATACAGTGTCTTATATTTTTTCAAAATATCTGTGAGTTTGGGACTAACACCCCCAGGTTACAGATGAAGAAACTGAAGCACAGAGAAATGAAGACTCTTCCCCAGCTGGTAGGTAACAGAGTTCAGACTTAAAATTAGATCTCCATCTAATTCCATTTCCCTTTCTCTGGAAGGAGGAGATAGGGTTAGAGCCGTGATTCAGAGGTGACAAACACCTGACACGTAGACCACTGTTTCCCCGTGCATCCTCAGCAGGCATCACTACTAGATGAAGGCACTTGGTTTCTGAGGGGGAAACAAAACCTCAGAACTCTTCTTAACACACAATCTTAGTCAGGGATTGATGGGAATTGACACGTGAGATTGAATCACGTCGGATCCTTGAACTAAACGACCCTGCAGGGCCCTTCCATTTGTGCCTTTGTGGCGTGGGTAGGGCTGCTGCCATGGCTGGGAGCTGCAGGCAGGACGGCCAGCAGCAGGATGCTTTCCTAACTTGCTGCCCCCAGCCACTGCCCAAGGACAAGCCAGAGAGAGTCCAGAGATGGGACCCCCTTTTTGGAATTACTTGTTTTGTCAAGAAACTCTGCCCATAAAGGCAGAGCAGCCCAACGGCTCAGAGCAGAGGCACTGTTCACAGCTGGGCCCGGCTGCAGATCCTGCTAAAAGCACACAAACCCCTCAGCACAGAACCTTGTATATGACTGTGCTTGACAAAGGGTAGCTTAACCCCAAATGAAAACTGCACAAATACATATAAAGCCGAGACTTCCAGGCCAATGCCTGACTCCTGCCCTGTTGCCAACTCCGACCTTCTACCCGTCCCCCTTCACCCTCTTGCCTCTTCTAGCCCCCACTGTCTTTGCTCTTTGCTCTCAGAAGGACACGACCGTGGCTCTCCCTGAGCTAGGGTTCAGAGAGGGGCTCTCTGCTAACACCAAGCTCAGTGCCTCCATTTGTGGGACACTTAATGCTACCACATTACATGTATCACCTCATTAGCCTTTGCAACAACCTCATGAGGTATGTACTGTTAGCTCTAACTCATACATGACGACACAGGCTCAGAAAGGTACGATAACTTGCCCAAGGTCACACAGCCAGGCGTGGTCTTCAGCTACTCTGCAGATACAAAGATGCACTGGCCAAGGGCTGCTCTGCAGTGACTCAAAGCCCACACAGGCAAAGCCTCTGCCCACCTGATCTACCTACCACGCCCAGGATAGGGCTTTGTACCCACTGGGCATTTCACCCACGAGTTCTAGTTCCCAAGGAACAAGCCCCAGGGCTTTCTCACCTGGGAATAAAAAGGAATGTTGGTTTTGGAACTAGGCAACATTAGGGTGCAGTCCCTGGTTGTTTCATTAAAAAAAAATCTGCGTGACTTTGGACAAGTTACTTCCTTTCTCCAAGCCTCACTTCTCACGTAAGTGAAACAGCACCTTCGTCCTACCTCCTGGGGTTACCGTGGGGCTAATCAAGAATGCAGCACTTGGCACAGCTCTTGGCACATAGCAGGTGGCCAAGAGAATGTCTGTGGCAACCTGAACCAACATGAGGTACCTAGTACACAGTTGGAGCTAAATAAATGCCTCCTGGGAAGCTTAACTTAGGAAGCATGTCCAGAATATGGTGGTGTTCAGTAAGCACAAACAAACAAAAAATAAAGTACCCGGCACAACAAAAATGGTCTTGAATGTAGTTACGACAGCTAATGAGTAGTAGGGACTCGATAAATGACCCCAAGCAAACATAGAGTTTCTGGTCAGTAGCTGCCTGTGGTAAAGCAACCAGCACATAGTAGGTATTCAAGAAATGTTTGTGGAGACCTTAAAGGAAGGAAGGTAGCAGCACATGGGAGGTGCTTGATAAAAACCTAACACTGAACTGATGCAGGTGAAGTTCCCAGAACACTACACTCAAGATGTGTTTGTGGGAGCTGAGTGGAGGGAAGGTAATGCGCACACAGTAGGGTTCAAAAAACATGCCCGGATATACTCATAGTGGCAACAATTAAAAACCACAGTAGGGGGGGTACTGGGTTCCTGGCCAGTGGTGCTCTGTCGTGGTCCCTAGGGGAGCAGCGACAGTCTCCCAGGTACAGTGGCGGGGACTGGGAGGGAGTGAGGGTTCAACAGTGAGCCCCTGATGCTAATGACTATGCTTGTGACCTGATAAACCTAAAATAAGAACAAGGCCTAGAGCAACATTGTGCCTGGGAATTTCCTCCTGTCAGCCTTCATGTTACTCAAATGTGGCCAGTCTCGAAGCCAAACTCAGCATGTAAATGCAATGCCTTCCCCCCAGCGTGGGACATGACACCCAGGGATGAGCCTCCCTGGCAACGAGGGAC
The DNA here is from genome assembly GCF_030445035.2 of Dasypus novemcinctus. NCBI lineage: Eukaryota > Metazoa > Chordata > Mammalia > Cingulata > Dasypodidae > Dasypus > Dasypus novemcinctus. The sequence continues at coordinate 32,149,731 of NC_080691.1, read as the reverse complement.
CACTATCAACTACCAAATGATGATGCAACTGGAAAATGACCTTATACGGAAGGTTCAATGTGGATCAGCAGAATATCCATGTCTACATAAAATACCATGACTTTAAAATGCTGTTTGACCTAAAGTAAGGGGGAAATGGAAAGGAGAAATGAGTTTATATGGCTACGAGTTTCTAAAAAAGAGTCTGGAGGCTGGCAGAAGGATTGCCCTCATGCACAACTGAGCAGAGTCAGAGAGACAGATAAAGCAGATACAACCCCCAGATATTGGTTCCTCTGAGGGCTAAAGAGACCCATGGGAGTTATGGTCATGGCCGATGGGGTTAACTACCAGGGCAGATGGCCCCTCTTTGGAAATGGTGTTTATGTGTGATGAATCTGGACTCAGATGGGATCTCCCTTCATAAGACTTTCATGCTAATGTGCTGGAGGTGCAGTTAATGTTGGGGTTTAAGATATATTTAGGGGATTTGAATCTCTGGACTGACAATGTGATAGCCAGGTCCTGAGCCTCAACAGACTCCAGCACCTACAATCTGATCTATTGGACTTACCACACTCAGCTAAGATGGAGTTGAAGAAGGACAACCACCACACCATGGAGCCTAGAGTGATTACAACTGAAAATGGGAGGATTGCATCCAGCATCCATGTGGAATCTGAGCCTCCTCTTGACATAGAGGTGCAACGGACACAACCAATCCAATGTCCACATAGAAGAGGTGGCATTGGATTGGGAAAAGTGGACATGGTGGACGATGGGTATGGGGAAAGGCAGGAAGAGATGAGAGGTGGAGGCGTCTTTGGGACATGGAGCTGCCCTGGATGGTGCTTCAGAGGTAATCACCGGACATTGTAAATCCTCACAGGGCCCACTGGATGGAATGGAGGAGAGTATGGGCCATGATGTGAACCATTGTCTATGAGGTGCAGAGGTGCCCAAAGATGTACTTACCAAATCCAATGGATGTGTCATGATGATGGGAACGAGTGTTGTTGGGGGGGAGGAGGGGGGGTGGGGGGGTGGGGTTGAATGGGACCTCACATATATATTTCTAATGTAATATTATTACAAAGTCAATGAAAAAAAAAAAAAAAAACAAAACATGCCCGGGTGAGCTGAATGGCACGCAGTAGGTGCTCAGGAAGCGGTACTGCCCAAGCTCTCCCCAGAGGGAATCTTCCCGAGCCCAGCGGTCTCCCCCTCCTCACCTTTGTTGTAGAGGGAGCCGTCGAAGTAGTAGCTGCCCGTGTAGAAGCCGGTGGCCAGCTCAATGAGGTGGCGTGCCCACGTGTTGCCAGCGCCCGGGAAGCTGGCCAGAGCGATGAGCTGCTTGGACTTGGCTGGGAGGAACCTTCTGTCCATGCAGCGGTTGTCTGCAGAGGGCAGGGCACGGCCCGGGGTCAGGGGCAGGAGGAGACGGAGTCAGCCCAGCAGGGACCAGGGTGTGAATCCCACCTTTGGCACTTCCCAGCCGTGTGGCACACGATGTGCCCTGGGCCTCAGTTTCCCCATCTGTAAAGTAGGAGGAATGGTTCCTCCCTCCCAGGGCTGATGTGAGGGTTAAATGACACAATGTAAGCAAGGTGATAAGCACAGTGCTTAGCACAAAGCAGGGGTTCGATAAAAGGTGACGCCTCTTTTTCCCCTGGCACAGCTAATCTAGTCACATCACCATCCTTTCGTCCAGCTAAAACCCCTCAGAGGCTTCCATCTACACGGGGTCAAGTCAAAGATTCCTGGCCCCAGGCCCTCTGTGGACTAACTCTTGAATGCTTCCAGCCTCACCCCACTCACTCTTCCCACCCATCCCAGCACCTCCCAGCCAGCGTGGCTCTGCTCTGCTTTCTCTCCTGTGCTCTGCTCTTCCTGACTCCGACCTCAGGCACGATCTTCCCTCAGTCTCACTGCTGCCTGCTTGCCTTTGCCTGGTGGACTGCTCCCTGCTCCTCAGTGCTCAGGTGAACTGGTACTTCCTTCCTGGCTGCCCTGGCTAGGGAGCCCTCGAGCGTTAGCGTACTCGGTCCATCTCCCTCATGTCACTTAGAACATTTCTAATTCAAGTAATTATTGGTGCAATTATTGGTTTGGTTAAGAAATCCTGCCTGGGAGGCGGTTGTAGCTCAATGGATAGAGTGTCTACCTACCATATGGAGGGTCCAGAGTCTGATATCCAGGACCTCCTCACCCATGTGGTGAGCTGGCCCATGCGCAGTGCTGCCACGTGCTACAAGTGCCATGCCACACAGGGGTATCCCCCACATAGGGGGGCCCCATGCGGAAGGAGTGCACCCCACAAGTAGAGCCACCCCATGCAAGAAAAGCACAGCCCACCCAGGAGTAGCACCGCACACATGGAGAGCTGATGCAGCAAGGTGACACGACTAAAAAGATATGCAACAAAAAGTGACAGCTTCCCAGTGCCACTGACAAGAATGCAAGCAGACACAGAAGAACACACAGTGAATGGACATAGAGAACAGACAATGGGGAGGGGGGGGAGGGAAATAAATAAAATAAATCTTAAAAAAAAAAAAAAGAAATCCTACCCATATTGCTCTTGATTCTCCAAACACTTTACACAATACCGGGCATCTAACAGACACTTAAATGTCTCTTGGAGAGATGGATGAATGAATTGATGGTAGCTGGGGAGATGTGTGGGGAGATGGTGGTGGGTGGATAGTAATATTTACTTTGTAGGGCTCTTGTGGGGTTTAAATGAAAAGGGGTAGTTATTTTTTCCTCTAACCCTCAGTTTCCTCATCTGTAAAATGGGTTGGAAGCAGGTGTGCATCATTCTGATATTCTTGACTCTCTGGCTTTATCGAATTCCAGCAAGGCACCCTGACTGGAGCTAAGAAGGCACAAGCATGATTCCCTTTGGTCCCTACGGCTGTTTCAAGCAGGACACTGAGGGAAGGGCCAGTACAGGGGGCTCTGGAGTGGAGGGGGAAGGAGAGAGCACCCGATCCCAGGCCTGGCCAGCCCCGCCCTCTTCACTCTATCTGTAAGACACTAATTCTTATTTACCATGAAAGTGAAGGTGGGAAAGCTTCCTTCCCCTCTCCTGGCTGCCTGCCCCCCCTGGCCCCCGGCCCCTGGAGCTCATGAGGTTCCTCTGCACCCCACCCTCTCTGCCTTCCTTCCTCTTCCAGGGAAGTGGGAGCCATCGCCCGCTCATGGCTTGGATCCAATACCTCCCTCCTCCCCAAGCTCCTTGCTCCATCTATCTATTCCCCTGTTATCTTCTCCCTCTCAGCTGCTCAGAGGCATGAGCATTCAAACATGAGCAAACAGCTCCATCTTTTTTTTTTTTGTCTCCCTCCAGCCACCACCATCCCTCCTTCACCTCATTCATGGCCACTTTTTGACAGAGTTGTCCACATCCCCAACTCCATCCCAGCACAGGGGAGGGTGATCAGATGTCCTGGTTGCCCTGGGCCAATCCTATCTGTCACCCTAATTACTAACAGTGCAGCCGCTTGTTCTCAGGATGCGACTCCAGCACTAACTCCGAAGGGGCGGCTGCTTCCCAGGGCCAGCTATACCAAGAGCCCTGATTGTTGATGTGGGGGGCGTTAAGCTTGGAAGAAGCAGTAGCCAGTTTGGATCAGATTCAGCCGGGCAAGAGACAGGTTCAAGCCAAGCCCAAAGCCAGGAAGTAAAAACAGCAATGGCTCCTAATGTCTGATCGGGGCCTCACAGCACAGCAACAACTGCACCGGCCATTTCTGTTCGGGGTCCCCACTGGGCCGTCAGGCCCTGGCACGGAGCTCCAGATTCAGGGAGGAGCTACCCTGGAGAGGTGAGGAGGGAAGGAGCTAGAGCACTTGGTGGCTGGGGAGAGGATAAAGGCTGTTACCGTATTGCTAGCCCCATAGCTTGGGGGCTAACTGCACAGACTTTCAAGTCCTTGATTCAAATTCCAATTCTGCCATGTACTTGCTGGGTGACTGAAAAAATACTGCACCTGAATCCAAGTTTCCGCACCTGTAAATGGGCCTAATAACAGCAATTCCCTCCTGAGGTTGTTAGGAGGGTTAAAGAGGATGCAAGCAGGGTGTTGGCTCTGGACTGGCTTGCCATGACGAGCTGACTGGCGGTAGCTCGTGGCGTTCTTGTTACCAGCCCGAGCCCAGCTGTCCTCTGCCACCGTGCTTAATCTGTTTGTCCAGAGGAGTGCAGGCTTTGCATGGGAGCACACTGCAAAAGGGAGCCTGGATGTGGGAACTGCCAGCAGTGATGGTTTTGCTTTACATTTTGATAGGAGTGTGATTACCCAGTTGCCACTGAAGTGTACACTTCAAATTGGTGCATGTCACTCTAGGTAAATCTTACTTCAAAAACGTCATAAGCAGGGAAGCAGGTGTGGCTCAAGAGTTGGGTGCCTGCCGACCACAGGGGAGGTCCCGGGTTTGGTGCCTGGGGCCTCCTGGAGACGGTGAGCAAACAATGAGCAGAGAGATGAAAGAGCCATGGGGGCGAGGATAAACTGAAATAAATAAAGTAAATCTAAAAAAAATCATAAGCAAATATTGAATTCTAGTTAATGAAATGCATACAGCAGTGTTTAGCAGCGAGGTATACTGTTGTCTACAACTTACTTTGAAATGCATAAAAAATAAGCTGGGGCTGATGCATGGAGAAATGGAGAGAGGTGTGAGAAAGCAAGGAGAATGGTTAACAAATACACAGTCTAAGGAGTGAGTATAAGAGAGTTAACCGTGTAATGCCTCTCACTTTTCTGGTGGTTTGACAGTTTTTCTTAATAGAATATTGGGAAGGTAAGGAACTCAGCCTCTTAATTTTCCCAGGAGACAAGACTTCTCCATTCAAACATTACCAAGGAGGTTGGGACCAGCCTCGAAGTAAAAGCTGTCATTGAAAGCACTAAAAAGGAGGTTGATTTGGCTCTTTGGCCCCATAAATTGAGAAGCAGATGCTGGGGATAGTATTGTATATAGCGCTGGAATCAGACAGACCTGGGTTTTGATCCTGGATTGCCATGGCCTAGCTGTGTGTCCTTGAGCAAGGCTCTTTGCCTCTCTGAGCCTCAGTTTCCTCACCTATAAAACGAGGCTAGTAGCCTACCAGGATTAAATGGATAATGTGTGTGAAGTATATGCAGAGTATGGGTAACAGTGCAGTCCTGGGATCCAGTCTACTGGGCTTGAATCCCAACCCTGCCGTGTCCTAGCTGTGTGGTTCTGGCCAAGCTACTCAACCTCTCTGGACCAAGTTGCTGCACTTGTAAAATGGGAATGACGGCAGCACCTGTGTCATCAGACTGTTGTGAGACTCAAATGAGTTAATCCAGGTAAAGGGCTTAGACAGTGCCTGGCACACAGTAGGTGCTCAACAATTGTTTAGCACCCATCAGCATAACTAAAGGGCTTGCTTGGCACATAGTAAATTCTCAGGGACAGCCATGGTGGACCAGACTCTGGGCAGCCCAGTGAACCAAATGGTCCAAGCGTCCTCAGTGTGGACGGACTGTGAGTGCCACGTGGAAAAACAGAAGAGCAGTGCTGGCCTGGGAGCAGGGCACAGGACAAGCAAACTCATCAATTAGGGACTCTTTATCTGCTGCCGAAAAGGCCCCAGCGTCTGCTCTGCTTGCATCAAAGCAGTTCACAGTCACGGGCTAATTAATCTGTGTACGACTATCCCCCCAGGCGGAGGCAACACAGTTCTGCACAGTCCAACCAGCACTTCCTCAGAAACTAACACACACTCATCCTCATCCTCTCCATTCCTCCTCGGCGTGTAAACAGAGTCAAGGCAGCACTTGCTAAACACGTTCCTGCTCACTGGGTAATTAGAGGGACTTGAGCCGCCATGGCAATAGCCACAGTTGGCCTCCACTGTCTGCCCACCCCCACTCCAGCAGGCCAAACAGGCAAGGGAATGTTGGTGGGCTGCCAACTAGCTCTTACAGCATCTCTGTGCACGTCAGAAAAAGGGGCTGAAGCTTCCTCCAGGTGGTTGTGCTGTCAGGGTACAAAGTGTGGCAGGCAGAGCTGGGGCTAGCTTTGGGGGCCCCACTTTCCCCATAGGCTGTGCCTCTGCAGTGCCCAACCTGCCCAACCATACAGGGCAACCTGGCTCCTGGGAGATAAGGAGGTGCTCTGGCCCAAATGTGTTTTGCTGGTTCTTCGGGTTTCAGAGGGTGGGGCATGTTCTTCACACCGTGGGTCAAGGTTTCTAGCGATGACTTTGGGGTTAGAAGTGTAACGGTGGCCAGCTCCCTAGCCCGTCTGAACCTGAGTTCTCTCATTTATAAAATGGGGATGACACTGCCCTGTCTTAGGCTGGCTGTGGACTTTACAGCACTAAATGAAATGAGGTCTGTACAGGGCTTGGCACAATACCTGGCGCAGAGGAGGCGGTCAGCATATTCAGATGTTGGGGCACTCCTGCAGGGACTTCCTTTGGGCTGAGCAAGGCACCCCTCCACCCTTCAAGAGGACTCAGTCAGGAGTACAGGTTTTCATCTAGAAATTTTATCTAAGCAGCGTGATCTCAGGTAAGTCCCTGAACTGTTCTGAATCTCGGCTTCCCCACTGTAAAGCTGAGGGGATTGAAGGAGAAAACGCACAGGAAGGATCGAACCCTGGGGCTGGCACAGAGCACGTTCTGAGAAACCCCAAGTGCCACCACCACCATCATCACCTTTACCCCCAGCCCAAGAGAGGGAAGAGGAGATAAAGGGTAAGTGTGGGCTCCAGTAGCAAAGGAAGAAGGATATAAGGATATGTAGCAGTTTTTATGGTTTAAGAATTCCAAAAATAGATATTGGATTATGTTTGTAAACTGGTCTGTACCTAGGTGTGATTAAATTATGATTAGGGCTTTGATTGGCCACATCAGTAGGAGGTGAGTCCCTGCCCAGATAAAACTACATGTCAGAGCAGAGGAGTTAGTTGGAGTTTTAATGCTGGATCCCGGGAAGCAAGCACACAGAGGAGCAGAGCAGCTGAGCCCAGAGAGAATCAAGTCCCAGGGAGAGAGACAGAGCTGTTCACCTGCAAGTCTACAGCTGGCCTTGTGGAGAAAACAGAGCAGCTGAGCCTGGAGACAAATGAACCCCAGGAAGAGAGGAACCCAGGAAGCCTGAACTCTGGCAGACATCAGCAGTCATCTTGCTCCAACACATGGCAAAAAAGATTTTGGTGAGGCAATTAACTTATGCTTTATGGCCTGGTAAATTCCCTTTACAGAAACCAACTGATTCCTGGTATTTTGCATCAGCACTCCTGACTAACACAGAATATAAGTAGAAAGGACAAGTGAGAGGAAGAGAAAGAAGAATGAGGGAAGGAGGATGGTAAAGAGGGAATACGGAATTTATACATAGATTCACAGGATCCTAGAATTGGAGGGGCCCTTGGAAGCCAAAATTCTACAGCTTCACTTTACAGATGGAGAAACTGAGGCCCAGCAAGGGGAAGTGACTTGCCTAGAGTCACACAGTGGGTCTGTGTGGGAGCCGCTGGGAGACCTGGGTCTCCACTCCCAGCGCTGGTCTCTTCCAATCCTACTGCTTCCAATGTAGGGATGGATCTACCGGGTCCTTGGTGATGAGTGACAGAGAAGAAAGCCACAGGCCCCCACTAGGTTCCTCCCCCACTGCCCACCAGGATCTCTAACCTGGCCAAGTGCCCAGCCCTGCCCTCGGCCTGCCCAGTTCTTCCTGATGTGCTGTATGGAACTGACGAGATGGGCACCCCTGGAAAGGAGGGGGCATTTGGGAAACACCTGGGGTTTGCAAGGGGGCGGCCCGGCTTACCTTGGACCTGTGTCTGGTACACGATGAAGTAGCTGGGGGTCCCGCAGCTCTCAAACTCCTCGGCGCTGCACTTCTGGGCACAGAGCTGTTCGTCCTCCCTCTCGTGGAGGGGGAACCGGGTGGTGGGGAACCCACAGTGGCAGGCGGTGCCCGCGAGGGCTGCCAGCGGGAACTCCTGGGGACAGAGGGGAGAGGAAGACAGGCGCTAAATCCCTGAACAAACCCAGAGTCGAAATGCAGCATAGAGATTGGAATTCCCACAGTCCCCTTCTCCATCACGCTGCCCCCAAATTCATCAGTGAAGCCCACTTTTATGATTTTGCCCCATCTGTGCATCTCTTGTCCTATTACTTATTTACTAGTTTCCACTAAGTCGACCCACATTTTAAAAGTTAAATTTCAAAGGAAACTTTCTATCACTACCACAAATGGACAAGTAGCATTTCCATACCTATAAAACTGTAAACACAAATCCTATAGAAACAACATGGTGTGTTGAGGAACAAACAAAGGGGGGAACACAACCATGGCCCAGAGTAAACTTATTATTGTCGTAACAGAAGAACTTGTAATATTGATATCAAAATAGAGGTTACCAAAGGTACTGAGGGAAGGGGAAGGGAAGAAGAGGTGGCATGTGGAGCAGTTGCAGGGCACTGGAATTGTCTGCATGATATTGCAATGACAGATGTAGACCATTATACATTTTTTCAAAACCTATAAAACTGTATGGTGTAAAGTGTAAAACATAATGTAAACTACAGATCTTGGTTAGTAGCAATGCTTCAATATCTGTTCAATTTTAACAAAGGTACCACATTCCTGCAGGATGTTATTATAAGGGAAAATGTGAGAGGGGGAGGAGGTGGGGTATATAGAAATCACCTATATTTTCAACGCAACTTTTCTATCATCTAAAATTTCTTTAAAGTTTATTATATGGAAAAAATTCGACAGAAACAAAACCATGTAATTAAATTTTAATGCCTGTCAAGCCTCTGAGACTGGGGCTGGCTACATTTGTCCTGCAAAAGGGAAATGGAGGGTAGAAAGGCATTAAAAAACACTCTACGCTGAGGGGAGACTTTCTCCTGGAGGTAGGTCTTGGAGGAAAACAGAAAAAGAATGACATCCCCACTGTCATGTAATGTCACCACTGTGAATCCTCCCCAGGCCTGACGGTGATACAAATCCCAAGCTTTGGGCAAAGCTGTCTGAATCCTTTTTTCCAGCCAAAGAGGATATTGATCCTTAATGTGTATCCAGGGTCTTTGTTGGGAGAGCAGCCCCCAATTGCTTTATTCATTCTACAGCACAGCTAAGCAGGATCAGACTAATGGAGTGTCCTTTGCTTTTAAACCTGACTCACAGCCCCAAATTCTCCCAGGTAGCTGGTTCAGGATAAATATGTAACAAACCGAGGTTACACCTGCGTGGCTGAAACCAGGGAGCTTTACTGGTAGTTTTGGTTTCTTTCTAACAGACATTAAATAGTAAATGCAGCACACAGCTGATGAACAGAGAGGGAGCAATGATACATACAGGTGGGTCAGCTTGGCCAAGACTGATGACATTTTCTAACTGGTGGCACATATCAGGTCCCCTCTGATACCCTAAATCTCAGGCTCTCTGCCACTTGGCACAAGCAGCTGTATCCCTGCCGGTTGACAGTCCCCCTATCAAGAAAGAAACACCCAAGCAGGAAGTCCGGCTCAGAGCAGGCAGGGGCAGCCAGGAGGAGGGGAAGGTCTGAGCACTTGAGTCTTGCTCTGGCTTCTTCAAGAGAAGAAGAGGCACAAGGCAGGCCCCCAGCAAATACCAGGATCCATGATGTTGCTGACTTTGAATCCCAGCACGAAATACAGGGCCCAGCACATAGTAGGACCTCATTAAAAGTTCAATACTGGAGTGAATGAAATGCCCAACTGCCTTCTCATGATACGGAGGGAGCAGTTTTCTGGACACTGTGTATGATGAGTGCATCATGAGGGATGAGGGAAGGTGGAGCTCCTGGACCTTGCTGAGTGCCAGTTGTGTGTCCAGCTGTGTGTGTCGGGGGGTGTTGCCACAACAAACAATAAGGCCCAGCCCCTGCCCTTGAAGACTTCAGTCTGGCTAGGGAGGAAGGATGAGCACAGTCGTCCATCGAGGATCTCATACTAAGAAAGGAACCCACAGACCACCCAACCCAACTGCTACCAAATGCCCAAAGGTTTGGACACATCCCTGCCCCGTCTCCACGCTATATACCTCCCGCCCTGGGGGCTCATTCTGTCCCAAGGTGAGATTGTCCTTGCCTTTGCCTGTTGATCTCAAAGTCAACTTCCACTCCTGAGCATCCCCACTCTCAGCACATACTTCCTCAAGGGGTGGGAAACCTGAGAGGTGTAACTTCAAGTCCCTGTACCCACAGGCAACAGTCACAGATCTGTCCACTTCAGAGATCACCATGAACGACTCAGCCTGGCCTCAGCTGCTCTGCACAAGACGTGGGTCACCACCATCCCCTCCTCTGAGGGGGTGTCCCCTGGGCTTCTCACCTTCTCTGTGCAGAAGTCCACGCACTTGTCCACAGACATGTTCAGCATGGTGGCTGTCACAGGCAAGGCCAGGGAGAGGTTGTTGGGTCTGCGGAAGCAGCCTCTGAATACTGCGCTTCCATCTGGAGAAGCAGAGGAAAGAGGAACCGTCAGAGCTGGACTTGAGAACCACATACAGGAGGAAACGCTTATAAACTGAAGCCCAGAGAAGGCAAGAACAGTGCCCAAGGTCACACAGCATGACAGAACAGCCACCTTTGCTGCTGTTGGCAAGTCCCTTCATAGCCAATGAGCTAGATAATTTACAAAAAGGTTTTCTCAGCCCTGGTGTATCTGTAGAAGCCAATGACTGAGATGAAGTTCTTCCTGAGTCCCCATATCCCCTTTTCTCTGTCAGCTTTCCTGGGCCCAGATTCTTCAATCTCAGTGGTGAAAACTCTCCCACTCAGGGAAATGGTACATTCCATGGAGGATTTTCATGATCTCCACAGGAGAGGGTTGAATTTTGAGGAGCAGGGGAAGCCAGGAGCCTGGGGCTGTCCTGCCCTCCTCACCAGCACCTCCCAGCACCCTGGGCTGCAGGGGGAAGCTCTGGGCCTCAGGAGCTCTAAGCACCCAGAACTAAGCACTGGCAGGCTACAAGGGACTGATTACAGAGGGGACTCCTTCAAACTAATTTAGTCCAATTTTAAATCTGCAGGCAACTGCTACCTCTGCAATGGAAGTTCCCTGAAGAAAATGTTCAGAGACTCTATTTCAAGCTGGGGCACCTGGAAGCAGAGCCTGACACGTGTGTGGGATTGAGGGTGTTCTCTCCAGGACGTGGAAGGGGCTAAGTCAGGACCTGACGTCAGCTGGAGCCTGCTGTGTGGAGGGAAAGTTTTCAGAGAAGGGGCCAGCTGTGGGCCACTGGCAGCCAAGTCACATCAGCAGAGGGGTGCGGGGTAGGAACCCGCAGTGTCCTCGATGGATGTACACAAAGACTTACCAAAAAGCCTCTTCACTGCAGTGTGTTTTAAAACCGACACGTGAAAGACTGGAAACCACCTAGGTGTCCAACGCGGAGGTACCGGTAAATGAAGAATGGAACAACAACATGATGACATGCTGTGCAGCCCGCAAAACAGTGTTGTTAAAGATTATTTTGGAGATGTGAAGATGTGGTTCAGGGTATGATGTTAAGTAAAAAATGGAGACTATAAACTCTGCATATTAGAAAATACAATATTATGAAAAATGATCTCTCTATACATCTCTAGAGGGATGTATACCAACACGTGGTTATCTCAGGAAAGTAGGATTGTGGGTAATTTTTACTTTCAACTTTTTGTAAAATCCTTTTCTAATTTTTTCTACATGAATATGTATTATTTACGTAAGAGACAAATAAAAAAATAAAACATGGCCCCAGTAGAATTTATTGAAAGATTTTCTATGTACTCCTAAAACTGGATTTGGTTATTTCTAAAATTTGAATTACACACAACTTTTTTTATCCACAGTGATGGCATAAATCAAAGGACATGGCAATTGAAACCATGAGCATAAAAACAGCTGCCATCTACTGAGTGCCTACTAGAGATCATTCACGTGGCTAAGCACTTTAGACACATCATCTAGTTTTACCTTCCTGTAAACCCTGTGAAGTTCACAGGAAACTCCCATTTTACAGATGAAAGCACAGGGCTTAGAGACGTGAGGGAACACAACAACTAAGAATCCCCTGGATTTCTACCACCTGGCACCTGGTGGCTTGAGGTTGTTCATCGCAGAGGCAAATCAAGCCAATGAAGAGGATATCAGGAACTTAGTTAAAAAAAGTTTCCAGAGCCTGCACACATGCAGGCTGATCTCCTCCACTCTCCCCATCTCTAACCCTAGCCTAGTAAGACGGGTGTCAGGAGGCAGCTAACTCACTGCATGGTCCCTCCAGGCCTCAAATAAACGGTGGCTGGGGCTATACTTTGCAGTGGTTCTCAGGCCCACTGCCCAGGGGAACATGCCTTGTCCTGGCCTTCTAAGTAGCTTGGAGCCTCGCTGTTTTATACAGGAAAGCCTCCCCCCTCCAATGAGGAATTGTCACACCCCAAGTGCCACTAGTCTTGGAGGAGAAACACTAGACACTCCCGCACCTGAGGTGCTCTGAGGGAAACCCCACCAGATCATGGTTCACCCTGAGGAAGACTGATGGATGCTTACAGAATGCTCCATACAAGGTGGGGCAAGAAGAGGAGTCCCACACTCGAGCCACAGATTCATGGCAATGCGGTGGGATGCCCAAAGCAGCATGGATCAACCCCCAACCAGGAAACTCAGCAAGCCAGATGCCCCCAAGAGCTCGGCTAACTCGGGTCGCAGGGTGACGAATGTTGGCTTTGCTCTCAGAAATAACGGTGCCCGTCCTCTCTCTATTTAGACTCCACTAATGTTCTCTGAGCACCTGCTGACACCAGGCTCCATGCTGAGGACTCTGGCTCCATTTAATCCTCGCAGCAGCCTTATGAGGTCAAAGCTCTGGCTACCTCCATTTTGCAGATAGGAAAACGGAGGCTTGGGGACATTCACTGACTTTCAATGTCACAAAGCTGCCAAATGACAGAGTGAGACTGAAGCCAGGGTTCTGTCTCCAAAGCCCACTCTTCTTCCAATACCCCTACTACTCGTGAAGGTGATGATGATGTGCTTTTATCGATATATCCTCCTCATTATCATTACAGCTACCACCCATGGTCACGTGCTTTCTGCCAGGGACTGGGCTGAGCCCTTCACAGGCCCAGTCTCACTGGACCCTTGTGTCCAGTCTGGTGGCATAAGGATTCCTGTTTTCCAGATGAGGAACCTGAGGGCTCATGGGGCTGCAGCTTAACTTACAAGAGGCAGAGGTGAGACTGGAACCAAGTCCTTTCTGAGTCCAAAGTGAGATCTTTCCGCTCTTAAGAATATTCTCGAGTGCTGTGTGCCAGGCACTGGGTAAATGCTGGAGATACTTTCAGGAACTCCTCCTGACTCCTGCAAAGAAGGTCTCATTCTTTCCATTATGCAGAAGGGAAACCAAGCTCAGAGACAGGAAGTGACTTGCTCAAGGCCACACAGCAAACTAGTAGCATAGTCTGGATTCCAAACCAGCAATGTCTGTACTACAAGCTCTCTCCCTGCCCTGGGCTGCCCCTCTTTGAAATGCTGCTCTAAGGCCTTCATCATTTGCAAATCACTGGGACTTTCTTTCTCTTGTCTTTTAAATCTCACTCCTCTTTTAACCACTAATCCCTAATCCTTGGGAAGTCAGGGCTGCCCCACTGCAGTGGCCTCACCCTGGAGTCTGATTCTCTATGGCACCCCAAGTCTCCAGATCTTGACCCTGAGTCCCCAGAACCCACTTCAGATTATGAGCCAACCTTTTCCCCTACCAGGACCCTATTTGGGACCATCCCCTTGGGTCGCAGCTGGAGCCAGGAGGGTTGCTGTGGGCGATGGTGTTGGGACTGGGGAGGTCCCTCTGGGGCTGGGGTAGCCCTGGGTACACTGTAGGGGTCTGAAGCCCACTTGACCTCATATTCCAGGGTGGTTTTTCCCCGGAGCCCACGCCCACCACCCTGGTAGTTCATGAGACCCCAACACGGGACTGAGCAGGAGGAGGACCGAGTCGCAGCAGAAGGGGTGAGGGGCGTTCAGGCACACGTGCAGGTGCACGCATCTGACTCCTCATGCCGGGGTGGGAGGCGCTGGCTGGGACCACCGCTGTGCGCCGGGATGTAGAGGGTGTTAGGGGCAGTGGGCATGAAACTGAGTGTGTGCCTGGAGTTGTGTGAGTGAAAGGGGGTGTGACAGGGTGGCAGTGTGTGCATCTGGTGCATCTGTGTGGCATTGTGGGTGTGCAAGTACGTAGCTATCTGTTTCAGCATGAGGGTGCTGAGCTCTGCAGCCGTGACCCCGTGGGCCTTGTGAATCTTAGGGGACAGGGTGCTGACCCTGTGGGAAAATGGGGCCCGGGTGAGCAGGTGTGCGTCACCTGTCTGCCCACAGGACAGTGGGCCTCTGACTGTGAATGTGTGTCTGACCACGTGATTCAGCACATAATCATGTGATTGTGCATGGGACTTCTCTGAATGCGAGTCTCACCAAGAGAGGTTTGTGCACAAAGAGACAAAAACCCCAGGGGCTCTCTCTGAGTTGCCTGGCAACCAATTAGCAAAGACAAGGACCCCCCTCTCCTAGCAGAGCATGTGCCTCAGCCAAACTCCCACTGGACCAGCAAAATGTCACCATGGGTCGGGCATTTCCCAACAATCCCCCAAACAGCCAGCACTGAGGTTCAAATGACAACATTAGTTATTGCAGTACAAGGCCACTGCAAGCTTGCACCATAAAAAGACAGAGAGCAGTGGAGGGGTACCTCTGCTGGAGCCCAGCAGAGACTGGGTGTGCCTCCTCTGGGACCCGTATGCCAGCAGCCCATGCCAGGGTTGCTGCTGGTGTTTGCCCAAGTCCTTTGCACAACAGTGACTCTCCCATCAGAGTCAATGTATAGGTTTGTGTATCTGATTTTAGGCATGTGAGCACTGAAGTGCACCCAAGGTGGTGCTTTGGGTCACCTGCTGGTAGGGGTCATCTTTGCACCCTTTGCAGACATGATCTTGAGTAATTCAGGGCACTGGGGTCTCACTCAGAGTCCATTGGGCCTACGTGCTCTTCATCTGGGCTCCCTTGGCCAAATGCTCTGTCTCTCCAACCCCTGCCAGCCAGCACATGTCTTCTCTGGGGCTCAGACTGCCAACCTGGCCACACTAGCTCGTGTCTCCAGACAGCCCCAGCTCCAACTCAGGGATTCTAAAAGAGGACCTACAAACCAGAAGACCAGGGCACATCCCTGGACCCACAGGTTCAAGATGGGGAAAGAGCTGCCCTTGCCCGGAAACAGAAGACTAGCAACCAACAGACATGAGGTCTAGCTCTGGCCGTGCAGGCTGGTATCTGCAGGTTGCTTCTCCCCTCTGAACTTTGCATCTTTGCTATAAAATGGGATGCTCTTCTCCACACAGTGCCCATGGCAGCCTTGCCCTACCTAGCTCTTTGATCATGGTCAAGTTTCCTCTTCTTCTGGAGCCTCAACATCCCTATCTCTAAACCGGAGGCATGATATTGGATGGTCATTCAGAGACGGACATAAATAAGCTGTAGGCACAGTGGAAAGGGCAGACAATGATCTGTGACTTGTCTCCTTGTCAGCTGCCCTTATACTGCGTAGGGGAGGACCCTGGCAACTTTTTTCCTGCCTGCCTAGGAACTCAAGAGATCAGGCTGCAGGGGTGGAAAGAAGAAGGAAGACTCTGCAAGCCCAGATTTGCCCAGATCAGTCTCCCTTGATATTTAAGCATCTGCTAATGTGTCCCCAGACTCCCTCAGCTTAGAGAGGAGGGCTGAGCTGAAAGTCCTGAATACCAAATAAGGGGAGGTCCTCAGAGGTCTTAAAGGGCCAGGGTGGATCCAAAGCTGCTGTTGAGAGAGACTGTTTGGTCAAGGTGCTTGGTGGGGGTGGGGAGGAAGGAGGAGAACATTTGGGAAGTCAGTGGCTCATTCTATTTGGGGGGGGTGTCCATGTGAAGTCACAGAAGGCTTCATGATACCAGTCTAGCAGGAAGGCTAAAGAACCTTCTGAGCTGGCGAGGGAATGGGTTAGCCTGATTTTCAAGGATCCGGGGAGTGCTTTGGAGGCTATTTTTCTCAGATTGCTCTCCACCTTGCATTGGTGAGCTGAGCACAGAATATACACAGTGGCCAAAGCAGTTAACCCTCCTGCTGCCTTATTTCCTCTATCTGGAATACGGGTCACCTGGTTCTCCCCTTTGGAGGGGTGAGAGGCTCTTTTGTCTCTCATGTCTGAAAAACAGGAGAAATGAAATAAACCAGGCTTCATGTGTTTGTCTCTGGGGGATCTCATCTGAAGACTTCTTGGTTCTTTGAGGTTCATTTGACCTCCCAGACACTTTCCTGCAATGAAAAGAATTTTGAATTTCCACAGCAGTAGGCAGATGCCTCCCTGTTTGCAAAAATTTGATGCCCAAAGAAAAGGATATTGATTTTGAAGTCAGACAGACCAGCATGAGCCACTTACTTAGCTGTGTGCCCTCAGGCAGGTGTCTTTACCTCACTGAGCCTCAGTTTCTTCATCTGTAAATGGGGGTAATCATATCCAACCTGCTCAGCTGTGGTGGAAGTCCATGGAGAGCAGTGTAACAGTGTCTGCACTTGAACAAGTACTCAGCCAGCATGTGCACACATCCCTTCTCCATCACTGATATATAAAGGGTGGTTCGAGCCTGTGTAGTGGATACCGTCAGTGCCCATCAACATGCCCTTGGCACTCAACATCCCAGGACATGCTAAAATGACCTACCACACCCCCCATGACTCTCTGCCAAGGAGTCAATTCCTCTAGGAGCCACCCTCAGCCAGTGGTGGATGAGCATTAGATCAATAGAGCAGCTCCCTGCCCCTCTGGTAGGACATGTTCTACACCATCTTTCAGAGCTCCCCTGTGGCATTACAGTTTAGTTGCTCTCAGTAGTGACCTGGTATATAAAGCACCCTGGACTGGGTACTTCCCCTTTCCTGTTTCACTTCTCTATTCCCCTACAGGTATGTCCTGGGATCACATCCCAAATATATCAGGGCTTACCTCTTTGCCTCTTGGGGAACCCAATTGAGACATCTTGGTTCTCTCAGCAGCCATTTTTAGTTCACAAGGAAAATCCTGCATCCAGTTTCTGCCACAACTTTTCACAGCTCATTGAATGTGTGAACGATGCTCTCTGGAGTTGTGCGGTATACAGCCTGCAGGCCCTAGTGGCAGTCCCAGATAGTGTTTTTCTAATGACCAGCCCTTACTAAATAAAAACTATGGTAATAACAACAGCTGCTTACTATATGACATCAGCACTAAGTGTGTTGACACACACTACATCTCAATTAGTCTTCATGACAGCATGAAGTAGGCAATACTAGTATCCTGAGACTTGACAAGATTCAAACACTTCTCCAGGTCACACAGTTAGTGGGGAGCAGAGCTGAGATTTGACCCCAACTTCATTTGACATCAGATCCTAGTTCCCACTTCTCCGCTCTTGTGCAGGAGGCCTACCCAATTCCAATGGGGTTAAGCTCCAGAGATCCCCCCCACCAGCCCACTTGCATTTCCCAGAAACCCTCACAGGCACTACAGTAGGGGTCCAAGAATCACCAAAGCCCGTGCCCCACATTCTGACAATGTCAGGTGTTCATTGCAAGGCTGGCTGGGATGGTGCCTGACCTCAGTGGCTTGGGCTTTTTACTAGCATGAAATGAGCTGAGCAACTGCTCATCAACCCTATTTGCTGGGGGCAGACGAAGAACAGCCTGGAACCAGATGCAAGTGTCTCTGAAGTCCTATCATCTCTTTGTTCTGGGGCTTCACAAAAATGAGGTAAATGCCACCAGGCATCAGCTTAAAGGCAGGCATGGAAGAGTTCTCCTCGGTTTGCAAGAGGCCACCACCCCCTGGGTAATTAGGCCAAGCTCTACTGCATTAAAGATGCCAGCCAGGAGGAAAGGCAGTGAGCTGGGAGCTGCTAAAGGCTGCCTATAATCAGAGAGAGAATGAATTACACAAAGGACCTAACTGTCCCTGTCCGAGGAGAATTCAAACCAGCTATTTTTAGGTTTCACCAAAGGCTCCTGCAGGCGGTTGGAAATTCAAATAGCTTGAATTGTGTGCTGCCCAGAGAGAGTTGGGGAGTTTTCATTTTAGGAACAAAGGGGCATCACCACTACGCCACAGCAGGCACTGTGCTAGGTGCTCTCTAGACTGTATCTCACTGGATGGTCACAGCAATTGCAAAAGGTTAGGACTGTTCCCAGTTCACAGACGAGGCACCTAGGGCTCAGCTGGACTAAATGGCTCTGTGTAAGTCAATATATGAAGTAAACGAGAGAGTTGGAAGAGAATCTGTGTCTGTCTGATTCCTAAGCCTACATTGCTCCCAATGCCATCCTGGATTTTGCTTTGGAGAGATGAGCAAACCAATTCTCCCCCATCATGTCTCAGAAGGAGAAACCTTTTCTAGTTGACATCCCCTCGGCCCTGCCTGGAAGAGTTCATGAAGGTCTGTTTGGATTATAAAATTCAGTCCCAGACAAACCTGAGGGGGAGGGAGCTAGACACGGTCCATCCATCCAAAGAGAATTTCCCTGATCATCTGAGGTCCCTCTTGGCAGAAGTGGTTGTAATTGAGTATCAGTGAGCATCAAGTCCAAGCAATGCACAAAGTTCCCCTTCTGACATTCAGAGACAAACATTTGCCAGAACCAACAACATACACAAAATCCACTACATAAACTGTGAATCATAAGTTAGGGTTCTATTTTTCTCAACAATAGTGTAAGCTACAGAATGCTTTTGTCAAGCTAGAAAAGAAACAACCAGAGGAAAAAGTGCTGAGCCCTGGGAGAGGCTGGCCTGGACTCAGGAGGGTTTTAGACAGCACTAAAGGTTGGTCAGCACCATGGACAGCCACCCACAGCCGACCTCTCTAGTTCAGGGTCATTCTAATGAACTTTGCAACCCAATTCTTACAAGAATCTTTTGTCGTCAAATGAAATTTCTTGCAACAATCCATAAAGCCACAATGTTCTCAAATCACTGGCAGGTCTCTCCCCCTGGGAAGAGAGCTATGCTTGCTGACACATTTAGAAAACTGCTATGAAAAATGTAATCCGACCAAGAAGGAAGTCCATTTCTCGGTTCTTTTGTAACAAGGACAAATAGTCCACATGCCTGAGAGTCTGTGTCAAGGCAAAATAGCAGGGTGCCTGTAGATCCCATCACCTCAGAAACATGTAGGCTGGCTCCCTATCCAGGGCTGATGCCCCACCAGAGTGATGTTTGGGACATAATAAGCTTCCTTTGAATCTTCAGAATCATTAAGAGTTCTATACCACTGCTCAGGCAAACTCAGGACACAGAGTTAATACCAATTAATGACTCTCTAAATGGAATCTTGTTTCTGCCATACCTTTTGCCCCAGAATGTTTGCTCATTTCTCTGCCTGCTGTCATAGATGCTAAGGTCATGTGCCAGTGACTTCTAGATCTCAGGCATGGGAAACTGAGGATGCCACTGGTGCAGAGGAAAGACAGTGGAGATTCCATGTTGCAGAAGCAAGGCAGAAAGAGGAGTCAGGATTTAATCTGGAGTGAAGGAGTTTTCTCACAAGACAGGAGATGGATCCTTAGTGCCACAAGAGCTTCAGAATGGGGAGTCCAGAGACCTGGATTTCAGCCCTGAGAAGCACTGGACCTTAGAAAAATCATGCCTGCCCATCATTTCCTGAAATTGCCTCTAGGCTTTTTGCACTCTCTATCACTTTTCCTAGACTTCTCTTCCACCTCTTGGTGACTCACCTTGGGTTTGGGTATCCTCCCTTCCGTTACCAGGTAAAATCCTATACAGCTTTCAAGCACCTGATCAAATATCCCCTCCTTGCTGGAGCACCCCCCAAGTCACTTCTGCTCTCTGGACCTCAGTTTCTATTCTACAAATGTAAAATGGAAAGACAGGTGAGGAAGGTCTTCAGAGGTGCTCCAACACAGAATTCAACACATGATTTTTGTTCACAGCTAGACGTCATAGCTTTATCTTATAATCTGAAATCTATTTAGAATAAGATTCAGCCCAAATGATGATCCCATGGCTCCTACAGGCACAACCACCCCCAATGCTCCAACTGATCCTTCTGGTCTTTGATCTGTCTCTCTATTAGACAGTGAGCCCCCCGATGGCATGGACTGTGCTTTATTCTCCACTAAGGCCCTTCATATTTAGTCCACGTGGGAGATCATCAAGCAGTTCCTGGTTGGATGAATGTTTCCAGTGCTCTCTCCATACACCATGCTACCATCTGGGAGATGACCAAGAGTCCCAATTTGGCACACCATTGGCCTTCTGTCTCCTTATCCAAGCCATCTCCTTTATCATCTCTTCCACAGCAGCTTTGATGTTCATAAGACTCAAAGATTTTTTTCTGGAGTCTCCAGCTGAAGGTGCCCAAGCTTCAAACCTAGCAAGATGACAACTATGCTCACTGTCTTTCAGAACAACTATGGTACAAGTACAGTATCTAGAACACTCAGCGGAAATGAATGTGCACCCTACCCCAGACATAAATACAAAAATATTTTCCTAGATAGGGCAAAATATAACCCAAGGTAATTTTGCCATTGCAGCAGCATTCCTGCCAGCCTCAGAGCTGCTCTACAGCAACCACCACTCTCCCAGCCCCACTTCTACAAGAGCAAAACACACCTTATTATCATTGAATCTAGTGGTCTTTGTTTATATTTCAGCTGACTGAAAAACCTTTGCTAGTCCATGGGGGAGGGGAGGAAGGGGAGGAGGGGACAGAAGGGGAGAGGAAAGCCAAACCAGATTATCCAGCCAGTCTGAACATTAACCAATGGCAAAGTTCTATGTCCAGCTAATGGCATACACAACTCAATTTTGTTTTCTATCTTAGCCTCATCCACTATGACATTTTGCTAGCAACAGCTTCCCTTTTAAATATCCCTGACTTTAAGGCCATCTCTTCAGATAGTCAAAATGTTGCCAACATCATAACATAAATACTGGCAAAGGACGTCGGTAATGAGAATTCATCTGCCACCAAATTAAAAACTTGATACACTCATGGCCCAAACAGAAACCTGTTGCATGGACATTCTCCAGCCTGGATTTCAATACCACCTCTGCCTTCTGCCTTTAGACCACAGTTAGCTGAGAGGTATCTATGGGAAGGGTAGATGAAGTTCCACTTGTAGAGACCAGCCCATGTGCAAATTGACAGCCCAGCTCCACCCCACTAAGGAGCAAAGGTTGAACAGAGATTCAAAATGATGATTTAAAAATCTACACACATCATCAAGGAAACCAACAGTGTGTTTTTATAAACAATAAAATTCACACAGAAGAAACTTTTGTGTGTGTGCAGAAAAGTGTCAACTTCCTGCCAAATCTGCCTGCCTGGGCAGGCCTACACACTGGGAGGATCTCAGCAGTGCACTGAGGTCTGAGGCTGATTAGTCAAGGTGAGGCCCAGCGGCCAGCAGCTTCCCCTCACCTGGGAGCTCCTTAGAGGTGCAGAACCTCACCCCAGACTTGCAGGATCAGAACCTGCATTTCAGCAAGATCCTCCCCAGAGGACCTGACCAGAGAGGAGTGGCTGTGGATCCCTGTTCCTGCCTCTAGACAGCATCCCAAGGATAACCAGGAAAACTTAAATTCCTTACACCTCAGTCCCCTACTGTAAAATGGTCTTAATTAATAACAGTAATGACTTGAAAAGGCTGGGGGGGGGCAGCTAAATTAAATCAGGCCTGCAATGGGCTTAGCACAATGCCTGGCACTTAGCCGATCCTTGATGAATGGTCATTAATTTATTAAACCCCTGCACCTCCAGAATGGAGCACTATCCAGGGAGGAGGGACCAGCTTCCGTCCTCTCCTACTTGCTCACCTCCCTCCCGTTCCCAGTATGGAAACTGGAGAGTTTTTTTTTCCACGAGACTCAAACCAGAAGCACTGACATGCAAGGGGTGGAGTCTAGGAAGATACAGGCCCTGAAGTTGACGTAAAGCCTGGCTCTGCTGCTTATAAGCTAGGTGTTGTCATTGTGCCTCATTTCCTTATCTGTAAAACAGGGACAGGTAAATAATAGGGTCATTCTGAGGACTAGGTGTGCTGATCCCTAAACAGTGCTTAGAAAAGGACGGTTTGCTATTGTCATTGTCCTCAGAGAGTCAGGAAGGACAGGCCAGGCTCCAGCTCAGCATGGGAAGGCAGAAGATGGGGGAGCATGAGGGTGCAGCTGGTACAGGAGGGGACAGGGGGAGGAGGGAATGAGAAAACCCTCAAAGTCGCTGGAGCAAAGGGGTGGGGGAGAGGCAAGGCTGGGGGGAGAGGACTGTGGTGGCCTTGAAGGGAGGCAGGGCTTAGGGAGGGAGGGGGAACTGCGGGAGGTGCGGCGGAGTGGGGGCATGAGGTGTGCTGAGGGCCTCCTCGACTGGGCGAGGGCCCGCCAAGGGAGTCGCCGCTGACGGGGACAATGGACAGTGTGGCCAACTCACGTACACCTGCGGGCGGACTCCTGGGCCAGCTGCAGCCGGTAGATGGAGAGGCGGTTGGCGCCGCCGCACACGTTGCTCCGCTCGCCCTTGCACTCCATGTCGCACTCTGCCTCGCTCACGTTGGCCGCCTGGATCTTGTGGCCACAGTAGCACTCGGCGCCGAACTCCAGCCCGGCATACAGGTAACCCCTGGGAGAGGCTGCTGTCAGGCCTGGCCGTGCGCCATGGGGAGACCCCAGGCCAGAGACTCGTCCACATAGAGGGCAATGGGAGGGTTCCAGAGGACAGGGAGACCCCAGGGGAGATGGGGGCCGGGGACAGGGAGACCCTGGGACAGGAGACCATTAAACGTGGAGACCTGGTGGACAGGGGCCTCCTGGGGAGTGGGAGACTCCAGAGGATATGGGGGACAGGGAGTTCCTGGGGGGGCATGGACACTCAAGATCTTTGGGCCAGGATGCTTCAAGGGTTGGGGAGCCTTTGCTGGGCATAGGGAGACCATGGGGGGGGGGGGTTCGACAAGGCCCAGGGGAACAGTGACATGCCACAGGGAAGGGCAGCTTCTAGGGGCGCTCCCCCACCTGCCTTCATCCCCACCTGATATCTTCCACCTGCTCTACCCCTCCCACATTGGTGGGCTCTGGTCACACACACACCCACCTGAGCACACCTTCAGCCACATGGTACACTTAACCACACACACATGTGCACCCCTTACAAGCACACACACACACACACACACACACACACACCAGATCCTGGCTCCCCACCCACTCTTGCTCCTCCCAAGCTGGAGGCCCGAGAGATTCCTTTATTGTAGGAAACATCATCCAGAAATGATGCTTCCTTGTCTTTTGAGTTGAGAGGACTTGAGGTGACGGGAGGAGGGCTGGGGAGCTCAAGGAGTCAGGGACACCTGTACCCCTTTGGAAGAAGGCAAAACTGAGGTCACATACCCAGCCAAATAAAAAATGTCTCCCCCTAAAAAAACCCACCCTGCTGCTGGAATCACCCAGGCGCCACAGGGTTTTCAAAGTTTTTTTCATGATCATGGCATCCTTCCCTGAAAAGGACTCTTAACGGATCTCCACTCTGCGAGCAGATGGAAAGGGCAAGGCTTGCTCTGACAGTAGGGAAGGCAGGGGGAGTAGCACCACCTGTGAACCACCCCCTCAACCACGGAGGTCTCTGGGGCATTCTCCAGAACGCTAGGGCTCCTGGGAGCAGGTTGAAAAGCACAGGTCTTGCAAGATGAACCTCTGGGATCTGTCAGCCGGTGTCCTCGGGCTGGACTGCCTGGTGCTGGCTGCCTCCCCAAGCCACTCGGGACGGCACCTGGCTTTGCCCTCCCCACTCGCTCACCTGGGCAGATGTGACAAAAACAGCTGAAATAACCAGGCATCTCGGTGCTTGAATGTCACCGAAACCCTGGGGTGGACAGGCCTCCTCCTTCCCTCTGTGTCTCCCTCAAGCCCTGGTTTTTGGGTATCCTTGAGGCTCCTCCTATACAAGCAGAAGCCCTTCCCAAGCAGAAGAGCCCAGACGGTATTACCAATTCCAAAGCAAGAGACAGCCACTACTCAGAGGGAGGAAGAAGGAAGGTGAAGGGAGGAGACCTGAGCAGGGGCAGGCTCACCCAGAATGGAGTTCAGTGGCTGCTGGGTCAGGGAAAGGACAATTATGCCAAGGGGCGTCACAGGTTGGAAGGTGTGGGGGTTTTTAAGCAAGTCCAAAAATTCTTTGGTTCTCCTTCCTTCCCAGGTGGAGCTTAATTTGCCTCTCCTGGAGTGTGGACTGGACTCGGTGGCTCACTTCTAAGGAACAGAATATGATGGAAGAGATGGAACGTGACACTAAGATAAGGTCACACCATGCTTTGCAGCTCTGTCCTTGCTCACTCTGCAGCCAAATGGAGAGGTCCATGTGGTGAGAAACTGGGGTCACTAGTAACAGCTGTGGGAGTGAACGTCTGTCCTGCCCTCAGAAAACTGCAGCCCCTGCTGCTCTCTTTAGAGGCTGGAGGCAGAATCACCCAGCTACTTCTGCTTCCAAATTCTGGACACCAAACTGCACGAGACAATAAATACTCGTTGTGTTAGGATGCTGACTTCAGGATAATTTGTTACACAGCAAAGAAAGGAAAAGGGAGGCAGACTCAAAATCCTCAGGCTGAGCCAAGAGTCCCTGAAAGGACCCCAGACTTTTGGGGTGGGGTGGAAGGTGATCTGCCTGCTGTCATCTTCACCCCTGAAAATCTATCCTCCACACCAGCAGCCAGGAGGACATTTAAGAAGTTTAAGCAGGTAATGGATATTGGTGGCCGCAGCACAATATTGTGAATGTAATTAATATTATTAAACTGTACACTGAAAAGGGGCTAACGTGAGATTTGAGTTGTATATGTGTTACCAGAATAAAAAATGAACAAGAGACTAACAAGCAAATAAAACAGATCATATCTCCCCAATACTTCAAACCCTCCAGTGGCTTCCCCTGCACTGAGGAAAACCTCCGGTGGGCGAGCCTGGCCCCAGAACCTTCATCAGTGGTTCTGTACCCCAGATGCACACTGAAATCACCGGGGCTCGTTTTAAAAATGCCAACGCCTGCCTGGGTCTCTCCACCAGAGCCTAATTAATTGGTCTGGGTGGGGGTGGGCATCGAGAGTGCTTGATGTGCCAGGTGATTCTAATGTGCACCCGGGTTAGAACACCAGCGTGCGGGGCTCAGTCTGTGGCACTGCTGGCTGGGAGTGTGTTAGAAATGCCGATTCTTGGGCCGCACCTCAGACCTGCTGAACCTGAACCTCTGGGGTGGGGCCCAGCTGCTGCCTTTCTGAAAGCCTCCAGGGGAGTCTGACGCCTGTTCTAGTTTAGCAGTGCTGCCTTCGGTCTGGTCCCCTGTCCCCACCACCACCTCCTCTCCTCCCTCAGCTCCCCCCATTCCTCCCTCTGCCAACTCTGCTAGAGTCACACTGAGAACCTCATCCCTGCCTCAACCGTGCTGTCCCCTCTGCCTTGAACATGCTATCTCTGCTGTTCACGTGGTTCTGTCCTTCCTGCCTCCCGAGTGGGAAAGCAGTCACCTCCTCCGAGAAGCCTTCCCTGACCATGCTATCTGTTAGCCCTCATTCCAGGCTCTATCCCATTCATCTGCTGTATTTTCTTATAGCTCTTCTCCTTTTTGAAAGTATTTGTTTAATTTGTAAATAGTGTTTCTGCTCTAGAATATAAATTCCATAAGAACAGTGTGACCCTATGGCTCTTGTTCCCTTCCATATTCTGGGATAAAACCTGGACAAGGCATATGATATGTGTTTAATAAATATTTGTTGAGTGAATGTAGACTGTTCCCCTCATCTCTCCAGTGACTCCCTATTATCCTCAAGGACACATCCAGATGCTTTAGTTGGCATTCAAGATCCTGGTTGGTGGGCTTCAACCAGCTCTGCCACTTCCCCTCTCCTTGGAACCTCTGTGTACCCCTATACTGCCTACCTGAGGCCCCTGAGTATTTCAGGATATTTCAGGAGTTCTAGCCTTTGAGTATGCTTTAGTACTGCCCTACTGTGACCACCTAGAAAACTTCTCATTCGCCAAAACCTGGCTCAAGTTCTCCCCTTTGTACTCTTGCAGAGCCACCCATGTGGAGCACACCGTTCCTCCCACCTTCCCCATCCCCTTGAACTCTGGAAGGCATTCCCAGCCCAGCACTTTCCTTCTCCATATCTGGAGAAGTGGGATGGGGATCATAACAGTTTGTGCTTACAGGTTGTAAAAATTAAACACATTTGCAAAGCACTTAGAACAGTGCCTGGCAGATAGCAAATGCTCAAGAAGTGTAAGTCATGTATACATGCTCTTGTCCACAGCTGGCCATGCCTCTGTCTTCCCAACGAGACTGGGAGGCCCTGTGGGCAGGGGCTGTGGCTGACCCATCTCTGTATTTCCAGTTACTGGAATCGGGTCCAGCATACATGGGCAGCCAAGAGTCGCTGCACCACATTGAATTCCACGAACAGACACTACTCATCTTCCAAGCTCACCTTGCCTGCACCTCCTCTGAAGTGCCTTCTTGACACCCAGGTGGTCAGGGGACTCTTCTGCACATCTACACTGTCTGTGGTTATTCCAGCTCAACCCTCATCTCACCATGTTGACTTTTCCTGTTATTCGTCTCCCTTCCAGGCTGTGAGCTTCCTGAGGACAGGGGTGGTGTGGAATTCATCTCTGTCTCACCATAGTTTGACAAATAAATGAATGAATTGGCATCACCAAGGACTCAGAGTCTTTCCCAAAGTGGAGGTGGCCCTGGGCTCATGACTTTAATGGGGGGCTCCTCAGGCATTAGATTAGAAGGGAAACTTTTCTAATCAGGAACAGAGAAGAGTCCCTCCCTTGCCATCCACTTGCTCATTTCCCAGAGTATCTCTACACCAGCTGCACAGCTGAGCTCAGCAGAGCTTGCAGAGTTCAGAGGCAGCTGGTTGGGATCTTAAGAGGCCTCTGCAGGAGCCATCTCAAGGCCAAGGTGCCCAGGGGCAGGAGGGAACCCGTGAGGCAAGGGGAGATCAGCTCAGCCCCAAGGTGCTCACAGGGCACCGATCCTGGGCTCCTGCAGCCCAGGCCTGGACCGAGGGTCCCGTCCCTGATCATCAGTCCTGGGGGGCCTTGTCTAGTCTTGGCAAGTCATCTCCCTCCCTGCTGAAGCGTGCTTTAGTCAAGAACAACATCTCAGATTCAGGTGCTGTCTGGACAGTTGAGTGCAACTTGGGAGAAAAGCAGGGGGCTGCTGAGAATCCATGGAACCTCCCAACACCTGAGCCCCCAGCTCACCATTCATCTTGTTGTCTCACCAACCTGTTGCTCACAAGCTCACACCTGCAGGCACGTGTACACCCAACTGTGCTTTTCCTAACAGCCTTGCACACTCAACACAGTACCACACATTCAGCAACACAATCACAGACACTTGCATACACAAACAGGATTCTGGACTTGCACACATTCACAAAGATCCATTTCCACACAGATGCTGTTATTTAAAAATAATTACATATTGGCATTAATCTCCCAAACTTAGCCAGCTACCCTACACACTGGCAACACTCCCATAAACTACTAACTCACTCCCAGGTACAATCTCACAAAACTGCACAGTCACACATTCCCATGGGCCAATGCCCAGTCCTGCCCACTTTCATTTGTACATGTGTGCATGCTCACATGTACACACACATGCACAATGTTGCATCACTTGTGGTCATGTGCTCACATTCACCCTTCCATAGAAAAGCAAAGAACACCATAGTCAGGAAACCCAAGAAGGAAGGGGTCTGAAATGAACAAAGCTTGGGACATTAGGACCCTACCGTTCAGCACAGTTGTCCTGGCAACGGAAGACGGTCATCTTTTTGTAGTCGAAAAAGGACACACCTCGCAGGGCCCGGCTCTGGGTGTCATCCAGGTAGCAGCCGACGTACTTGGCTTTGGAGAAAGAAGAAAAGTCAGATGTGGTTGGGGACAAAGCTTAAAGAGGTGCAGGAAGAAGCCTCGCCAGTGTAATCCTGGCTATTTGGCCTTGGTGACTTTTGGGTACCAACTCCTTCCAAAGCCAGAAACAAGACAGACTGAAATTCGTGGGCTTGGTAGGACCTGTCTGAGCTAATGGAAGTGGAATATAATGGGTAAGACTGAGGGCCTGGAGGCAACAGAGCAGGAGGGGACCCTTCTTCTGTGGGCAGCATGATAGCCCCAGGCTCTATTGGTGACAACTGGGCATCCAAAACCCAAGCCAAGGTTATCCCTAGGCAACAAGGAAAACTTGTTTTCCTAGAACCCAGGTCTGTGGGATCCAAAAGCTAGCATTCTTTCTACTGCTCCATCTGGAAATAACTGGCATGGGACAAGGGATCCAGTCAGCCCTTAGATTTAAATGGTCTCATAAGGAACCCTTAGTAAAAAATACTAAATACCATTTGATCAGTGTCCCTGGCTAGGCCGTGGCCTCACACGCAAGGCTGCAGGTCCAGCAGAGGATGTGGGCTCATTACTGAGCAACGGTGGCCCCTCCAGGCCACCCTGGCAAGTGCAAGATTTGTCAGCCCCTCTAGAGGCGTGCCTTGACCCTGATCCCTTCCATTTCTTTCATTAATGATCTGGGCCACTAAGAACAGTTTATCTTCAAAAGAAACATCCCCGTCCCTGGAGTGGGCACTTTAGAAGTTGGCACCTCTGGAGAAGCCCATGTCTTGTCCTTGTCCACAACATGTGCTCTTCCCATCAGATGGAACTACGGCCCAGTGACTGGGGGCAAGGTCACTCTTCATGCCTCCGCTTGGGACGAGAAATGTCATGGGCTTCGCACGATTTAGCTCAATAGTTCACAGCTGGACTGAGGGTCGAAGTATGGGTGGCGGGAAGAAGAAGAGGGAGTAGGAAGGAGGGAATGAAGGAGAGAGGAAGGGAGAGAGGGAGGGAAAGGAAAGGGACAGTTGGTTTATTTGGGCAGAATGGGATGTTGTGATCAGATCAACAGATTTTGTGTGTGTGTGAGAGAGAGAGAGCGAAAGCAAAAGAGACAAAACTACCATATACTGAACACCTGCTATGTGCCAACTACTTTGCTATGGATCATGCTACATTTGAAAAAAAATTCAATCCCCACAACCTTATTAACCCATTTTATAGACGAGGAAATTGGCCGGAGCAAACTTTACATGGATTGGTGTTGGACGTGAATCTTATTTTGGCTGTGGTGTATGTGCTGGCTGGTAACTACTCAGGTTATTTCGGTTCCTCCTCTTTTCTAAATGGAATTTAGAAGCTAAGTCTTCTGCCTTAGTTTCCACCGTTTGTAATTGTCTCACAATTTAAACCCAAGTCTGTCCCCCCATCACTTTACCCTGGGTATCTTGGGGCAATTCTACTTCCTCTTGGCCCATGGACTTCAGGATCATAAAGAGCCATCCCGAGACCTGGCGGGAAGACTCATGCTCCAGACAAGCTGGGTTTGGAGTTGGATGTGGTTTGACTTTGGGGGTGTCTCACCTTGGGATGAAGGCTGGTGCATTTTGGCTACATCACAGCAGATTATGTTAGATGAGGAGAAAATCAAATGAACGGGAATGAGAGTGTGTATCCAAACAGATATGAGCGTTGACTGTGAAGTGAGGGAATGGACTGTGCTGGGCACTGCTTGTGTCTTCATAGCACCCCTCCCCCGCCCCCGCCCATCCTATTTTTCTGACAACAGACTTTCCCTGCTCTGGTGACATGGGAGATGCTGACGTTGGTAGGTCTGGTCCTACTGTTTATCCCATGAGTCATAGTGCTTGGTCTGGGGAAGGGTGCATGATGTATGCCTTGGATTTTTACAAACTGAAGCTGGGAGAAAGAAATCTGTTTTTTTCTTCACTTTTCTTTTTCTTTTTAGGAGGTATTGGGGATTGAACCTGGGACCTCCTACATGCAAAAAGGTGCTCAGTCTGAGCTATACCTGCTCCCTTCCCATTTTGATGCTGGCGTTCTGTAAGCCCAAAGCTACCAACAGCCAAAGTCAGTCTGTGAAGAAGAAGCAAGCTAAGACAGAGACACGCAGACATGAGGGTTAGTGAGAGAAGGCCTCAAATCATTTTAAAATTCAGTCCAGCACAAGAAAGAAGCCACCCCAGTGTCCATCAACAGATGAATGGATAAATGAAATGTGGTACCTACACAGAGAAGAGTAATATTCAGCTGTAAAAAGGAATGGAGTTCTGAGACAGGCTACAGCATGGACAAACCCTAACCTCATGCTGAACTAAAGAAGCAAACACTAAAAAGACAGATTCTGTATGATCACATTTATGTGAAATATCTAGAATAAGCAAATTTCAAATCACCAGGGGCTGGGATGGGGGAGGGGAAGAAAGAGTTATTTCTTAATGGGTACAGGGTTTCCTGTTTGAGGTGATGAGAAAGTTGGGAGTCATGGATATCGGTGGTAGTAACAAGATATTATGAATATAATTAATCCCACTGAATTATACTTGAAAGTATATAATTATATACTTAAAATGGGAAATTTTGAGTTG